>NC_140964.1:131462605-131575105 GCF_056783735.1 Eptatretus burgeri | reverse complement strand
ATTCATCAACAAGCTTTGGAGCCAACCTCCGCATGCCAACACTGATGGTTTGAAAGATCTGGGTCAAGCTCGTACTGCAGCAACCTTTTGCATTCCAGATGTGAAGGTGACAAAATCTTTTTTGCACTCGGTATTTTCGACTGAACTTTTTGCCATCGTCTTAGCTCTTGAATGGATTATAGACTTGAACTCCCCTCGTAGTGTTATATTTTCTGACTACCCCTCAGCTTTGAAGGCGTTAGAGTCTTGTCAGCCTGGTTGCAGACATGAACTTGTTCTCGAGGAGTTCCACCTCGTTAACACGGCTAATGGGAGTGGCAGCGTCGTCGACCTGTGTTGGATTCCTGCCCACGTGGGCACTGGAGGGAATGAAGCATTCGACGAGGCAGCGTAAGGTGCTGGTGCTCTAAGGTTGGATTTCATAATCTGAGTTTCGCTGGCCTGGCAGAGCTCTCTGATGTGATCAGACACAAAGTTAACAATACATGACAATCTCAGTGGGAGTTTTCCAACAAGGCGAGGTGGTGCCACCAGGTACACCCTTTGGTCGAGACCTCTGGCTCGTTTCCTCGGCTTCCAAAAAGGGACCAGACAACCTTATTTAGGCTTTGACTTGGGCATTGTTCTCTCTTCTTCTATCTTCACAGGATAGGGCGTCACCCCACGGGGTTGTGTGACTGGTGTGAGGTTCCTGAGGATTTGGTTCATGTGTTCTCTCTCTACCCTCAGGACGAAGAGCGCACATCGCGTCCACTGCATTCTGTTCTGTCATGGGGATCACGTGGTCAGGCCTGCCAGATGCCATCTGAGTCATAAGCACTCCGGTTCTATCGATCAGTTTTTTTAATTCATTGAAGGAATGGGGTGAGCAAGATAAGCCTCCATTTTCTGTATCGAGGACTTTGGGTGCGTGGCATATATAGAGCGTCGCGGCTCTGAAATCGTCATTGAATCCCCCACAAAGTTTTCTAGTTTTCTTTTTCCGTTAACCGGAAGGACTTGATGACGAAAAAGAACTTCCGGGTGATCTTCGTGAAAACTTGTGTTGTTCCTGGAACTCAGGTCCTCGTGGTGCCGGTGGAACTGATCTGAAGAGGTATTTTCAGAATTATTATTTAATTATCAGAAAGATGTAAAACGGGAATTTAAATATAAAATAATTTTCTGTTCCTCGATGTCGGAAATGAAGGGAAGTTAAAGGATTTTTTATCCAATGTATGTTGAGGTGTTTGATTGTTGATTTAATGAGGTGTTTTTCACTCGTTTTGTTTTATTCACCACATTGTTTAATAATCACATCATCACGAAACTTCGTACAACGATAATTAAACCTCATTGTTCCTTTTCACGACAAAACCACCAGAAACGTTTTATAATTAACTTGTTTATCCAATTTTATCTCCTCACGACGAGGTGTAACGAGGGTACGAGGTTCGATCACCTCCTTTACCTGTTCCGTGGGATATTTAACCTTCATAACCTGAATGGAGATGAAAACCTGATTCATGATCCAAAAACTCAACAACATCGTGAGGGTCTAAAATATAACATTCCTCGTGAACCTTCCACGGGCATCACGTGTCAGATGGGAAGTTCTTCTCCGCGTGGCGTTCCCCTCCCCCACCCCCGCTCCACGTGGCGTTCCCCTCCCCCACCCCCGCTCCACGTGGCGTTCCCCTCCCCACCCCCGCTCCACGTGGCGTTCCCCTCCCCCACCCCGCTCCACGTGGCGTTCCCCTCCCCACCCCCGCTCCACGTGGCGTTCCCCTCCCCACCCCCGCTCCACGTGGCGTTCCCCTCCCCCACCCCCGCTCCACGTGGCGTTCCCCTCCCCCACCCCCGCTCCACGTGGCGTTCCCCTCCCCACCCCCGCTCCACGTGGCGTTCCCCTCCCCACCCCCGCTCCACGTGGCGCTCCCCTCCCCACCCCCGCTCCACGTGGCGTTCCCCTCCCCCACCCCCGCTCCACGTGGCGTTCCCCTCCCCCACCCCCGCTCCACGTGGCGTTCCCCTCCCCCACCCCCGCTCCACGTGGCGTTCCCCTCCCCCACCCCCGCTCCACGTGGCGTTCCCCTCCCCCACCCCCGCTCCACGTGGCGTTCCCCTCCCCACCCCCGCTCCACGTGGCGTTCCCCTCCCCCACCCCCGCTCCACGTGGCGTTCCCCTCCCCCACCCCCGCTCCACGTGGCGTTCCCCTCCCCCACCCCCGCTCCACGTGGCGTTCCCCTCCCCACCCCCGCTCCACGTGGCGTTCCCCTCCCCCACCCCCGCTCCACGTGGCGTTCCCCTCCCCACCCCCGCTCCACGTGGCGTTCCCCTCCCCACCCCCGCTCCACGTGGCGTTCCCCTCCCCCACCCCCGCTCCACGTGGCGTTCCCCTCCCCCACCCCCGCTCCACGTGGCGTTCCCCTCCCCACCCCCGCTCCACGTGGCGTTCCCCTCCCCCACCCCCGCTCCACGTGGCGTTCCCCTCCCCCACCCCCGCTCCACGTGGCGTTCCCCTCCCCCACCCCCGCTCCACGTGGCGTTCCCCTCCCCCACCCCCGCTCCACGTGGCGCTCCCCTCCCCCACCCCCGCTCCACGTGGCGTTCCCCTCCCCCAACCCCGCTCCACTCCTTTCAGGATCCCGTCCAAGCACAAATCTCGTTTCTGAGACGATGGGATCAGACGTGTTGAACCGAGAAATGTAACTTCCAGGAAAGTGGAAATTCATGATGCGTCTGTGTCAGACAATTACAGTAAAAGTAAATTTAAATGTGTGTTGTTAGTTGTTATAGGGATGGGGTGGGATGTGAGGAGAGGAGAGGATAGGAGGGAGTGGGATGGGAGGGCTGGGATGGGAGGAGGGAGTGGGAAGGGAGGGCTGGGATGGGAGGAGGGAGTGGGAAGGGAGGGCTGGGATGGGAGGAGGGAGTGGGAAGGGAGAGTTGGGATGGGAGGAGGGAGTGGGAAGGGAGGGCTGGGATGGGAGGAGGGAGTGGGATGGGAGGAGGGAGTGGGAAGGGAGGAGGGAGTGGGAAGGGAGGAGGGAGTGAGGAGGGAGTGGGAAGGGAGGAGGGAGTGGGAAGGGAGGAGGGAGTGGGAAGGGAGGAGGGAGTGGGAAGGGAGGGCTGGGAAGGGAGGAGGGAGTGGGAAGGGAGGGCTGGGATGGGAGGAGGGAGTGGGAAGGGAGGGCTGGGATGGGAGGAGGGAGTGGGAAGGGAGGGCTGGGATGGGAGGAGGGAGTGGGAAGGGAGGGCTGGGATGGGAGGAGGGAGTGGGAAGGGAGGGCTGGCATGGGAGGAGGGAGTGGGAATGGAGGGCTGGGATGGGAGGAGGGAGTGGGAAGGGAGGGCTGGGATGGGAGGAGGGAGTGGGAAGGGAGGGCTGGGATGGGAGGAGGGAGTGGGAGGAGAGGAGGGAGTGGGAGTGGGAGGGCTGGAATGGGAGGAGGGAGTGTGAGGGGAGGGCTGGAGTGGGAGGGGAGGACTGGAATGGGAGGATGGAGTGGGAGGGGAGGAGGGAGTGGGAGGGGAGGGCTGGAATGGGTGGATGGAGTGGGAGGGCTGGTGTGGGAGGACTGGGATGGGAGGAGGGAGTGGGAGGGTTGGGATTGGAGGTGGGAGTGGGAGGGAGTGAAAGGGGTGGGAGGGGAGGAGGAGAGGGTATTGTGTCCAATTCCAAAGTAAAAGGAGAATCACCTGCCTGAAATCGAATTATTTATAACAACTTCTCAAAGGTGCCAATGATGTTGTTCAGGCCATTTTATGATTTGTGTGTGGAATAAGCTAAGATTTCGTCGTTATTTTCAGCTCTTTTTTTTTTCCCGTTTGTTTTGTTCCACTGCAAACCAAAGGAATACATTTCTGGATCCCAAAATATATATATTAAATTTCAACAATTTTCTGGAAGAAATGGTGCATTGTTTTAAAAAAGTGCAAGGGTGTCTATTTTTGTCCACGACTGTAGTTTAAGGGTTGTACCATGAACAAGTTCCTCTGGCGTGCATCCCAGATAGCCTTTAATGGTCGTGTGAATCCAGTGGAACAAGAGCGAGATATCAGTCCCATCGACTTGGTTCTGATTAAACTTTCAAAGCTGCCTTCAATTGCCGATGAAAAGGTTCATCATGCTGTTGGCTGCTGGGTGATAAGCAGTTGTACGAGCGTGATTGCATCCCAACAGGCTCGTCAATCTGAACAGGTGGGATACAAATTGCTGATTGCTATCTGTAGTGATGGTAGATAGTGTACCGTACTTGAAATGTAATGGTGCACTCATGTTCTGGCAACTGTTTCTGCTGTGATGTCATGTGGAGGAAGAGCACCAGGTCACCTGGTATAGCTATCGATACAGCTCAGCATGTAACTACCCACGTGATGGAGGTAGTGGTCCTCCAAGATTGATGTGAATGTGCTCAAATCTCGCATGTCGCAAGCAAAAGTACCAAAACGAGACTTAACGTGGTGATGGACAACACATGCAATTTCTTGCCCATTCACGAATATCCTTGTTAACACGCAGCCAAATGAAACTGCCGATATCAATCAACTTCTGAGTGGATCTGATGCCAGGGTGTAAACAAACAGTGGAGTGCATGACATATTCCATGACACTACCCTACCCTCCCCCCTCCACAACTCCTCAACCCTCCCCCTCCACAACTCCTCAACCCTCCCCCTCCACAACTCCTCAACCCTCCCCTCCACAACTCCTCAACCCCTCCCCCTGCACAACTCCTCAACCCTCCCCTCCACAACTCCTCAACCCTCCCCCTCCACAACTCGTCAACCCACCCCTCCCACCACCACAACTCCCCAACCCTCCCCTCCCACCACCACAACTCCCCAACCCTCCCCCTCCCACCGCCACAACCCCCAACCCTCTCCCTCCCGCCTCCACAACCCCCAATCCTCCCCCTCCCACCACAACTCCTCATCCTCCTTCCCCAACACCCTCCCCCCCCACCCCAACCACTCAGTGTTGCCAGACATCCAGCTGTCTAATTTTGAAGGAGTTTGTGCAGTGTCCAGTTGGTGGTACCGATCAGACGTCAAATATCCAGCCAGAAGTAATTGGACTTCCGGTTCTGGGTTTGGAGTGTCAGCAGGTCTCCTTCAGGGCTCTCTGCTGACGATCTCAAAGTTAAGTTTCCGGTCATTATCTGTCCCGTTTTAACTTTATTTTCTCACCTTCATGTTACTGTGTGTTGCTTGTTCGGTTTTGTTTCAAAAATCGTGCTATTTTGTAAGATTTCTTCGACCTTGTCTTACCGATGTTTGAGGCCTACCCTTGAGGCTTGAGGCCTACCCTTTGTTTCCCCTCAGTGTACGATCGTGTTTATTTGTTTTTTTTTCCCCATCACCTTCAATTAATATTTTCCCCACTTTCCTAAAGTCCTCCATCCCTCCCACAAATCACGATTTCTAATCTTTAACCAAAAAAAAAAAACAAAAAAAATGACGACCTTTCTCCTTGCACACTCAGGAGTCTCGATTCTTCTTCTTCTTCTTCTTCTTCTTCTTCTTCCTCTTCTTCTTCCTCTTCTTCTTCCTCTTCTTCTTCCTCTTCTTCTTCCTCTTCTTCTTCCTCTTCTTCTTCCTCTTCTTCTTCCTCTTCTTCTTCCTCTTCTTCTTCCTCTTCTTCTTCTTCTTCTTCTTCTTCTTCTTCTTCTTCTTCCTCTTCTTCTTCTTCCTCTTCTTCTTCCTCTTCTTCTTCCTCTTCTTCTTCCTCTTCTTCTTCTTCCTCTTCTTCTTCTTCCTCGTCTTCTTCCTCGTCTTCTTCCTCGTCTTCCTCTTCTTCTTCCTCTTCCTCTTCTTCTTCCTCTTCCTCTTCTTCTTCCTCTTCTTCTTCCTCTTCTTCTTCCTCTTCTTCTTCCTCTTCTTCTTCCTCTTCTTCTTCCTCTTCTTCTTCCTCTTCTTCTTCCTCTTCTTCTTCCTCTTCTTCTTCCTCTTCTTCTTCCTCTTCTTCTTCCTCTTCTTCTTCCTCTTCTTCTTCCTCTTCTTCTTCCTCTTCTTCTTCCGCACGTGTGTGAAGAAGACAAGCTATGGAGTTGGAAACAAAGTTGTGAAGCTTCGTGAAGATCGCCAGTTACTAGCTCGCTTCCTAGTAATTCAACAGTCTCGACCACAACTAGTCGACAAATTGGGAGACACAATCGGAAACTTTGAAATGGCGGTCACCCCTCGTTCCCTCTTTGCAACAGATGGGACACTGCTGATCCCCAGTGACAAGAGCTCGTTCATGAAGGAAATAGTCATATACACCACCAATAACTGGATCAGACAACACTACACCACGCATCCAAGAGCTACCAACTGAAATCGTTGCTCTCACCAACGATGAGGGAATGGAGGGTACCACAGAGGGCGTAGAAGAACATCCAGAATCCATCGAGGATTATGTCGGTCTGCACCCAACAAGTTACTCTGTTGACGATGACAAGTTGGGGTTGATGAAATCCAGGTTCGCCAGAGAAAGGGTCATCATCATTGAAGGACAAGCATCGTACAGGGTATGAAGAAGCTTCCAGTGATGCACACAATTCGTGACCTGGCTGATGCATTTGTCAAGAGAATCGACAACATGATGAATTTGTACAGTGAAGGACGAATCATCTTTGACCGCTATATAACGGGATCTATGAAAGAAAAAACACGTTCCAAGCGAGCAGGCTCAGCACAACCAGTGAAGTTCATAAAACAAGATGCGATGAACATACACAATGTTCCTATGAAGCTTCTGCTATCTCATGAAGACACCAAGTCCCAGCTCACAGAATTTCTTGGGAAACGATTGCTGAAACATTTCTCTGGGAGCAACAAAGGGCTTGTTGTTGTGTATGGGTCATCAGCATACACCAATGCAAACAACGTCATCAGTCAGAATATGTCCACTCACAATCACGAGGAAGCTGACACACAGATCCCGCTTCATGTCATCGATGCAGAAAGACAAGGAACGTCAACGCGAGACATGTATGGGTGGTCCCCAGACACAGATGTGTTCTTGTTGTTGATAGATCTTGTTGCCAACCACACCATCCCAGGACAATTGAAGATGTTAACTGGGAGAGGGAAATTCTTCCAGACAATTGATATCAAAGAGAGGTGCACTGCGATTGGAACGGAGACGTCAAAGGCTTTGATTGGACTGCACAACTTCACTGGTGCGGATTGGGGTGGAAAGTTTTTCAGTATATCAAAGAAAGCGTGGATAACCAAGCTCCTGCAACGAGCTTCAAGCAGCAAGATTATCAAGACTTTCCAGATCTTTGGATGTCCAGACAGTCTTCCTGAAGCTGATGTTGTCAATGTCAAGACGTTTGTCTGCAGTGTATACTCCAGCAAAAGTTTGTGCGTCACATTGCCAGATCTTCGATGGGAGCTGTTCAAGGTCAAGAACTTGGAGGGTGAAAAGCTTCCACCGACGCGAAGCACTCTGAAACCTCACATACAGCGTGCCAACCTGATGTCCAAAAGAGACAAAACCTACCAAGAGCCAAGGCCAAAGAACCTGCTCCCAGAGGGCAATGGATGGAAACTAAATAATGACAAAAACCTTATACCAGTACAATGTCTCAAATCCAGCACCACGTGTATTACTTGAACTAGTTAGATGTGGATGCAAAGGTGTGTGCAAAGAGAAAGTGAACTGTTCATGCCATAAAAATCGCTTGCCATGCACAGCATTATGCAAATGCACCGACTGGAAACGTGAATGACTACAGTATTTGTGACGAAGATGACATGTAGCCAATCAGTTCGCCAATGTATTAAGATCAGCAAATGACCCAATACGATTCATTTAAGATTCTACATTCATTTATTCTATTGTTTGTATTCATCTAGATGTTGAGTGGAGTAATTACTGGTGGTAAAAGGTGGTATGAATGTGTGATGATTACAGAAAAGTATATTTTTATTTCCTTTATTTGTATCAGTGCAATGAAGTCATGTCATGAATATTACATGTTTTATCATATAACACATTTGTCGTTTTTTTCTGATATGTATGTGTGTATATATATGTATATATATATATATATATATATATATATATATATATATATATATATATATATATATATATATATATATATATATATATATATATATATATATATGTTTTTATATATATATAAACATACACAATCATATCGTGTAAATATCACAGTATATGCAGAAATAATGTGGCTAAGGAAAGGCAATTCCTGACACTAACTGGTGCTGAGGTTGTTGAAATCTTCTCGTCACGGATGATTTATTTCTGCATTGGATACTTATCTAGGAAGAACATACTTCATAAAATATTGCTACGTTACTATCATCGATTCGGCCCACCATTCATTTATTGTACATATATTAAGTTAGAATTGTTTTATAGTAGGAGACAATCAAAGGTGCTGAAATGGACAAAATCTTAACCTGGTTCAGAGAAGGCGGATACCGTGGTTCACATACTCTGCATGTACAAATAATATATTTGTTAATACATCAATAATTATTCAGGATATCAACTAAATATTTGGTATATAAATGAATGATTATATGAGGAAGACACCTGATTTTTTTCATAATTTTCCTTTTCATATTTTAAAATATAAAAAATAGTTATAACAATACTCGCGCTTTCATTTCGGGCGATAAACTGTGAAATGACGGTACACCCGTTTAAGCCCCCACAAAAACCCAAATTGCCACCCAAGTTTTTCTGTTTAATAACACCCAAGAGATGGCATTTAAACAATAAAATCGCTTTTGGCACGCAATTCCCACGGCATGACACGGTGAACCATACGACCACCTCACCACCGCCTGCACTCGCCACCCACCTCACCGCCGCCTGCACTCGCCACCCACCTCACCTGCACTCGCCACCCACCTCACCGCCGCCTGCACTCGCCACCCACCTCACCGCCGCCTGCACTCGCCACCCACCTCACCGCCACCTGCACTCGCCACCCACCTCACCACCGCCTGCACTCGCCACCCACCTCACCGCCGCCTGCACTCGCCACCCACCTCACCGCCGCCTGCACTCGCCACCCACCTCACCGCCGCCTCCAAAAGTTGAATAAACGGAGACAAGTGCCGAAGACTACCCTTTGTAGTCCATTTGCCAGAGAAGTAACCTTGTTGTCCTCAAAAGTGGATGGTTTTATGGTGGTTTATTTTTCACAGGCATGCATACACAAAATTAAGCTTGGCTGCCCGGATGGCAACCATGGGGAAATCTGTTATTTTTGTGCAAATACAAGATGGCCGTCATCGACCGGGCTGAAAATATATCTTTTTATGTCATGAACTTAAAATTACACATGAGACATCTTTTTCATATAATTTTGGCACGAGGAGTCTATATTTAACCTTATTTTTGTGATTAGAAGTAAATTTGAGGTCAATGTTCGTGTTCCTGGCAATTGTTTGCCGTGTGAGATACATTTTGAATGACAACGAGGTCACTATTCTGACAACTGGACGCTCACATGCGAAATTAATGCGAGTTACTAATTCATTGTTTTGTTTTAACAGATATGGCTGATTCAAGGTGCATTCTTCCCGTGTGTCATGGTGGAGGGGAAATGAAGAAATTCGCTGATCAAGGGATCAAGACATTGATCTCCTGTGCCAAAGCCCATGGAGATGAAGAGCTACGTGCAAAACTACAGGACATTGTTGATGGTGGTGGTGATGCTGTTCGCATAGAATGTCACAAAGGATGCCACTGTACTTGCACATCAAAACAAAAAATTGAGAGACTTCGTAAATCACAGAAAAGAAAAGCTGAAGATGATTGTGTTCTAGTGACAACAAGATCTCGCACACAGGCAACAGGCAGTGGTGCGTTTGTTCACAAACGTGACTTCATTTTTTGTGGCAAAGAATGTTTACCTGTTGATGACAAACAGCCACAAATATGGGATCGTGTTCGTCAGTGCATGACTAAAGAACGTTTTGACAAGGAAGGTAATCCCATCCCAACTATGAAAGATGCCATCATTAATGCTGCTGATCAACGTAATGATGAAGTAGCCAGAACGGTCAAGTTACATATTGGACATTTGGTTGATCTCCCTGCGGCTGAGTGCAAATACCATGTACGCTGTTATAACAGTTTCATGACAGTCCCACAATATGCTGATTTGCCAACTTGTGTTGCAGAAGAAAGTGCCCTAAAGAACGTCGTTGAGCGCATGAATTGTGACAGGTCAAAGATGTGGAATAGCGTTGAACTGCATTCCCTGTACTGTGATCTTGGTGGCAAACTCACTCGACGTGATATGTTTAGCAAACTAACAGACTGCATGAGTAAGGACGTTATGTTAGTTCGGGTAGATGGATGTGCTACCATTGTTGGTTTCCGTGAGTCCATTGCTCACCATCTGAAAATGGTTAAAGTGGATGATGCAGATGAGGGGAGTATTGATTCTGTGGTAAGGCAGATCAAGACGGTGGCACGCTCAGTCAAGTACAACAGTGCCAATTATAACCTCTCAGAATTTACACAAGCCAACACAATCAAGGCAACAAGCCCAACTTTACTGAGGTTGATTTCAGACTTAGTGTCTGGTGGTGAAATGACCAAGAAATCTCTAAGCCTGAGCCAGTCAATTCAAAGTCGTGTTACAGCTACCAGAAATCAGACAACATTAGGACTGGCTGTCAAACGACTGCACCACCATGGCAGTTCTGATCTTCAAAAGCTCCTTCATGAACATGGGTTCACAACGTCATATGATGAGGTCCTGAGATTCAGGAAATCCGCTGCTCATTTTCTCGGTGACAATGCTCAGCTTCTCCACCAATTCATGGGTTTGAGTAGAACTGTTGGCGTGATTTTTGCCTGGTTTGATAATCTTGATCTGCAAGTGTTTACGCCTAATGATCGGCGCACTACTCATGTCCTCTCACATGAATTTCAGCAACCCCATCCTGCAGGCATTCTTGAGTATGGGCATGCTCACCCAGAGAAGAGCGACCTTATTATCCCACGACTGTCTAAGAAAGCTGCCCAGTCTAGGACAAGCACAGCTCATCAGGGAGCCTTCCTCTGCAGCACTACACTGGGCCATCCAAAGTGAACCCCCCGGCTGTGGATGCAACCTCTGGATTCTCCTACCAAGAAGTGTGTGCCCGGCAAGCTAGTTTAGCTGCTGCACAGGAAAAGAACATGAAGTGGCTAAACACAGTCAGCACACAGGTGAACGCCATGGAATGGGGTGGGTTCAACAACCAAGAAGCATTCACCAGTCATGCAGAAAAAAAGCCAGCAAGCACCTACATGTTCGGACCCCTTATTGATGCCAAAGCTTCTCATCCAGACACTGTAGTGACTTCACTGGAGTATCTTCAGAAGTCATTGACTGATATGGGAATGACTTATGTCCGCATCTCTGTGGATCTCCAGCTCTACATGGTGCCTTGCCAAATCAAGTGGCATGACATTGATCACTTTAAAAATGTGATTTTGAGGCCTGGGATAATGCACACTGTGCAGTCCTTCCGTGGTTGCATTGGCAAACTCATGCGTGGGTCTGGTGTTGAGACTCTCATCAGTTCAGCATTCGGGGGCCTGGCAGGAATCATGAGTGGCAAGTCCTGTGTTCGATCAATGAGAGCCTTCCGGATGGTTTCGACTGCCCTTCTCATTTCCTTCCTCACCACCAGCCCCAAGACATTCCAGGAGTTGTGCAGCTACCTTGAGACATGCAGACAGCACCCAACTGGGAAGCACTGGGTTGATAACTTCATCAAGCCTACTCTGCTTGTTCATCAACTTCTGCGTAGTGAGAGGGAGGCAGACTTCCTGCTGCAACAGCTAACACTTGAACGCATGCTTCCCTACTTCTTTGTTGCTGGTCACCATCACTATGCCCGTTACATCACCCATCACCTTCTGGAGATGCGCCATCTGCTGCCACCAGATGCCAAGTCAGAGCTCATATCCGGTGCTTTTGTGTGTCATCACCAGGAAGGCATTTGGAATGGTTTGAGCTCTGATCAGTTCGGTGAACAAACTGCTTTTAGAATTGGCAAGGGTGGCCTCAAGGGTATGACTCTTTCTCCAGAGATGGAAGCAGAATGGATCAATTCCTTTCCTGTCACTGCCTACATCTCAGATACAATGGAGCACATCTACCCTGACTCCTCAAATAAGGACAATGAAGACCAAGTGAGAGAAAAGGACACAAGAATCGGACCACGTCACAAGGAGGAGGGGAAGAAGAGGAGAGAACTTGATGCAGATGATAGGCGCCGGATTTGACTTGAATTGTCGAATGTGTCTCATCCTCTTGAGAATCACTCAACATCTGTACAACATTGCCAATGGTTGAATTGCTCCCCGAGAAGCTGAAGTGAATGTTGAGGATTCCGTGGTTATAGTTCAGAAAATGGTTGCAGAGTTCCATGCAACCATCTCATGCTCCATCAAGATAATGGAGCACTTACAGAAAGGAGTGAAAATTGGGGACAAGACGATCTTTGATCTGGAAACCATCTTCCTCAGGCTGCTGACTATTGGACAGCAAAGACAAATGGAGCTGTGACCTATCTTCCAGTTTGAGCTCTGCGCAGTACCCCCCTCACTGATTGAATATGGGTGCTTAAGGAAAGGCAACAAAGCACCACTGGCACACAAACTCTGTGTTCAGGCACAACAGCCTCTGCAACCAGATGTTACCATTATTGACGCGAGCCAACTTCTCTATCATATTATCTGGCCTTTCAGGGGAACTGTGTCAGTCTTCGTTGAGTCCATCAAGACAAGGCTGTCTACCATTGCTGGTCAGAAGATCTTGGTCTTTGACAAATATTATGATGTTTCTGCAAAGGACCATGAACGAGTGAGGCGTGCTGGCATTGGTTCCATAAACTATGACCTCACAATAAACACACCCCTGCCGAGTCGAGGCGCCATCCTGAAAAACAAGCAGAACAAGTTGCAGCTGTCCAAGGTTTTGAGTACCTATAACTTTGGTGAAGGAGTTACTGTGGAGAGCCGTAGCCATGGTGCGTTCAACCATGATGAAGCAGACATTACAATGATCTCACACCTGCTCATGGTTTCTGAATGTAATGCAAGAGTGATACGTATCCTCTCTGATGACACTGATGTTTTTGTATTGATGGTTTACTGGGTTTACCAGCGCAACATCCAGTCCCAGTGCAGATGGAAAGGTGGGATGGAGAAATTTAGGATATCAACACCACCTGTGACCAGCTTGGCCCCAAGTGTCTGCAGCTTTTGGGAATGCACTACATCACTGGCTCAAATACCACGTCATACCCATACGGCAAGGACAAAGTGTCAGCCCTGAAGACACTGAGAGCTGGCAACTTCCCTGGTTTATACTCCGCACTTGGCGAGCTGAATGCAAGCCATGAACAGCTCATGGAAGCAGGGCGGACATTCCTCTGTGCCCTGTATGGTCAGCCAGAAGGTACCACGATGAGTGAGATGAGGTACTATATGTACACAAGGAAGTCTGGCAAGCCCCTCAAGCTCATGGCATTACCTCCAACTGAGATCAATCTCTTCCTACATATTTTCTGTGCACATCTACAGACAGTACTTGCAAAATCAGCTGATCAGCAGGCCCCACCTGAACTTGACATTACAAAATATGGATGGGACATCAGAGATGGAATCCCAGTGCCAGCAACTTCTGCTACTCCACCAGCCCCTTTGGACCTCATGGATGTTGTGCTGTGTGGATGCAAAGCAGAGGGGAAGGCCTGCAGTACTGCAAGTTGCAGTTGTCACCATGCAAAGATCTCCTGCACGCTTTTCTGCACTTGTGGTTGCAGTGACAAGTGCTTCAACCCACACAAGACTGTGGAGGACAGTGAAAGTGAAGTGGAAGAAGGGAGTGTCGAAGCAGAACTGGAAAGAGACGAGGATACGGAAGGGACGAGTACAATGAATGGGAATGAACAATACGTAAGTTGTCTACTGGGCTCTATGTCCTCTGTTCCTAAGATGTCCAATATGATGACATGACAATGTGTATGCTTTCTGATTATCAACATACTGTTGTGGACCATTCATGACTTCACTTTTGCATTGGTGTTGCATAATTTTCAGCAGAAAATAGTCATGGACATTTCCTGTGAACCTCTATTTAATCCTGAACGTAAAAAAACCCCCAAAATTGAATTCCTCATTTCAAAATCATATAGAAAAGAGGTATTACACAGGATTATATGTTGACCGATTAAAAACTTAGCCCCATCGTCTGACCTGTAGCGGCCATCTTGAATTTATGCAAATTACAGGAGTTCCCCAAGGTAGTCACCCCGGCAACCAACCTGAATTTTATTAATGGACCCATGTTAGTCCAAAACAATCATAAAACCATACACTTTCCACATCAACAAGGTTGACAATGGAATACATAATAACGGCAAATGGACTATTGCTTCGGGCGTCATGTTATCTCGGCCGAGCCCGGCCCTTGTAGTAGGGGACCCAGAGCCCTAAACATTTGAAGGAGGTCACACAGCTTGCTATACTCTGTTTCTATATATTTTTAGGTAGGTATGTCCATTCCTCATAAGGTTTCAGATCTGCTCATCAGACACTCTTGCGAACAATTTCTGTGGGTGGAAGTTTGAAGATACGAGATCACCTAAATGAGCCAAATAATTAGGGGTAGGGGAAAATAAATTGAGTTTTTTTATGAAGTAATTGTGATGAAAGTCATGCATATTAGGTATCATTGAGAAGGGGTTGGCCCACACTACAATTTGGCATTGATAAAATTTTGATGATATCATTGATTATGTCACTAGGGGGTCAAAAGGTCATAGATTTTGGATGCAAGTTAAAATCTGGGTATTAGTGATATTAAATATGGTGCTGTGACCAAACTAAGAGTCTGGGTACCACAAATGCAATTAATATAAGCTAACATATACCCAAAGTTTTTTTTTTTTATATTATGAAAAATTGCATAAGTATTATAGTTTTCATTTTAACCCCTCGAGTCCGATGTGCAAAATAAGCAAAAAAAGTCAAATTTCAGCTTTTTCTGAAAAATACAATTATGTTTTATTTTAAAGCTTGTGAAGCATTTGCATAGTCACAAATGGATATCCGAATGAATGTTTGTTCACCAGAAGTGTATATTAACCCATTCCTTCATGAACCCTTTGCCAGTTTCAGACATTTCAATAAAGCATACTATCTTTCCTGAACTGGAGCTGAGTGATTCTGGAACTAAATACATTGAAAGAGCACAAGTATAAGAGTATAGGCCTACATTTATTAATCATAATGTTACAGCTAAGCCTTCATGTATTGTTGTAGTTGCAAATATAAAAAACAGTACCCTTGAACAGGCCACCATATTTTTTTTTTAAACAAAGCACTCTTCAGTAATTGGAGGTAAATTGCTATTCATCTCTCCTTGGCATCATGTGTTGATTTCAGAAAATTTTCAATCCCACTTTAGTCCATTATTCAGAACCATACAATGGCAGGAAGAAATTAATATCAACCATAAGGTAAGTAGTTTTAAACAAGCATATGAATGAACTTAATTCAAGTCATAAATAGCACAGCTTTTGAAAAGGTGCCTGAAAAAAATGTAGGCCTGCATGCAGGTACACATACCCGTGCATGTGACATGGATGATGTCAGGAATAGCTACAGTGATGTACAGGCAAGAGAGCCAGCAGCTATATAGGTCATGTAGGTACATCCTTACAGACCTAGTACATGTTGTAGTATATAAATTATAATCTCATTTGATCTCTAACTCAATGGTATGGTGGCCCGTGAGGCCAATGATCACTTGTTTGTTGAATTAAGCACTGAACATTTATTATTTTTGCCCTCCAATACATAGTTTTTCAATAGTCGTATATTGATTCTTAACTACTACATTTCACACATCTTCAGGTCTATGTACCTTTGGTACATCCCAGCGACACAATGGAGGAAGGGGCTATTCGAATTGGTGAGAAAAGGAAGTCGCCAAGTGATGGGACAGATTATAATTCCTGTATAATTTGTCAAAAGAAGACATCGTGTACTCTTAAAAATGTCACAGAGAATGGTTATCCCTCATTACTGTACACTTTATCCCATCGAATGGACAAGGTTGCTTGCCGTCTCCTAGATGATGTCAGCAGTAAGGACATATTTCTCAAGAAACTTCCAAAGAGTCACAGTTCGTGTCGAAGTACATACAATAATAAAAAAACGGTTGATAAAAAACAGCCTAAGGTCGAAACAAACATTGCAAATATGGATGAAGAACCCGTCTACTCGATTGAAATTTGACACAAAGTTAGATTTCAAAATGAACTGTTTTGTGTGTGGTAAAGTGAGAGACAAAAAAGGAGATCGCAAATTGATTTTGGTTGCCACAAAGAATAGGCAGTTATCAATTTGGAATGAAGCGAATGAATTCAATGATGAACGAATGCTACATTTGATTCAAGGTTGTGACGTAGGCTGTGCGGACATGATTGCAAATGACTTTAGGTATCATGGGTTGTGTTTGAATCGTTTTATGAACAAACGCCCCACAGATATCAACACTACTGACACATTTGAGTGTCTATGAAAAAGGGTTTCAGTGGCTTATTTCTACTATTGAAGCAAAACTGCTCAGTGATTGTTGTATTTATTTTGTTTCGCAATTGCATGATATGCTTCGTAGGTGGTTGGATGAGAAGCATGTGGAACATGCCTTGTCATATCGTAGTGATACGCTTGTAAAACAATTTCAGAACCACTATGGTGAGCAAATTATGATTGTTCCCCAGGTCGGTACTTCGAATCTCTTATGTTCCTCCAAGTTAGCTTTGGGAACAGTCCTCACAGAAGTTAAGAAACTGAAAGATCGCCTGGAAGAATCAGAATACATTGAGGAGGATCTTGACACTGACAAAACTGCCACTGAACCTCAACAGTCCCATACATCACCTTCTGAGTCATTTCATACTGCAAAGGCCATTCGCAAACAGCTTAAATCAATAGCCAGTGAAGAAAGGAAGAGATTGAAGCAAGTGGATGCTGCAGAAGTAAACATGGATATATCGTATGAATATGCACTGAAGTGTGTCCCGAATGAGTTGTGCAACCACATTGCTTGGATGTTGACTGATGCAGACAGTGGTCTTGGTCCTGATGACCATGTTGTGTTTGAGGAAAAACAGCATGAACAAGTGCTCGACCTTTCACAGGATATATGTGCTGCCATTGCTACATCGTCTGCCAATATTAGCCGGTAAAAGTCGAAAAGGTCGAAGTTTGGGTGTCAAAGCTGAATTTTTGCACACTGACCCAGGAGACCTGTTAGATGTCCCGAAGAATCCCATGGGGCGTTTTTCCAAAATTCAAGATGGCCACCACATCGCCGCTCAAATCATGAAATCGGCATAGCGAGTAAACTATTGAACATAGGATGTTGCTTTTGGTGTCTACTTTCATGTTTTGTGACCCAAGGAATCCAATGGAAGCAAAATGAATCACCTCCAGCCATATTTTTCTTGTCATAAATCCAATATGACGTCCCGTCCCGCATTGTAATTTTTCCAAATTTCTGAAATGAAAGTCCGTTTCTTCGTGGAGTAATATTTTTTGATGTTGGACGACATTTTCTGGCTCAACTGTGGAAATAAACAAGCCCTAACTGCAGTGCTGCCGCCTATGGGTGGTTGAAGTGAGGGAAATGAAACTGAAACCTTGCAAAACGAAAACGAAACATCGCAATCAAAGATGACTGATATCAGGCAAACTTCGCCTTGCCACTGAGAGGACGACCTAAAAAACGTCATCTTGTGAGAAGAAGAGACGAAAAAGGTATTGTAGTCTCTTTCATTCCCTTGGAACGAGGTTGACACTATTCTGTGTGGCCGATCAGGAAAATGAAGGCCGATCAGGAACTGTAGACATAGGTCGATGGCTATATGGTCCGAGATACATAGCATCCCTAAAACGAAACTAGTTGTTGATAGGGAATTAAATTCCGTTCTTTGGGTTCATCATTTCTCATTATATGGTTCGAACTAAGAAACCATGCTCAGAGCACATTGAGGACAAGAAGAAAGCCTTCGACTTCCTCTGTGACTTTCTCAAAGACAACTCGGAGTGCCAGCATTCGATAAGTGAGTTGGAAGAGATAATGAAAGAGAACATTCATGATGAGGCTGAAGTATATACCAGAAAGCATCTTGAACATAAACTGAAGGAGCATTTTGGTGACAGCTTGGTTGTTACATCATTCGCAAGCAAACCCAACGTATTGACATTTCGCACAGCTTTTAGTGCAATTGTAAACAAGTCTTGGTACGATGACAGGAATCCTGATCCTCAGTCTGAGAAACAGCGCATGGCGAGAACAGTCGCTGAAATAGTGTCTGCGGACATCCGTTCCATGCCTTGTGAATGTGATGTGTACCCCTCCCCTCATTCTCTGCAACTTAATTCTCTGCAAAAGGCAGTTCCTCAGACACTCCATAGTCTAGTTGAGAGAATCGTATCTCAGCGAGGTCGCCATGCCCAAAATACTACACTGACTCAGCGTAAGATTATTGCGATTGAACAAGCTATCATATCAGCCACACGCCCCAGTTCTTTCCTGTCCCTATTGCTAATAGGTCTTGGTGTATATCTGCATAGGAAATATGACTCGGAGAATCTCATAAACATGTTGCATGCTTTTGGCTTCTGTTGCTCATACGAGGAGGCCAGGAGATATCAGTGGTCAGCTCTTTATGGTTCATCCCCATTCCCTACTAATGATGATGCATTTGTTCAGTTTGTCTTTGACAATGCTGACCACAACGTCAAGTCTCTCGATGGCCATGGCACCTTTCACAGTATGGGTAGCATCAAATGTGTAACACCTCGCCCTGAGCGGGATGATAGCGTGATTATCACATGTCTTCAGAAAAACCTGGGCTCTGCTGCAATTGATAGATTTGGGTATGTGCCTCATCATCAGTACACCGATGATCCAAAGAAAGGTCTGGCTCTTATCGACGCAAAATATGTGTTCAAGCTTACGCCACTTGATCTCGATCCATTACATTTTTGGTGGGAACTGCGGGCTGGCAATCTGTTCCCTATCGGTTCCGACCATTCTGCTGTGCCGGAGCGACTGCTAAACATCATATATTGCAACTGTGTAGTGGGTTTCAAACAGAATTCAGCTTGTAGGTGTAGGAAGGCTAACGAGGCATGCACTGCTATGTGCGGACACTGTGGGTTTGACCTGTACCAATGCGTTTGATGATGACATGGGGCATGATGTAGATTGATTGCACTCCTACGCCATATTGTACATCTCACGCAAGAACATTCTTCCATAGCTCATTGGAGAAGAATCATGTACACACTTGCTAACTTACATTGTGTGGTAATATTCACTGTTGTACCCTATGGAACTCATTTAATGAAGCTAACATGTTGTTCTTCTTTATGATCAATAAATGTTTTGTGGAACTTGCACACTTATTTGATTCCTAGTATCATGACATGGGTATAGATTACAAACAGCACCTTTCTAAGTCAATTGATCGGTTACTGAGACATTACAAGGTTTCCATCATTGCGGGATTCCATATTGGATTTGTGCCAAGTAGATATGACTGGAGATGATTAATTTTGCTTTCATTGGATTCTTTGGGGTAGAAAACATGGGAATAGACACCAAAAGCAACATCCTATGTTCAATAGTTTACTAGCTATGCCGATTTCATGATTTAAGTGGCGGTGTGGTGGCCATCTTGAATTTTGTAAAAACGCCCCATGGGATTCTTCGGGACTTTCTTGTGGGATATCTAACAGGTCTCTCGGGTCACTGTCCAAAAATTCAGCTTTGACACCCAAACTTCGACCCAAAATGCTAAAATCAGTAGACTATACAATAATGTGAATGTGATGTATGTGAACCATTACCCAAACAATAAAAGGGTTAATTTTAGCCATGAAAGAGTTAGATCGTATATTAAATGCATATAAAGCCTTATTGTACTAATATTTGATGTTATTAAAGATGTTACTGTAAAAAAAATGCAGTCTCTCGTCTATTTCATAAAATCCACATTTTTAGACATTTTTTCTGATTTTGCACTTTTGTCAGAATGAGTTAATATGAGTTAATATTGTACTTATGTAACTTCTCTTAATACCAAAAATATAGTGTATATGTACTCTTATATTAATGGCATTTGTGTTTTTCACTCTTTTGTTTTGGCGAGAACAATACATATTATATCACGATTTCCCATATTTTGACTTCTGGCAAAAATACGTGACCTTTTGGCCTCGAGTGACATCATTGATGACATCATCAAAATAAAAATAAAGACCAATGTCACCCGCAGGGTGACCCGTATCTTGCCAAAAGGTGACCACGTGTGACTTCTTTAAGGTCATACTGAGGTGAACAGAGCTGCTATCCACCAGGAGCGACTCCTTGAGGTATATCTCCTTACGAACGAGAGATTCCGATGAGAATCGTTCTACAGAGTAACCATGAAATAAATCCGTTTTTTCGTCATGACGTCATCAAATGACGTCATAGCGTCAAACTTTTGACAGATCTGGAAAGCACTTATCAAGCGCTTTCATATGAGGTATTACTCGATATGGTATCTAAGATTTCAAAATTTGACCTTGGGGTCAAAAACTTTCGACCTCCAGCGCTAACCATGAAGGTCAAGGCCGATTGCCACAAAAAATTAATCAGCTGAGCGCCAGACCATGAACTATATTCCCATGAAGTTTGAAGACGATCCGATCAAAATTACTGAAAAAATAAGGGTTTCGTCGACTCCCCTGATTTTCGACAAAGTCACCTTGACCTTGAAAATTTTATGCGCTGAAAGGGACCTCTATAAGACTTTGATATGCGAAGTTACAAAAATTTCCAATGATAACTGTGCTTTGCAGAGTGATCGATACGTGATTACAGACAAACAAACAAAAAAAAAACATACAAGCGAACATATCTTGCAAAAACTTCGTTTTGGCAAGATAAAAATTATCAAAATTTAGCTTGACCTTAGCTCTTTCCAATGCTTTCATATGCATGACTTTCATCACAATTACTTCATAAAAAACTCTATTTAGTTTCCCCTACCCCTAATGATTTGGCTCATTTTGATGATCTCGTATCTTCAAACTTCCACCCACAGAAATTGTTCGCAAGAGTGTCTGATGAGCAGACCTCTGAAACCTTATGAGGAATGGACATACCTACCTAAAAACACATAGAAACAAAGTATAGCAAGAAGTGTGACCTCCAACCCTGATTTTGCATGCTATGGCAGTCTGGGTCCCCTACTCTTGGTTGGGCAGTAGCAAATTGGTAGCATTAAGCCAAACACTGTGTAAAGGGAAATGAGGAAGAAGAAAAAAGAGGTTCTTCCCAAGCATGGATTTGCTGCTTTTTTGTTGTTGTTTAACCATGGCATGACTGTCTGCATTCCCATTTTGTCCTTTTTTTTTTTTAATTTTTTTAACCCTCTGGACATTGATGATGTACTTATTAATGAGGAAGCAAGGGGGGTGGTGTTGTGGGGGGTGGCGACAGGTGGTTCTTTCATTTTGTTTGTAATTTGGCTGCATCATTGCTGTGAATGTTACTGTTCCTCTGATGTAATGCCCCCGTAGGTTGGAGAAGAAATTTGGAATTTGGCCAGTGTGCCAGTGATCGCTTGCCTATTGGAGAAAGATCCTATTGGATATTTAACATTCACCATTGCTGTCAGAAGTTCACCAGTTGAAATGTTCATCCGAAGCATGGCACACACATTGATCCCTTGTCCTATCTGTGAAACACCGTGGTGACAGTTTATAGCCATGTCGGGATTCAAACTTAAGCGAAACAGCTCAGGGCAAGTGTGTCTACCTCAAGGTCATCCTACCAGCCCACATGGGAGGACCAAACTGGCTGCAATACCTTACATTGATTGGAAAAAATACAGAGTAAAGAAAATAACATTTCCTTTACTAACATAAGCCTTGTGTTCCTGTCAGGTCATCATTGGAATGGACAACTTCTTGGAATGGCTCCAATCACAAGGCCTGAGAACAGAAACAGCCCAAGCAGTGATCAATGTGCTTGGAATTGAGAATCAGAAGGTTCTCCGAGCTTGTACAGACTCCGATTCATTGCGAACAGAGCTCCTCTCTCTCGCCAAAGATAAATTTAAATTTTCAATGTATGCTGACTTCTGTAAATTTGTGTAATCTTTTTTGAAGCCGCAGGTTGTCCAACTTGCAGGCTCGTCTTTGTTGGGAAGTCTATTCATCAACTTGGAGAATGTCATTCGAGAACTTTCCAGTTTCAGTGAAAAGTTTATTGGATTCCAAAATGTGCAGCTGGAAAATGTCCCTAGTTTCCGGGGAATCATTTTCAGTGATGTCTGCAACCTCCACTCTCAGGACGATGAATTTACACCCAAGTCTGGTATGTCACTATTTTATACACCCTCACATGTCAAGAAATACCTTAATGTTGATCCATTAATGTTTTTGTTTCTGTCTTTGCTGATGAAGTTGCCATACGTATTATGTTTTCGGCTTGTCTGTCTACCTATGTACGTTTGTCCATGCTAATCTTATCCGACTGACACAAAATTTTCTCCATTCATGTGGAATGTTTTAATGATAATATGATGTCATAGGTCATGTGGTGTTGCAGCCATGTTGGAAAAAAGGAAAAACTTTGGACCTCTCCATCTGAAACTGTTTTGTAGAAATATTGAAACTTGGCAGATGTCAAGTACTCCCCATGATGAGTGTTTTTTTTTTAAGTGTCATCGATGGCTTTGTTATGACGTCATAATTGCAAATGCAGATGTTGAGTGTCATCTCAGGCTAAATTTTTTGGCTGGAAAAAAATGATCATGTCATGTGGTTTGGCAGGCATATTCTTTTTTTTTTATTAACATGTAAAAATCTTCAAATATTTTCTTAAGCAGCTAAACAGATTGAGGCAAAACCTTATAGATATGATCGCATATCCACGAGCAACAAAAATTTATCCACCTATGATGTCATAGGTCACATGTTTTGGCAGCTATGATTATTTTTGAAGAATAAAAGTAGAAAAATTATTCTCCAGAACGGCTTGACAGATCGAGGGGAATCTTCACAAACCTATTCCCCAAGCCTTGGGGATACCAGGGTGTTCACGAATAATTAATAGGTCACATGGTCTGGCAGCCATATTAGATTGAACGACTATCATTGAAAAATTATTTCTCTTGAACCGCTTCATCAATTGATTTGAAACGTCACCATTATGATTGAGTAGTCATGGGGAATATGTTTTAAGTTTCAACTGAATGAGACGCATGGTCTGGCAACGATAATTATTTAATGTTTTGAATCTGTGTTCAAGGATTGAAATCAAACTTTGTACAAGCATGTATAATGATGGAATAATTTTGGTGGAGGCATATCTTGCGATGTGACATCAAAGCGTGCCCTTCCTGTTATGAAATGCAGTGATATTGGCTGACTTCCAAGCATATGGAATATGACCAAGGACAAATGTTGTGGTGAAGGAGGGCACAGAAAGGAAGGGAAAAGGGAGCAGAGCCGGTTTTTAGGACATGAGCAGATGCTGTCCGATCCTATTGCAGAATCAGTGTTGGGTTGCCAGAATCCAATCCACCTTTGAAGGTGAAAAAGATAGAGTCCAGGAGCAGTTGGGTGTGACTGGGAGATGTACATGCAATATATATGTATATGGGCACAAGATCTGACAGCAGACACATAATTGAGGCATTGGGCCTTCTCATGTGGAGACTGCTGTGATGCCATTTGAAGTGAAGGAGGGGATGGAGGTGGAGCATTCTTTCTGAATCAGACTTAACAAGATACCACCAGATTTAAGTAGGGTGGGAAGGCAAGTTTGAAAGTTTAATCTTGATGTTGACAGATGTTTTCTGGCTCTCCTGAGTGTGGACACATTTGCTGCAGGCTTTGTGTGATTATTTGATGTTGCCTTCCAGGAGGAGAATGCTAGTTGTTTCACCCTGGAAGAGATCATCTGAAGATTTTGCCCTGATAAAGTTAATTTTAATAGGGCAACACTAAACCCAAAGAATAACAATATCCTCAAACAGAAAATATTTACAGAAAAGGAACTAAGAATAAGAGATGCACAAACTGACAAGGAAATAATAAATGACTCGTCATCGATAAATGGTGACCTTCCATCAATGCCACAATGGAATGATGGGACATATGTTTGAGATGAAATTCCCAGAGTACAAACTCCAAAGAAAACTAACAACTAACATAATTTGGTGGTGATGCATAGAAAATAGAACAAAAGAGGAAAACGGAAACAGATGAGATTTCAAATTTAATCACAATAACAGAAACAGAAATTGGGCAACAGATTGGAGAATTGAATCAAGAAAAAAAAACTGAAAACTCCACAAGAGGACCAGAGAATGACAAAAGGAAATGCTACAGAAGCACCTGGAGAGAAAGATCAACTCAAAGTTACTAACTCAGATCAAATATAAATCTTCAAATTTCAAGTCAATCGGATGAAAATTGAAAGTTTTAGAAATACCATCTTAGATGTTGACCTTTTGACCTTTTGACCTCAAAAACAATAGGCTTGTTCCTCATGACAAACTCTACCATGTGGTGAAGTTTCATGAAGATCTGTTTAAAATTGTGACCTGTTGGTGACAAGCAGACAAAATCACTAAATCAACTAACCAATATACTTGAAAAATCTTTGATTTTGCAAGTTACAAACAGACCTAAAAGCAATACCCTCTCCGTCGGCGAGGGCAAAAATGTGTAAAATAATCGGAAGATGCAGAGGTTTATTGAAGTCATCCATCTCTCCAATGAAGAAAACCAAAGCTATAAACAAATTTGCAGCGCGGACTTAATCAAGTGCACAGAACATCATGTATAGGACTCGGGGAGGATGTGAAAATCTCAACAAACTATCGGATGACATTGTAATGCGAGCAAAAAAAAAAAAACCAGACCAGCAAAGGTTATCCTTAATCGATTTCACAACAAATTTCCAAAGACAAGTGCAAATGATGGATACTACACAGGAAAACGAAACAGAAACAAGAAACCAACACTGCCCTAATCATTGCAAAGGAAAACTACAAAATAAATATCGGCAGATACACTTTGACCAATGGGAGAATGATAAAAGTGCAGGAAGATATAAAAAACATGAGATTGACAGAACAGGAAGGCTCATTGGAATGGCTAAGAAAAGGTCAAATTAACCCTCTAGAGCCCCAGGGGTTATTTTCTTGTTCACCCAGAACATTTCGTGGGCTCCAGAGGGTTAATTGGGATGGAGAAGTAGTCATCATCGATGCTCAAGACCAAGGACACTACAATCATGCCTTTTAAGAGACTGGCAGGATTGAGCCAATCAGACAAATGCAGATTTTATGGGGTAGAAACAGAAAGTACGAGTCACCTCCATTCGGGATGTAAAAAAACTCATTTCGGAACAGCTGTACACAGAAAGACATGACTGTGTCTGCAGAGTTATCCACTGCCACATCTGTCAACATGTCACCATCTCGGTCCCAGCACAATCATGGAAACACAAAGTCCGATCCTTGAAAATGAACATATTTTGCTCGCGCATGACAATGATGCCATCATGTGCAGACATTGCAAACAAAGCATTGTGTCCAGAAATAGTGCTCAAGCAAAAAAGGAAAAGTCGGCATTGTTGATCGAGGTTTTAGTTCCCAAGATGACTTTGGATTAAATGCTCCAGAAATCAGGAAAATGACCAAATACCAGGATCTGAAAAATGAGGTCAAGAAGACTTTTGAATAGTGGCCGGTAAAACGGCTGCGAGGGTTCAAAGGGTTAAAAAGCATTTTTGGGGCATATCGCCACAAACGAGCTACAAGTGGAGACTGTCAGAGGTTTCGTGAAAATTTTGAAAGATGCCCTGGGAATGAGGCTCTGAGAACAAAGTTTCATTAATCGTGATCCTTTACCAAAAAAGAGGTGGAGATTTTGATTTCTGGGAGAAGTTCCTCCTACCTCTTGAAATCCCCAAGTGGAGATGACAACCAAAGTGAGAGTAAATGGAAAACAAGAACAGTAAATAGATCCAGGATGCCTCAGACAGGATTATTTTCCGCTCCTGGGTTTTATGAAGAGAGGCTGAGACCCAAGCGGCTTCTTCCTCAGGTTGGGCAGGATATATATGCAGGTAGCAGGCATCCCATCTGTTTGCCTGGCGCCTCCTGCATTGTCCTAATCTGAAGAAAATATCACATGAAATGCTGCTTCGAGTCCATGCAACAATTATGTTCTTGGTGGCATAATGATGAACCTACTTTTATAAAGCTTTCTCTTAATCGTAATGTATAATTTTATTGCTCGTTCAGTGCAGGCAGATGCTTAAAAATGTTGAATAACAATATGTTATCACTTTTTTAGACACTCATCCTGACCAGTCGGATATGGAAAATTAAAACATCGAAGCAGTCGCTTCGTAACTTACTGGTGCAAGGTGAAATGGAGTACTGTCAATTATCCTAAGTGATCAGTCCAAGGGCAGTGAAAGATTGAGTTATTTATGTGAAGTGCAACCTGGCCGCCAGGGTTGGTTTTAGACCTATCAAATTAGAGGAAACAATAGCTGGGAAGAGACATTAAAGAGAAAGGGACATCCTGTGGGTGGAAGGAATCTGTTTAACAGATGAATGCTTCGTTGGCGGTGGCCTGGATTGAGATATATGTCATGTTTAGCAGAGACCTCGGATGTTTGAAGTCCACACAGTTAGGGACAGGGGAGGCAGCAATGGGAGGGTGCAGGGCACGACGGGCAAGGTTTGAGGAGGCGGTGTAATTGGGAAGGCTTGAATTGGTCGAATGCAGAGGAAGAATTGAAGCGGTGGGTGAGGAGGGACGCAGAGAGGGTGGACAAAAAGCTTTGAGGGGATTGGGATGGGGGGGGCGGAAAAAGCAGACATGAAGTGGAGGGATGCTGATTCCAAATTCCCAAACTGGATGAATGGAAAAAGGTCGAAGGATGGAAGGTAAGAATTTTTGTTGAAGGCAAGGAGAAAGGTGGAGCTGACAGACGATTTTGAAAAATTATTGCTGAAGAGGAATAGATGATGGTGAAGAAGATGGGTTGCTCCTCATGGAAAAATAAGGAAAGTGAAGCATTTCAAAATGCTTTGAAAGGAAGAAATGTTAATATGCAATCAAGAGTTTGGAGTGGTTAAGAAAAGGTAGAATGAATGGAGAACAGAAAGTACATGCAGAAGCAATTTCAAGTATAACTAGAGGGGGAGCACTCGGGAGAGTGCAAAACCTCCGCCGCCAATACTGCTGGGTCACTCAAGTGAACCTTATATCTTATTCATTAAATATGATGTCAACAGTGCTGACAGAGTTATAGTTCTTTTCTCCAACATTCTTTTTGGGGGGTTGGGGGGGGGGGGGTTTGAAATCACTAAAAACATGTAAAAATGCAAAAAAAAAAAATCGATATTTTGTTGAAAAAAGTTTAAATTTTTTTTTTCTCAAACAATTTTTGGGGGGGTTGGAAATCACTTAAAACATGCAGAAAGGCAAAAAAAAATTCTTTTTTGGGGAGGAGGTAACAATTTTTTTGGGGGGGGGTTGGAAACCAAACATGTAAAAATGCAAAAAAAAAAAATTTTCTCAATTTTTTTTTGGGGGGGTGGTGGAAATCACTTAAAACATGTAGAAATGCAAAAAAAAAAAAAATGTTTTCCTCTATTTTTGGGGGGTAACAATTTTTTTGGGGGGGTTGAAAATCACTTAAAACATGTAGAAATGCAAAAAGAAATTCTCTATTTTTTGGGGGAGGGGGGGTAAAAAAAAAAATTTGGGGGGGGGGTTGGAAATCACTTAAAACATGCAGAAATGCAAAAAAAAAAATTTCTTCTCTAACTTTTTTTTGGGGGGGGGGACCAAGTCCAAAATTTAATGGCATGATCCTTGGACCATACCTCACCCCCCCCCACCAAGTTTCGTCGAAATCCGTCGAGGAGTTTTTTCCGTAATACTGTTCACAAACAAACAAACAAACAGAAAGGGGTGAAAACAGTAACCTCCATCCATCTTCGAAGATGGCGGAGGTTAATTATATCTCCAATGAAGTGGATTTTTTTTTTAAGTGAGGAGGGGAAATAGGAGAATGTTGAGGATGTCGAAATAAAATATTTGGGAAGAAACAAGGAAAACAGAGACAAAAGGGACACAATTTTCACAGGAGGTGGCAAACGTCAGCCGTAAACAACACAAAACTAGAACGGGCACTCATAGAGCGCATACCTTCGCCGCCACTACTTTTTTTGTTCTTGGTATGAGTGTGGGGAACGGGTTTCATATGAATGGTCTTATGACACAAACCACATATCTATAATGTCATGACCCCCCCCCCGACTTTCGGGGGCTACGGACTAAACAACAATCAACTCGCGTCGTTTTGGCGAGTCTTCACTCGCAAGCTCGATGAATACAACGTTTCAACAAGAGAAGGTAATCTCGTTTGATGCTGGTTTCATGCAAATCGAATAAGAATTGACTGAGTTATGCTGAAAACCGCATATTTTTCAAGGGCGTGACCCCCCCCCCGACATTTTACCCCAACCGGTGACATGTGTTATGACGTCATTGTGTCACAAGATTGGGCATTCAATTCTGAACATTTTGGTGCTGGGTTCATGTAAAGCGGACAAGAATTGACCGCGTTATGACAAAAAACGCATATTTTTCAAGGTCGTGACCCCCCCTGACCTTTGAACCCTAACCGGTAACAAGAGTATGGGCGTCATTGTGTCATATTGCATATCACAAGATGAGGCGTTGAATTCTGAACATTTTGGCTTTAGTTGCATGCAAATTGAATAAAAATTGACCGTGTTATCGTAAAAAGACGATTTTGACCTTTTCGTGACCTTGACCTTGATCTTTGACCCGAACGATCCCAAAATCTAATCGAATGCTTCCTGACTAATAACCAATCATCCCACCAAATTTCATGCAATTTGGTTTAATACTTTTTGAGTTATACGAATCACAAGATTACAAATAAATAAATAAATACACGCCAACCAAAACATAACCTTTCGCAGAATGCGAAGGTAAACAGTCGAAAAACAGTACAAGAAGACACGAATTAACAGACAATATCTGATTTTTGAAAAGGCATAATCTGCCCCAGATTGTTTGTAACGCATCCGCAGAAATCCTTTGACAACAGTCAACGGGGTAGCCTGGATGTATATCATGTCTGCCAAATATGGATTGTACCATAAAACGATTCACCAACTTTTTTAAGAAGCTGAAAATACCTGGAAGTGTACCTGTGAAAAACGGGTGTACATCTGCGCAACAAAATATTTGGAGAACTTTCTGAACAACTCAATACTTTCTGATCAAAAGTTAATATCCCCTTACCACAAAAACTCCCGATGCTATGGGCCCATGAAAGACCTCAGGGTTCATAGACGTGCTCATTTCTTCTGAAACCTTTGTGCTTCTTAACACCAATGGGTAGGTCATATCTGGGGCTTGCCGATGCACAGGTCAAGTTAAAAATGATATTTACTGTAATCACAATTGGCAGAAGAGGGACTGGTGGGAGTGGTTGTTGTGTGGGCTGTGAGTACCATTATAATTTTTTTGTTGTTGTAGTTGTTTGGCTCCAGGAACACATGATAAATTGTACTACATTTTTGCATCTGTTGCTGAAAGGAGAAACATTCGTATGTGATGTAACCATTGTCGCTGCTAGCTAATTGTATTAGCAGCAAAGGCTACATACCCTGCACCTCTCACCTATTGATATTTCTCATATTCCGATGTTTGTGATGAGCAAAATGCCTCTTTAGCATTCATAAGTCATTTCAAAAGGATTGTGTTTTGGATGGGAAATAACAGCAATGCATGGACGAAGATGTCACAGAAAAAACATGAAGAATCTGGTTTGGAAAACTTGACTTTATTGAGGTCGATGAGTCAGTGTCAGTCAATTAACACGTGTAAAAATCCCCAAACCAGAAGTTAGCGTGAGAGGTCGCAAAATTATGACGCTGTTTATATACGGCAATCCCTGGTAATTCCAAGTCGAGCTTGGGGGAAATACTTTCCTCTGAAATGGTTGCTTCACACACCAGCTTGTATATGTATATATACAAGCTTGTATATGTAAACACATCGATTCATCTCCCATTATGGAGTCTCATTCTAACAGCGGAAGTGACGTCTTGCATACTACTGATTAACCATATACTGTATATTTGGCAGTGTTTTAAACTTCATGTCCTTCATTGTATTCAGGTGATGTCTATCCTGTAAATGTGGAATCCAGACATCATGACGGTTCATCTATAAAGAAACTTTAAGATATGCTTCAGTAAAGGAGGATTCGGGTGTTCATTTGACACATGGCAGAACTGTCTGTTTTACAACAGGTGAGCAGAAACCGACAAACTTAACACTCAATCTTTTGAATTCAGGGTTTATAAAATTTTCAAAATCGATAAATATTTTGCATTTTTTTTTTGTCAAACTGTCAAAGTAAAATGCAAAATAACTTTGTGTTCTTTGTTTTGGTAGAACAATCAAGGAGTCCAATTGGGCAGATAAGGTCCAGGTGCAACTTCACAGTGAAGATGATGTCCATTTTGAAGAAACTATCCCAAGAACACAACTCACAACTTTCAAAATACAAGTGTACATCTGGTGAAAACAGCACAAAGATCAATATTAAGTTAAACAACCCCAAAATGGTTCTCGAAAGGCAAATGCATTATATGTGTCATGTATGTAGTGTCGATTTTACTTCATTGAGAGCCATGAAAATACACATGAGGACCCACAGAGGAGAATATCCATTCAAATGCTCTGTCTGTGATGAGGGTTTCTTTTGTAAAGGCAATTTGAAAATTCATGAGGATCCACACCGAAGAGCGTCCTCACAAATGCTCCAAATGTGATCAGAGTTTCTCTGGAAAAGGCCATTTTAATGAGCATACAAGGATCCATACAGGAGAGTGTCCCTACAACTGCTCTGTCTGTGATGAGAGTTTCTCTCGAAAAGACAAGTTGAATAAGCATATGAGGATCGAGACAGGAGAGCGACCTTACAAATGCTATGTCTGTGATAAAGGTTTCCCTCAAAAAGGTGATTTGAATAAGCATATGAGGATCCACACAGGAGAGCGTCCTTACAAGTGCTCTGTCTGTGATAAAGGTTTCTCTCATAAAGGCGATTTGAATAAGCATGTGAGGATCCATACAGGAGAGCGTCCTCACAAATGCTTAGTCTGTTATAAAGGTTTTGGTCATAAAGGTGATTTGAATGTGCATATGAGGATCCACGCAGGAGATCGTCCTTACAGATGCTCCTGTGTCCAATGTGTCCAAAACAAATCCAATGCATACCAAGGTTTCTCTGGAAAAGGCCATTTTAATGAGCATATGAGGATCCATACACCATAGTGTCCTTACAACTGCTCTGTCTGTGATGAGAGTTTCTCTCGAAAAGACAAGTTGAATAAGCATATATGAGGATCGATACAGGAGAGTGTCCTTACAAATGCGACATATGTGATGAGGGTTTCTCTCAAAAAGCAGTTTAAAAATGCATATGAGGATCCACACAGGAGAGTGTCGTTACAAACGAGATTTACATTGACAAAGCATCCATTTGTAAGGACGCTCTCGTGTGTGGATCCTGTTGACTTGCAGTGCTGGTATTTCAATACAGGGTGGATATGGGACAAATAGAACAATTTAACAAGGGAAACAGAAGCCCAAAGCTCATGAAAAGAATCAGACATAAAAAATGAATTATAACAAAGAAAACACCAGATTAGACCAGTTAGCTGTCCATAATAAACTCCAAATACAACAGATTGCAAGGAAATGAAAAAACTATGAGGCTGAGAATATAAGAAACCAACATCACCAGTTTGAAAACAACCCAAAAACATATCGAGAGCTCAGAAAGCAAACAAAATGTTACTCTCCCTAAAAAAAAGAGGACATAAAAATTTTGGAAGGGTATATCTGAAGATGATAAAACACAACAAGGAAGCAAAGTGGATACGGCACTTGGAAAATAGAAAGCAACATCTACAGTAAATGCACCCACTGACAATTTACGAGGAAAACATGAGAAAACATCTCGCAAAAGCACTGAACTTTAAATGCCCAGGTCCAGATGTGATTCCATACTTCTGGCGAAAGCAATTGCATGCTCTATGTAATTGCATGGCGAAAGCAATTACATGTTCAAGCATTTAATGTGCTTATCTGAGGGAAACAGTCAATGCATGAATGGCTGAGAGAAGGCAACACTCTTTCGACTCCAAATCTGAAGAAACCCATCTACCCAACAAATACAGACCAATAACATGCTTACCAACAACAAACAAACTTTGAACAGAACAATCACCGATGCAATTTTTGACCATCTAACTCAGAAGGAGCTTTAAAGATGGAGCAGAAAGAATGTAAGAGAGAACATTATGGTACACTCGATCATTTATTGTGAAATAAAACCATACTCGAAAACTGTAAGCTCTGACAAACCAATTTATCCACAACCTGGATAGATTACAAAAAGCCTTTGACAGTGTCACATATTCATGGATTATAAAATCCATGCAAGTATGCAAAATTGACCCCCAAATAGTCACACTGATTGAGCAAGCGATGATTCTCTGGAACACAATTCTTACACTACCTTATCTGGAAGGAAAGATTGAAATCCAAGCAGTAAAGATACGACGTGGTATCTTACAAGGTGACAGTCTTTCCCCCCTCCTGTTTTGTCAGGCCCTGGACCCACTGAGTAACAACCTCAATCAACAAAAGACACAGATACAATCTGATATGCAACAGAAGAATGACTCAAGAAACAAGAAAGGTAACACATCGACTGAACATGGACGATCCAAAACTCTTCGCCCAAAATGATAAGAAATTGGCAGATCAATGAAAACTAGTGAAGTGGTACTCGGAAGACATCTGGATGGCATTTTGTCTTGACAAATGTGCCAAGTGCACATTTGTGCAAGAAAAAACAAAAATAACAGACAACATCTCAATCAATGAAAGCACAATAGAGGATCAAGAAAACAAAGCATCCAGAAATGCTTAGGAACAAAAGAAGGCCTCCAGGTACAACACAAAACAATGCATAAAATATTTGGAAAAGAATACTTATGCAGAATAAGACTAATTCTGAAGTCATCTCTCTCCCCAAAAAACAAAACCAAAGCTACAAATCAACTTGCTGTGCCAGTATTCCAATGTAGCTGAGCAATTATAAACTGCCCACAATTGGAGATCAACAATCTCGACACCAAAACAAGGAAACGTAACTATTCACAAGATGTTCTCCAAAAACCAATGCATACCAAGGTTGAACTGACTGAGGCGAGAGGGACGAGGCGGTTTGATGGTGCTTCACCAAGCACACAGAACATCGTGTGTAGAATTAACGGAGTAGGTGAAGAGCTCAACAGACTACCGGGTGAGATTTGGACATGAGCACGAAAACAACAGAACAGAAAAGGAATCAGTAATCCATCTAGCAAGAAATTTCCAAAGACAGGTGCAAATTATGGATACTACACAGGAACAGGAAAGCCAAACAAATAAACACAACCCCAGTGATTGGGGGAGGGGGGGGAGGAAAACGAAACTACAAAAATAAATATCAGCAGATATACTCCAACAAATGGGAGAATGACAAAAGAGCAGGAAGATTTTTTTTTTAAGGAAAAGGAATGAGCTTAACAGAACAGGGATCGACAAGGGAGATTTTTTTTTAAGGAAAGGGAATGAGCTTAACAGAACAGGGATCGACAAGGAAGGTTCATTGGAATGGCTAAGAAGAGGTCAAATTAGTTGGGATGGAGAACGAGTCGTCATCAATGCACAAGACCAAGGAAACTGCACCAATGCTTTAAAGAATATGGTGCAATTGAGTCAATCGGCCAAATGCATCTCTTGTCAAGAAGAAACAAAGTACCAGCCATCACCTTTCATCGTGTAAAAAAGTCATTGTGGAAAAGCTGAATACAGAAAGATATGACTGTTGTGGAGTAATCCACTGGCACATCTGTAAACATTTTAACATCCTTGATCTAGAACTATCATGGAAACACAAACCAGAGCCGATTGTCGAAAATGAACAAGTAATGCTCATGTATGACAAGATGATCCCGTCAAGTGTGGACACTGTAAATGAAGCATTGCATGCAGACATGGTGCTCAAGCAAAAAGGGGAAAAATGGCATTGCTGATTGAGGTCTCGGTTCCCAATGACTTCGGACAAAATGCTACAGAAATTAGGAAAACCAGAAGATAACCCGCGCAAGGCGCGGCATAACACGGATGTGACGCTGTAGTACATCGCGAAATTAGTGCCTGTTATCGAAAAAAGCAGAGCATACTTACTCATGTAAACCCAGTCCACTGTAAACGATGTTATCCGTGTAGTTGAAGCCGTCATTGGGTTGACTAAGTTGTGGCAGTATTTTGATATACTCCATCGATTGCGCTCGCCACATACAACTGATCGTGTGAGAAGACAGGATTGTTCAGATTAATGGCCACAAAAGTGAGAGTTTGTCCCTGGCACTTGATGGTCATCGCATATGCTGGTCATATTGGGAATTGGCATCTTCGTAGATAAAAAGGCAGTCCAGAATCTGATGGGGTAAGAGTTATTCTGGGAAAGAAGATGTTTTTGCCGGTCATGATCTCAGCCTCGATCAGCCGGCTTCCAAGGCTGATTATGCGCAGTCTCGTTCCATTCAGTAATCCATTACGTGGGTCCAAATTTCTGAGCAGTATTATTGGGGTGGACACTCGAAGACAGAGTTTATGTGGTGGTAAGCCCGCTGGTGTTAATGAGTTTAAGAACTCCGTCGGACAGAGGTACGTCTGTCCTGGATCAGATACGCTGTCAGCACTGAGATATGTCTGCGTTTCACCAGCCGGGAAGGTTTGTAAGACTTTTTCGTTGATCATGTCAACCTCTTCGTTTGTCGGACACAGTATTGCTCTGCTGTAGTCGATTGTAGTCAAGTCAGGGAAAACAGACCTGATGAGCTCATTGATGCCACCAATAACGGGATCAATGCAGATTTCTGACGATAGGTGTATTTTGCACTTCCATACATCTGGATTTGTGATGCTTGGTGTTGGCGCAGTAGTTCGGGCAGCGGCTTGGGATCCAAAAGGTCCTGAGTTCAAGCCCCGTTGGGCCACTGAATTAATACACCAGGGGGTTGACTCAGCCTGTCATCCTTCCGAGGTCAGCGAAATGAGTACCAGTGTACTGGGCCGGTGTATACCCCGGTTAAAATAGGTGTACCATATCCCTGTGTCGTAATGATCAGGGTTGCGTCAGGAAGGGCATCTGGCGTAAAACGTGCCAAATCACTATGTGGATCATACGGATGATCCGCTGTGGCAACCCCTAACGGGAGCAGCCGAAAGAAGAAGATACGTCTGGATTTGTAGGTTTTCTGCCGTCTCCAATCGACAGCAAGAAAGTTTGAAAATCGTTGACAGATTGGTTTTGGTGAGACGGGCCCATCAGAGCTTGCATGTTAATGGTGAGGTGAAATAATTGAACCTCCTGCCAGAGGAACGATCTCTTCAGGTTACTTTCGACAATGTCCCCCTCACGTCCATGTCTGATGACTGGTAACACTTGTCTGAAATCACGACCCAATCGGACTATCAAGCCTCTGAAAGACTTTTCCGTCTCCATAATGTCGCACAATGAGTGATGCAAGCATTCGAAGACCTGCTTGTGCATCATTGGAGCTTCATCCCAGATTATGACAGATGTTCCTTTGATCAGTGTAGCCAATGCAGAGTTCTTTGGAATATTGCATGTGCTGTGTGGCTGTATAGGTATAGTTATTTTGAACTGAGAATGAGCAGTTCGACCTCCGTCCAACAACTCAGCCGCTATCCTGGAATATGCTATTGCGAGTGCGGTGAGCTTCATGGAACGAACGCTGTGTAGGATGGTGTTGTAAAGAAACGTTTTTCCAGTGCCTCCAGGGCCATCAACGAAGAACACTGCCCCATTCTTCATTGCCACATTTTCCATCACCGCTTCGTATACCACCCTTTGATCTTGATTGAGGAGTCTGCAGTTGTGATCCGCCTTGTTTTTTTTTCTGCTTGAACATCGTATTCAGTCATGAGAAAAGAGGATGGAACATGTTCGGCATCGGTCACGTGGCTGAGTTGGGGCATGACAGGGTAATCTTGCAATGATTTTCCATGGTAGCGCAGGAGTTCCTCGATGGCTCCTCGGGTCCTGTTTAATTTGGCGCCAGTCAATGTGATGCCAGCCCGGTTAGCATTGTTGAGTATGTCCTCGCTAAAACATTGTCTGATTGAGGAAAATAATTGTGCAGGTTGGCAGAATCAGAGAGTGCATAGTTTAATCGGGAAACCTGACATGGCGGCCTCTTCGAAGCAGTCATGCCATTCGCGTTCGCCTTCCAAGAAACCTCGACCCACTGCTGTCGCTTTGAATGTGTCCACAATGGTGCCGTCAGGGAGTCACCATAGATCTTCGATTGATGTACATCCAGGTGAATGATGCAGTCGCAAACATAGAATCGTTCGCCTTCAGATGGACTGGCACTGTATAAGCGTCCAATTGTGTTTCCCCGTTTCCGAGGCGACCATTTGCATGTAGTGCTGTTCCACGTGAAGTGTTCTGGGAACTCGTGGTATGGAACAGAACGGGCTTCGGGGTAGTCGCAGTTACAGATAAACCAGGTAGTGAGGGTTGTTTCTTTGACATAGTCTAAAGCTTCTGCAGCCTGTCCAGGAGCACAGACGATTCTATTTTGGTTCGGAAGATGGATATCCAAACGTTGAATCGACAGTGATCATTCATGTAGATCGTAGTGGAACAAACAGCAGCAGCCTTCGCATGCGGAAACGTACCTCGCGTCCACAAACCGGTTGATCTCGTTCACGTCGTTGTCAGTTTGTTGTTGATCGTCTTTACATACAGCGGCCATAATACGATCTGGTCTTTTATTGACATATTTGTAGAAAAACTTCCCTGCCATGACCGTCGAGCAGACTTCAGCATTGATGTTGGCATTCTACTTGGAGGACAGGTACGGGTTATAAGGAACGACCCGGCGGTTAACAACGTTAACTCCGTTTTTTTTGTACCTGAGGTCCAGAATCCCTTCTGTATAACGGGTAGCCATCGTGCATGCATCGTGTCGTTTCGCAGAATTGTTTGGGGAATTGTTCAGTGCATTTGCCTTGTTCCATGCAAGGCGATCGAGGATTAGTCGTGCCGCATGGTCCGTGTATAATATTCTGTACCATCACGTTATGCAATCGAGTCTGCGATGGGTCGGAAATTTCTGCCGTGACTAATTTTTCATAATGGTCTGGTGATCGAGGCTTACTTTCTTGGTGGAGAATCACCAACGTGTGAAGGTGAGGCAGCCTTCGTTTCTGAAATTCCACTATGCAGACGTACGCGAGAACCTTTCTGAATATTTGACCAACCACATTATCGTGTCGGAAAGCCTTCTTCTTTTGATTGAAAACTCTGGCTATGATGTCTGGTCGATCAGCGGCAACCTGATTAGGGAATAACGCATTTTGGATTTCTTCCCATTTGGGGTTGCACGTAAATGTAAAGAAGAGGTCAGGTTTCGAGTATCGCCGAATGATAGCCATCGAATCCTGCTACAATTGATGCATATTTCATGGGCTTCCAGTAAATGACGATGGAAGGACAGCTCTGTGACCAATTGTGGCACCGTCAGTATCCCCGGTGGCGACTGCATCAGATAGTCCATGATACAGCTCCACCCGCAATTGCCATTGATTGTGGTAGACGTAGTTCAGGCGTCCTTGTTCAACCTTTGCATATTGATCGACAATATATTGTTGTAGTAATCTACCACTACTTAGTATTACATTAAAGTTACGTCTAACCATCAAGTGGAAAGCGTAAAACTCCATAGTATTGATGCATTTGCCATCTTGTTTCTTGATGGTAAATGTCCAGCCCAGATCTCCATGTGGTAGTAACAACACGTAATGAAGAGGGTCATAATCGGAGTGGGTCTCATTGATGCAGATAATGTCATGACTTTCTGGATCCAGGCTTGACCGCTTGTACAAAACGATGTTGCGGTGCGATGGAACATCAGCACTTCCCGGTAAGATAACCGCTACTTCTGCTGCTGTCGGTATATTATAGTGCCGTAAGTCCGTCATTGGGTCCGCTCTCAAAACGAACTTCATGGAATCATTTTCTTCTCGTTCCAGTAATTTGGCGGCTTGCTTAAAAGCACTTATGAACGGATTATTTAGTCATGCAGTACTGCCTGTTATGTAGCTTTTGAAGCAAATCACGGTGCAGGTTGCTGTTCCATGCAGTTCGATGAGCGATTTCGTTGGCAGTGTCGTAGATATAGATTTGCAAAAACTTCGGCAGTTTACCGTTCTCGGGAAAGCAATGTCCGATTCTATGATAAACACTGCCATGGATTCTGAACGTATATGGGCCCCTTGTAGGTAACACATCTTCCTGTACACCCAATGACACTAATGCTAAACTCGAGTTGTATGCCCGAATGTTGGAACGAAAAACCCTTGCTTCAGGTGTGCAGTCAGTGAAATGGTGTTGCAAGAGGGGAGGTGGTTCACTGATGTTGGAAAGAACAATTTTCCCTTGCATACAGCAGGTGGAAAATTGTCGTTCACCTCGAGGCAACCGGAATGCAGTTAAGCTTTCCACATGTACGCGCCACAGGAAGAGCACATAGTGTCCATCTTGCCAATGCTGTAGGGGGGAAATGGTCTCTCATTGTTGTCTTGCAATTCACCGAGAGCGTGTGGCGAGATATTCTTTTGATAGCTGCGCTTCCTATTTCGTACTGCTGTTGAACGTGTCTGCATTTTTACGTTTCGGCATCTTATGGCTTACGGAATGCTCAATACAGTCTGGAAGGACTGGAAGGAAATAAACAGGGCCTCACTTTATGAACATGGTTGGAAATCTCGGCACACTATTGGCTGAGCGGTTGCACGCACTCCATCTCGCCATGCTATTCATCCGGTGTTCGTATGGTTTGGGGGGGGGGGGGGTAAAAGGCCGTTTCAAGTTGGGGACCCATCACAGCAATTTTGGACCCTTTTGTCATGGAACTCCGATAATGGATCCGTTCCAAAAGGGGACATTTGGAATCCGAAGCAATACTGGACATGTGTGCCAAAGCTCAGACTCATCCCTCTGCCACGTGTTTTGGAAACTTTGGCAGTTTGTTCGTTTAATAGTATAGATGACCAAATACCAGGATCTGAAAAATGAGGTCAAGAAGATGAGGAAATTGAAGAAAGCTGAAATTGTACCAGTGATGGTCGGAGCTACAGGAATGATAAAGAAAACCCTTACTGACCATTCATTCCGGGAATATTATCACAAACTAGTTACTATTGGAGGCTGTCAGAGGTTCAGTGAAGATTTTGAGAAGAGCCCTTGGAACAAGGCTCTGAGAACGAAACTTTGCAGTTTGGTTCATGAATCATGATCCTTCACCAAAAAATAGGAGGTGGAGATTTTGAGTTCTTGGAGAACTCCCACCTCCTGAAACCCGCAAGTGGTGATGAAAACCAGTGTCCTTATAAATGCTGTCTGGGATGAGGGTTTTTTTTTTTAAAGGTGATTTGAATAAGCATATGAGTATCCATACAGGAGAGCATTAAAAACTCAAACGAAGTAAATGACAGAAGAAAAGACCAGCTGTTTGAACATTTACTCATTATATTTAATTAAAAAAAATAAGGAAACGAACAGTGTGGCAATCTTCCCACCCCAGAAAAAGATGGACGAGTTCTGGAAAGGGATTTATGAAAACTGAAAAGAAGACAAGAAGGTGGAATAGATCCAAAACTTGGAAAAGAAGAAGCGGCATCAAGAGGATATTCATCGAGCGATTAATTCCCAAACAGAAAATTGTTAAACGACTCACAAATGCCAAAATTCAAAAGCTTTGGTCTGGATGGCATCCCATATTTGTCTGAAGCTATGAGATGCTCTCCACAATCATTGTGATCGAGTATTGGATGGACTTATCCAAGGGGAAAAGACATCGGATGAGTGGGAATCGATCTTGATCTTCCCTCCCGAGTTTTCAACAGGCAATGCACGACCATCTCAAGTCCTCTCTCTCTCTCATCCTAACCCACTGTCTTTCAATCTTCACTCATTCACTGTCTTTTACGTCTGATAACATGGAAAAGGTTCTTTCAACCCTCGACTTTTTTTTAACATTAGGTCATTACAAAAGTTTTGTGGGCTTTTATATTGTGTTAATTTATGGGTTCATTTTTTTTCATGCTTGTGATGGTGCATGTCTTTGCTATATATCGTTTTGTAGTGTGTGCTTTGGCAGACATTTTGCAAAACCTGCCTGGCCTCCACCAAAAGAAGGTCATGGTGGACTACAACTGGTGTCATCCACCATCATTTATAATTTCTTGTAACCTACTAAAACCATCACAGCGAAAAGGTACTGTTGTGAATTAAACTCTATTCATCAGAAACTCTCCCAATGACAGCTGGCATTGTTGAATCGAAGAAGCCCAATCCTGCTCTATTGAAATGCTTGTCTGTGTTGCACAACTGACTTCAGAAACTGAACATGTTGGGGTACGAAGTTCTCCTTTACCCAGTGTATTCACCAGACGTTTCTTCCACAGACTACCACTTTTTCAAACACCTTGACAGCTTACTCTATATGAAATCCTTCTCCAACCAAGCAGCAATTTAACGATTCAAGAACTCCAGCTTAAAAAAAATTTTGGGAACAAATGTGCTTGTCACTCATTTGCCAAAGTATATTGATTGTAATGCAACCGTATATTGTTATAGGTATTCAAAAACATAGTTCAAAATCGACGATTAAACTTAAAAATAACTACAAGGTTGATTTCACAATTGATAATTCATTGAGAGAGTTATTGGGTTTCTCAAAAAAGTTTGAAACTAATGGAACATTTTATAGTCATAATGTCATTCAAATATCCTCAGGCATAAATTCGGTATTAATTCACTGTGATTTGATTGATGGCACTTATAATGATGGAATAAGAACAAATACAATATTTTCTTTCAGTGCATTACTCAACCCCAATTGGTTATAAATTCAATATGGAACCCAAAAATCGGGTTTATCTTCCTGTGTCAGGAAAAACCACATGCAGAGTAAATTTTAGGATAACCGACCAAGATAATCGCATGATTTATTTTAATGGAGAAATTATATCCATCAGAATTCACCTTCGTGAAGTTTTCCAAAAAATAAATACGATGGTTATTGTGAGGAAACATGAGTTGGGAAAATATAAAATAATTACAGGGGATGGGATGTTCCTTTCCCCAAACTACAAGGGTGAAGGTATGTATCTTGGTTGAGGATACGATAAACCGAAGAGACAAAGGGGTGCAGGACATCAATTTGGAAAAAAATTAGATGGGATAATTGACACTAATGGGTGTAGGTTCAACTATTCTTAAACATGATTACCTAATTGGTTCAACTGCTTCTGCAGTGGGAAATGTTGTGGGTGCTATAAAGAGTATAAAAGATGCCCAAAAGGTATCTCATAAATTCCAAGCAATAAAATAAATTAAGAAAGGCAAAACTCAGTTGTCTCCCCAAGAACGACAGAAAATAATTCAAATACTTGGGTCAGGGTCTCAAAAGTTTTAACATCTTTTTTTTCCTCAATAAATACAAGTATGGAAGCAATTTATAGGATCTATGATTTGGATCATACCATTGTCATCTCAAACTCTACTAAAAAAAGAAGACTACTTCAAGGTAAATGCCATAACTGGAACAGACTGGAATACAAATGGAACAAAGTTTTGAAATAAATAAATCAACAAACTTATATGAATCTAGCTGAAAGTTTCTTGTGTAAATTTACATTCACTAAGGCTGCGAATAACACAAGCGCTACACTCGTAAATGATTTTTTTCTGGAAAATGTTTGATAGTGATCGTTTGTATATTGGAACACAAGAAGTTGAAGCGGTTGATTATGTCTCTGCTACATCTGAAAAGATGAAATTGAGCGATAGAATAGGAAAGGGAGCTGTTGAAGGTTTTATTCCTGATATGGCAATGGGAACAAACACAGACCCTGGATATAGTCAGAGAAAAGGAATGTATAATGATGATACAAAATCAGGTAATAGTTTTACTGTGGCAGTTCCTCCACTTTGGATTTTGTGATCATGATAAAGTTCTGTATGGTCTTAAAATTAGATTTCAACTGCAAAGGAATGATAATGAAAATAGATTGCTTTTTGCCATTGCTAATGCTTTTGCTGCTCAGAATAAATTTGTTGTTGATGAAATTAGTTCGTATATTAGTGAATATACTCCTAATCTTAAAACAGAAGAGATGTTGAATAGAAGACTTAACTCAAAGAAACCACTCAATGTATCATACCTTAAAAGAAGATGCCAACATGTTAAACTGAACCAAACCACTAACACGTGGAATTTGGGTGTTCTGGAAGGAAAGCCATGATATCTGGCCTCATTTTGTAAAAACCAGATGGTGATACTTCTACTGATAAGAATAATGCGTTGGGTGATAATGCTCAGGTGAAACAACTTCGTGTTTCTCTCGATGGAACATTTTATCTTCAAGATAGATTGCAAATTAATTGGGGAAAAAATGATTATTCTGAAGTATACAAGTCTTACCAAAAGGTGTGTGAAAGCAATGGAAATAAATATCCCATTTTGGATATGACAGCATTTAAAAGTCTACATACAATCTATGAGATTTACCTGAGTCCTCAAAAGGAAACTATAAAGTCTAATCAAGTGGATACTTCCCTATACATTGAAAGAGGAGAGAGTGAAGAAGTTGATGCATATTGTTTGCTTTTGGAAGAAACAGAATTACAGATTAATACAGATAATGGTGTTATGATTAGTCTCACATTTTTTTGATAAATAAATGAGTAGTAAAGTGCCAACTGGGGTATATGTTAATGAAATCAATCTTCATAAACTATCATCTTGTATTCAAGATCAAAAAGCCTTGCATGATTAACGTTAATTCAATTCAGAGAAAAGGAGCAGTAAGAATTGATGTTTTGCTCACAAGAGAACAGGTGAAAATCTTGAATGATACTGGCTCACTTAAAATTAAAATGTCAAAACCAATGTTGAAGAAATATTGTTACTAATTTGGAAGCCTTGTGCACACAGACAGACAGCCGTCCCCGGAGCTTATTTATTTTGATAATTGTGTTTCGAGTAAGAATCCATCCCTGAGTCTCGTGGGAATTGGATGTTCATGCGCTGCAGAGTTATTTTGAAATTTAGGATTTTTTACTACAACAACAACTCCAACAACAGCACTGCTCGAGGAATTGTCTGCGCTGGTTGTGTGCTCACGAAGCGTTTCGCTCTGGCTGTGCGCCAAATAAGGGTATACGTCATTTTTCGGCCAATGGGCGGCTAGCAGATCAGAGCCGGGGCAGTCCTTTGCAAGAAGGTGGAGCCTCGACAAGCGGTCCGCCCAATGAGAGCAGGCCACGATGAGCGGACTGCGCCCGAGAAAGGGACGAAGGAAAGGAGAACAAATAATTGTGCCCTGTCTGCAAAAAGCGCTGGTTTTGTTCTCTGTCTGCTCGAGCGCTGGTTTTTTTTTTTTGGCTCTCTGGTCTGCTTGACGCTGGCCTGGTCGCATCTCACTGGCGCTGGTTTTGGTTCTCTGGTCTGCTCGACGCTGGCCTGGTCGCATCTCGCTCGACGCCGGCCTGGTCGCATCTCACTGGCGCTGGTTTTGGTTCTCTGGTCTGCTCGACGCGGCCTGGTCGCATCTCACTGGCGCTGGTTTTGGTTCTCTGGTCTGCTCGACGCTGGCCTGGTCGCATCTCGCTCGACGCCGGCCTGGTCGCATCTCACTGGCGCTGGTTTTGGTTCTCTGGTCTGCTCGACGCTGGCCTGGTCGCATCTCACTGGCGCTGGTTTTGGTTCTCTGGTCTGCTCGACGCTGGCCTGGTCGCATCTCACTTGACGCGGCCTGGTCGCATCTCACTGGCGCTGGTTTTGGTTCTCTGGTCTGCTCGACGCCGGCCTGGTCGCATCTCGCTCGACGCCGGCCTGGTCGCATCTCGCTCGACGCCGGCCTGGTCGCATCTCACTCGACGCCGGCCTGGTCGCATCTCGCTGGTGCTGGTCTGTGTCTGGCTGCCCTGGTCCGTCTTCTGGTGACCGGTGCTCCGGGAAGGTGTGGACGTCGAGCTGCGCGAACGCGGCCAGGTAGCCAGCCACGTTCTCGTCCTTCAGCTCGACTTCCCTCCGAGCTGAAGGAATAATAAAGACCTCGAGGTCCATCTCTCTGGGTATTTGTGCATGTGTGTGTGTGTGTGTGTGTGTGTGTGTGTGTGTGTGTGTGTGTGTGTGTGTGTGTGTGTGTGTGTGTGTGTGTGTGTGTGTGTGTGTGTGTCCCTCAGCCCTGTCTTTAAGTAAAACTGTTAAGTGCCTTGTACATTATTTGCATCGTTTATAGTCTGTTTACCTCTGCCCTTTATGTGTTCCTTCCCCACCTATTGTAAATAAATACCCCTGTTGTTGAATGTTTCAGCTCGTCCTCGTCCTTTCCTTCATTGGTTTAGCACGGTGTGTGTTGGGTGATTAAAAAGGCCGTGGCTGCTGTAGTGCATTTGGACCGACGGAACCTTGGTAACCATCCGCTTGGGTTACACACGGGTCGAGCACGGTTACGGCTCGTCTCGTTCGAGCTCCGTCGAGGGTGTGAATACTCGGTAGTTCACCACGTGGGCCTCTAGGTATTTTGAAGTTTGGCAAATAACCCTGTGCCCACGCGGTTGATTTATTGACGATTCACGGTCCTGTAAGGTAATGGTTCTCAACCAAGGGGTCGCGAGATTGTTTCCGGGGGTCACGGGAAGGTTGTCAAAACATATAAACAAACAAATATATAATAAAGAAATTCATAAATATTTTTTGAAAATATTTTTTCAATGAAATCTCCCATACCAATGTTATAATGTAGTCATTATGAAACAGATTTGAGCAGCAAGTGAAATTAGTGCATGCGTGCGTGAGAGAAAAAGAAAAACATAGCACAGCACAGTGTCGGGTGCTGAAAGTCAATGTTAGCGTGAGCTAACTACTTCAAGGTGGCTGAATATGGATCGGTGGCTTGTCAAAAAACGTCTGCCAGTTCAAGATGTGGACCAAGACGACACATGTGAAGGTGGGCCAACTGTTACAAGTTCAACTGAAAAACGTAAGGCGCCGGCGGCAGATTTGGCCTCCAACAAGCGTCGGAAATATCAGACTGACTTTCTGCAGTACGGATTCACATGCCCAGCCAAAAATGAAGTGGAATATCCACAGTGTGTTCTGTGTTCAGAAGTGCTTGCTCATGAAAGCTTGAAACCAGTGAAATTGAAGAGACATTTACAAACCATACACCCATCCTACATTGACAAACCATTAGATTTTTTTCGTCATTAGGAGGGAGAACTACAGAGCCAAAAGACGACTGCACGTGAGCACTCTACAATCCCTGTCAAAGTCCTGTTGGCTTCATATGAAGTGGCATACCTGGTTGCTCAATCCAAAAAGCCCCATACTATTGCAAAGAGCCTGATTTGCCCATCAGCGATTGCAATGACCAGAGCTATGCATGGTGAAAAAATAGCTCGCACACTTGAGACTATTCCACTGTCTAATGACACAATGGTGAGGCGCATTGGTGAAATGGCCAACGATATTAAAGAGCAGCTCATTGACCGAGTGAAGAAAAGTGGAAGATTTTCCCTCCAAATTGACGAAACAACGGATGTTTTCAGTGATGCACAGTTACTTGTTTTTGCAAGATACAGATACGAGGGGAAAATGTACGAGGATATGTTGTTTTGCTCGAGACTTGAAGGAAGTTGCACTGGTCGTGACATTTTTAACAAACTGGACAGTAAAATGTGCGAGGAAGGGCAAAGTTGGGAAAATTGCATCTCTGTGTGTACAGATAGAGCTGGCGCCATGCAGGGAACAAGAAGGGGACTGAAAGCTAAAGTTTTGGAAGTGGCGCCACATATCAAATTCACTCATTGCATTATTCACAGAGAGGCCCTCTCCAGCAAGAACCTCAAGCCACAACTCCGCAATGTTCTCCAAACAGCAATTAAAGTGGTGAACTTCATCAAATCCCATCCGGTGAATTCCAGACTGTTTGCCACACTCTGCCAGGAAATGGGATCGGAACACGAATCTCTACTATTTCACACAGAGGGCAGATGGTTATCACGGGGGAAAGTTTTAACCAGACTGTTTGAACTGCGCGAGGAGGTTCGCATTTTCCTCTCAGATTGCGGCTTCCCCCTCCCTGACAAACTGACCGACCCCACATGGGTTACTGGCCTTGCATATCTGGCAGGCATATTTGATAAACTGAACAGTCTAAACTTGTCTCTCCAAGGCCCAAACACCAATGTCCTCACGCTTTCTGACAAGGTTACAGCGTTTACTAAGAAGCTTCAGCGGTGGGCAGCGTGAGTCGAAGAAGGCAGTGTGGAAATGTTCCCTGAGCTGGAGGACTTCATGGACAAATTTGACATAAGCATCCAAACAATAAAAGGACTTCTTGCTGCTCACCTCAGAAGCCTGCTTGGCCACTTCAATAGGTATTTCCCAAAAGACGACACCCAGAGAGAAACGACTGGATACGTCAGCCTTTCATCACCTCATCTGTCTGACACCTGTCATCGGAGCTTGAGGATGCGCTCTTGGACCTCTCCTCTGACCGCACATTAAGACCACTTTTGCCTCATCCACACTGGAGGAATTCTGGCTGTCAGTGGCCGCAGAATACCCAGGGCTATCAAAGGCTGCAATTGATATACTTATTCCATTTTGGATCTACATACCTTTGTGAGAATACCTTTTCCTCACTGACATTTATCAAGAACAAATACAGATCACAGCTCATTAGGGTTGAGGATGATCTTCGTGTTGCAGTCTCCAGCTTAAAACCAAGAATACAGCTGCTTTGTTCAAAGAAACAGGCCCAGCCATCCCACTAAAATGAGTAAGTGAATACTATCTGACAATACAAGCCCGTGCCTTTACAGATGTAACTGTTAAAAAAATAATTATTGTGTGTTATTGTGTTCAATTATTGAGTCAGTATTATCTGAATTATTGTGTTCAATTATCATGAGTCAGTATTATCTGAATGATTGTGTTCAATTATTTTGTCAGTATTATATGAATTATTGTGTGTCAGTATTATCTGAATTATTGTGTTCAATTATTGTGAGTCAGTATTACATGAATTATTGTGTTCAATTATTGTGTCAGTATTATCTGAATTATTGTGTTCAATTTGGAAAAAAATGAAACTGAAAACCCATTGAGAATCGTTGTTATAAAGGGGAAAATGCAAAATAAGATGAATGATAATAGGCTCCAAGCCGACAACAGGCATAACTGTTATAAGAACTGTGAATGAAATGAGAATAATAAGCCTGCAGGGACACTGAAAGGTATTTGCACTGTGCTTAAAGCTGTTTTGCAGGCCCAGCTAAATGAGAATGAATGATAATAGCCTATTGCCATCAGCTTGTAAAGCAGTCCTGTTGCCTCCTTCACAATGAGTTGTGCTGTCGGATCTTGAATATAATTTAAAAATGTACTTGTAGCCAAATTGATTTAGTTTTTGTTTTGTTGTTTTGTTTTTTTGTTTATTTTTGGTCAGTAATGCAAGGTTTGTGTACGTCTGGTTGCTGTCATGTGTGATGGAAACCTCTGTCTGCAGCAGAGGGTCGCTCAATCTTCCAGTCTGTATCCCGTGCATAAATAGGCTACATACTGCTCTTTGCAATTACAGAAGCCTTTTTTTATGAATGTGGCTGGCTGTTTTTACTGTGTTATACATCAGAGTGTATATAATTAATTTGTGATGCCAGTTTAGTTTAGTTTAGTTCTGTTTAGTTTTAACAGCTGGCAGTACCTAGGCGTTGACCAATGTGCTCCAGGCACTGGATTTTTTTATGCGCTCCGTGACATCACTGCAGTGTGAGTCGGGAGGCGGGTTGCGAACCCCAGCTTAAAATTTTTTGGGGGGGGGGGTAGTGGCTCCAAAAGGTTGAGAACCACTGCTGTCAGGGACCCGCACCTTCGGAGTTATCCGGGGGTGACGATCTGAATTCTGGGTGTTCGGTGGAGCCGACTCTACTGCTCCATGTAGCGGTCGTGCTCGCAGCCGACACCTGGCTCCACAACAATATTAAATAAGAGAGACAAGCAGAGGATTTCTCCCATTTCTAATTCCTTTATTTGCTGGTTTAAGTGCGGCTGGAGCATTGATTGGTGGTATGTCAGCAGTGGTGAAAACTGCCATCGAAAGGAAGGCTCAACTCCGGATCAAAAAGAGTTTGAAAGACATAACAAAGAGTTGGAGAAACAAATTGGTGGAAGTGGTGTAATTGTAGATTTTGCTGAAAAACTTGAAAGCCGACCAAATAAATCGAGATTGTTGGTTGGAGATATGCTTTCTTCTATGGCACAAGCAGTTGTAAAATTAACTAAAAGGGGTGATTAATTATATCTTTATCATCAATAAAGGAGCATGGATGAGTGGTTTAAAGAACATTAGGCGGGTACTAATAACTGTAAAACGAGGCCAACGGCAAACAAATTGCAACGGAAATGAAAACTGCTGTAACGAGTAGTACACCCTTCAGGAAAATAATACCCAAAATCTACTCGAATCTGCCGGGGACAAATTACCTAATTAACATAATTTCAAAATGGCCGCCATCTACCAGATTATGGCCCAAAAACTTACATTTGTTTTTATTTACCACGTTTTCCTGACCATATACGCAAAGAAAATGAGGAGATTTTATCACGAGACAATGAGGATAATATATGTGAAAACCGGCACTCTTGAAATTATATATATATATATATATATATATATATATATATATATATATATATATATATATATATGACGTCAGTGTGTGCCAGATTACGGACAGGGAAGATGACGTCATCAGTGACGTCATTGATATGAGAGGAAGAAGAAAATGATAAAATTTTTCAGAGGACTCGCGTGTATAATGATCGTGAAAAATGTGTGTTCAATATTCGTCCTCCCCCTCGAACGACTCCATGGAATGATTCGTGCAACCTCCTCCTTTACAATTCGTGCAGGCGTCATTGCACTCGAATCCATATCTTCTACAGCAACAGCACCTGCTGTCACAATCTCCCTTGCACTGGCACCAGACAACTTTCAGTATGCGTTCTGGTGCAGGTGGTGAGTCCGTCGTACAAGGCCATAGCTGATTATTTTTTTTCAAACCACCCCCACTCGAGAGGATCTCGGCCTACGTCCATTCCCTTCCACACTCGCACTTGGTACAATACACGTATGGAGTGGTATTTAGCGGCGTCTCTTGTTGGTGGTAATGACTGCATTTTTGGAGATGAGGCACTCTTCACCGCTTTTTCCTTGAACTGTAATAGTTTGAACGCCTGTAATAGTTAGCCTGGAATTGGAAGAAGCCAGGAAACCAAAACTTTTTTTTATCAAGACTAAACTCTCTGTCATGGGGGATTATTTATCCTTAATACACACTGCACTTTACATTTTCTCGTGCAAGTCCACATATCTTTGAGAGCCTCTGAATACATACACCTAACCCAGCAATTTTAAATGAGGACCTCTCATGAAGCCATTTTCACACTCAAAACTCCAAGGGTCCTTGCACTGTCCTAACACCAGAGTAATAGGATTTACAAAACTTCGCAACATAATTGGAACAAAGGTTCATGGCCCTCTTGCGATTGCCTTCGCCGCAGGCTCTCCTGCAACGTGAGGTGAGGATACATGCAGTCCCACTCCGGCCCTCCACAGCAAACTCTGCCCTCCATTCCACTTGCGAATGGAAAGCCTCGACATGCATACGTGTTGGATACAGTTTGTCATTAACGCTTTAGCCACAGTGCCAGAACCTGTCTGTCCACACAGGAATGACCCAACCCACCCAGAAAACATATTGACCCTCACTTCGGTTTCCAAGTGCTAAAAAAGGAAATACATCAAATCACTGGATCCACACTTTGCAACGTGAGATGAAACAATCTGTTCCTAAGATTAATTGAATCGACTGACCTTTTGCAACCCGTCCATATGCATCATTAATACAACTACTCCAAATCGCACGCCATTGACATGCAAGATCCCAAATCAGGCAACATCATTTAAACGTGAATTTGGATCGCAAAATCGCCAAAATGTTATCTCACAAATCCACTACAGTTTTCGGAGCTGCAGTTAAAAATGCCATCCAACAACTGATTCAACTCTGACTCATTTCCACAAATGACCCCGCATTCTTGCTGATCGCCCTGCCGTGCCATTTCACAGCAGGCCTGAGCCCACAAACCTGTTTTCCTCAAACCTGTTTAACAATATCTTTTACCTTCAATATTTTTACCAGCAAAAGTTAACTTCCTTATTTCACTTATTTTCTCACATCAAGACAGTTTTGTCTGCAATCAATTTCTCTTGAGCAGGTCAGACACAAGCTGCCGCCCCCCTTCTCTTTCCCGATCAGGCAAACACAATCAGCCTGTGTTCAGAAGCTAGATGACCTTGTGAATTCCTTCACTTCACAGCAGGCCATCCCCTCCACCTTACTTCTCAGTGACATCTATTCCAGTGAAATTCACTGCTGCTTCATGTTAACACTACCTCTCCACTTAATATACTTTATTTTGTACCTAACAGAGGGGAACAAATAAATCCTCCAAACCAAACTAAATTATATTTTCTTACCTGAGGATCTTACAGTAGAATCTTACCAAATCCAATCATTTCTCCACTGCATTTCGCATCTTTACTTTCCCAATCAATCACATCGAAAACATTCCATGAAAGCATGAGACAGGCATTTCAATTTGATTCTGGCCAATCCCCTTATACATGTGGCATATGTAATTTGTAGATCGAAATACCTTCTAATCGTCTTGCACCGAGGGCACACATTTTACAACCTTCCTCCACCCTCATAACAACCAGGGTCAAAAAAAAACACACACACACACACATTCTCTATATTTGGTCCTGGAAATGCTCTCAGTGGCATTTGATTCACACTTTCATCATTAAAATTGCATGCAATGATTCATTTCCATCGTTTGCATGAATCATCGACCCAGCAGTCACCCCCGATGTCACAGTGCTATCGATTAGTCCGTTCCCTGTCCCCACTTGTCGATACCTGTCCTGACACTATCAATTGTTCCGACAACTCCTTTATATATATATACACAGCCAAGCACAGATCATGCACATTTCTGGACGCTCCGCATCCTGCACACCAAGCTGCATGGGGCCAGTGTAGATTCCAAATTCATGTTAATTCTCCCATGCTGGACACCAGAATACATCTGCATTTTCTTGTCTTTCAAAATATTCAGCAGCAATTGAGTTGTAACATCACTGATTATACTCTATGCTTCGTCAAAATGATGCTCACACATTTCATTTATTCTCTGACATTCATCACTCCCTTTCACACACTCTTTCCAATTTTCCACCTTGGAAGTTTTCTTATTCACAATATACTTCTGACACAAAAATGACATACACATGTACTCACGCACACTGAAACGTTGTCCACAAACTATTTCATCAACACATTTAAAACATTGACACGATACCCCCAAAAAACATCCCACATTGTTCCACTGCAAAACAGTTTCAGGCACAATGAAGAAATATACTTGAGAAGACTCAATTCCACAAACATCTCTCAATTGTCCTTCGTAATTTCTGGTTCTGAATCCAAATTTGTAATTTTCACATGCAAGAGGAAGGTCGAGGAGGTCTTGTTGTCAATTAATGGTACGGTCCTAAAAGCCTCTCGTGACATGTCCATTTTAGTGGTCACTTTCGACAGGGGCTTAACCTGAAATTCCCATCTTGTAAAACTCACTTCCAAGTGTACTAAGGCCCTCAACCTTTTACGTTGTCTCTCTGTCTGGCACATCAGAATAGCCTGCTTCTCCTATACAGAGTCCTTATCCACCCTCATTTCGATTACAGAAGCCAAGCGTGGTGGGAGATGTCCGCAACCAACCACAGAAATCTGAAACATATCCAATCTAAAGCTCTCCGTATATCTCGGAGCCTTCAAAAGCATGACTGTGAGTGCTCTTCTGGTCGAAGCTGGCGAGATGTCGTTGTCCCTTCGGTGGGAATGTTCCAATCCAAAGTATTGGGACAAGTGCGTTTCTTTTGAGGACCGCCACCCAGGCAATGCTTTGTTTTCAGATTGCTGAGAGGATCAGGCTCTTGGCAGATCCCCATCCTCCCCCTTTTGGGCTTAAGTGTGTAAGGGTGGTTAAAGGGATGGGTTTGGACTCGCATCCCATTAACTCTCCAAATAAAGTGGCCATATGGCCTCCCTGGACCATTGAAGTCTCGAGCATTCACCTGGATTTATAGAGTAAGATAGATGGGGACAATCCAGTCATGACATGTAACTAGTCTGTTGCATTCATCAACAAGCTTTGCAGCCAACCTCCGCATGCCGACACTGATGGTTTGAAAGATCTGGGTCAAGCTCGTTCTGCAGCAACCTTTTGCATTCCAGATGTGAAGGTGACAAAATCTTTTTTGCACTCGGTATTTTCGACTGAACTTTTTGCCATCGTCTTAGCTCTTGAATGGATTATAGACTTGAACTCCCCTTGTAGTGTTATATTTTCTGACTACCCCTCAGCTTTGAAGGCGTTAGAGTCTTGTCAGCCTGGTTGCAGACATGAACTTGTTCTCGAGGAGTTCCACCTCGTTAACACGGCTAATGGGAGTGGCAGCGTCGTCGACCTGTGTTGGATTCCTGCCCACGTGGGCACTGGAGGGAATGAAGCATTCGACGAGGCAGCGTAAGGTGCTGGTGCTCTAAGGTTGGATTTCATAATCTGAGTTTCGCTGGCCTGGCAGAGCTCTCTGATGTGATCAGACACAAAGTTAACAATACATGACAATCTCGGTGGGAGTTTTCCAACAAGGCGAGGTGGTACCACCAGGTACAGTGGTACACCCTTTGGTCGAGACCTCTGGCTCGTTTCCTCGGCTTCCAAAAAGGCTCGTTTCCTCGGCTTCCAAAAAGGGACCAGACAACCTTATTTAGGCTTTGACTCGGGCATTGTTCTCTCTTCTTCTATCTTCACAGGATAGGGCGTCACCCCACGGGGTTGTGTGACTGGTGTGAGGTTTCTGAAGATTTGGTTCATGTGTTCTCTCTCTGCCCTCAGGACGAAGAGCACAACATCGCGTCCACTGCATTCTGTCGTGTCATGGGGATCACGTGGTCAGGCCTGCCAGATGCATTTTGCAATCTGAGTCACAAGCACAGCGGTTCTATCGATCCGTTTTTAAATTCATTGAAGGAATGGGGTGAGCAAGATAAGCCTCCATTATCCGTATCCGAGGTCTTTGGGTGCGTGGCATATATAGAGCGTCGCAGTTCTGAAATCGTCATTAAATCCCCAAAAAAGAAAGTTTTTTTTTACGTTCACCGGAAGGACTTGATGACGAAAAGAACTTCCGGGTGATCTTCGTGTAAACTTGTGTGTTCCTGGAACTCAGGTCCTCGTGGTGCCGGTGGAACTGATCTGAAGAGGTATTTTCAGAATTATTATTTAATTATCAGAAAGATGTAAAACGGGAATTTAAACATAAAATAATTTTTTGTTCCTCGATGTCGGAAATGAAGGGAAGTTAAAGGAGTTTTTATCCAATGTATGTTGAGGTGTTTGATTGTTGATTTAATGAGGTGTTTTTCACTCGTTTTGTTTTATTCACCACATTGTTTAATAATCACATCATCACGAAACTTCGTACAACGATAATTAAACCTCATTGTTCCTTTTAACTACAAAACCACCAGAAACCTTTTATAATTAACTTGTTTATCCAATTTTATCTCCTCACGACGAGGTGTAACGAGGGTACGAGGTTCGATCACCTCCTTTACCTGTTCCGTGGGATATTTAACCTGAATGGAGATGAAAACCTGATTCATGATCCAAAAACTCAACAACATCGTGAGGGTCTAAAATATATAACATTCCTCGTGAACCTTCCACGGGCATCACGTGTCAGATGGGAAGTTCTGCTCCACGTGGTGTTACCCTTCCCCAACCCTGCTCCACGTGGTGTTACCCTTCCCCAACCCTGCTCCACGTGGTGTTACCCTTCCCCAACCCTGCTCCACGTGGTGTTACCCTCCCCCAACCCTGCTCCACGTGGTGTTACCCTTCCCCAACCCTGCTCCACCTGGTGTTACCCTCCCCCAGCCCTGCTCCACGTGGTGTTGCCCTCACCCAACCCTGCTCCACGTGGTGTTACCCTCCCCCAACCCTGCTCCACTTGGTGTTACCCTCCCCCAACCCTGCTCCACGTGGTGTTACCCTCCCCCAACCCTGCTCCACTTGGTGTTACCCTCCGCCAACCCTGCTCCACTTGGTGTTACCCTCCCCCAACCCTGCTCCACGTGGTGTTACCCTCCCCCAACCCTGCTCCACGTGGTGTTGCCCTCACCCAACCCTGCTCCACGTGGTGTTACCCTCCCCCAACCCTGCTCCACTTGGTGTTACCCTCCCCCAACCCTGCTCCACTTCTTTCAGGATCCCGTCCAAGCACAGATCTTGTTTCTGAGATGATCGGACGTGTTGGGTCTGGAAATTTTACTTCCAGGAAAGTGGAAATACATAATGCGTCTGTGTGAGAATTGCAGGAAAAGTAAATTTAGATGTGTGTTGCAATTTGGAAGAGTGGCAGGAGGGGGTGTTTGGGGTGGGTCGGAGGGAGTGGAAGGGGTGTGGTTGGAGTGGGTAGGAGGGAGTGGAAGGGGCGTGGTTGGGGGTGGGTAGGAGGGAGTGGAAGGGGGGTGGGTAGGAGGGAGTGGAAGGGGGGTGGGTCGGAGGGAGTGAAAGGGGGGGTGGTCGGGGGTGGGTATGAGGGAGTGGAAGGGGGGTGGTTGGGGTGGGTTGGAGGGAGTGGTTGGTGTGGGGAGGAGGGAGTGGAAGGGGTGTGGTTCGGGGTGGGTAGGAGGGAGTGGAAGGGGGGTGGGTCGGAGGGAGTGAAAGGGGGGTGGTCGGGGGTGGGTATGAGGGAGTGGAAGGGGGTGGTTGGGGTGGGAAGGGGTGGGTTGGAGGGAGTGGAAGGGGGGTGGGTAGGAGGGGGTGGAAGTGGGATGGTTGGTGTGGAAGGGGGTGGTTGGGGTGGGAAGGAGGGGAGTGGAAGGGGGGTGGTTGGGGTGGGAAGGAGGGAGTGGAAGGGGGTGGTTGGGGTGGGAAGGAGGGAGTGGAAGGGGGTGGTTGGGGTGGGAAGGAGGGAGTGGAAGGGGGTGGTTGGGGTGGGAAGGAGGGAGTGGAAGGGGGTGGTTGGGGTGGGAAGGGGGGTGGTTGGGGGTGGGAAGGAGGGAGTGGACGGGGGGTGGTTGGGGTGGGAAGGAGGGAGTGGACGGGGGGGGGGTGGTTGGTGTGGGTAGGAGGGAGTGGAAGGAGGTGGTTGGGGTAGGTTGGAGGGAGTGGAAGGGGGGGTGGTTGGGGTGGGGAGGAGGGAGTGGAAGGGTGTGGATGGGGTGGGGAGGAGGGAGTATAAGGGGGTGGTTGGGGTGGGTAGGAGGGAGTGGAAGGGGGTGGTTGGGGTGGGTAGGTTGGAGTGGAAAGGGGATGGTTGGGGTGGGTAGGAGGGAGTGGAGGGGGGGTGGTTGGGGTGGGCAGGAGGGAGTGGAAGGGGGGTGGTTGGGGTGGGCAGGAGGGAGTGGAAGGGGGTGGTTGGGGTGGGTCGGAGGGAGTGGAAGAGGGGTGGGTGGATGGGAGGGAGTGGAAGGGGGATGGTTGGGGTAGGGAGGAGGGAGTGGAAGGGAGATGGTTGGGGTGGGTAGGAGGGAGTGGAAGGGGTGGGTAGGAGGGAGTGGAAGGGGTGGAAGGGGGGTGGTTGGGGTGGGTAGGAGGGAGTGGAAGGAGTGGAAGGGGCGTGGTTGGGGTTGGTAGGAGGGAGTGGAAGGGTGTGTGGTTGCATGGGTAGGAGGGAGTGGAAGGGGTGGGTAGGAGGGAGTGGAAGGGGGTGGTTGGGGTGGATAGGAGGGAGTGGAAGGGGTGTGGTTGCGTGGGTAGGAGGGAGTGGAAGGGGGTGGTTGGGGTGGAAGGGGGTGGTTGGGGTGGGTAGGAGGGAGTGGAAGGGGGTGGGTGGGGTGGTTAGGAGGGAGTGGAAGGGGGTGGTTAGGAGGGAGTGGAAGGGGGTGGTTGGGGTGGTTAGGAGGGAGTGGAAGGGGGTGGTTGGGGTGGGGAGGAGGGAGTGGAAGGGGGTGGTTGGGGTGGTTAGGAGGGAGTGGAAGGGGGTGGTTGGGGTGGGGAGGAGGGAGTGGAAGGGGGTGGTTGGGGTGGGTAGGAGGGAGTGGAAGGGGGTGGTTGGGGTGGAAGGGAGTGGTTGGGGTGGGTAGGAGGGAGTGGACGGGGGGTGGATGAGGTCGGAAAGGGGTGGTTGGGGTGGGTAGGAGGGAGTGGAACTGGGGTGGGAAGGGGGTGGTTGGGCTGGGTAGGAGGGAGTGGAAGGGGTTGGGGTGGGCAGGGAGGGAGTAGAAGGGGGGTGGATGAGGTCGGAAAGGGGGTGGTTGGGGTGGGTAGGAGGGAGTGGAACTGGGGTGGTTGGGGTGGGAAGGGGGGTGGTTGGGCTGGGTAGGAGGGAGTGGAAGGGGGTGGTTGGGGGTGGGTAGGGAGGGAGTGGACGGGGGTGTTTGGGGTGGGTAGGAGGGAGTGGAAGGGGGTGTTTGGGGTGGGTAGGAGGGAGTGGAAGGGGGGGTGTTTGGGGTGGGGTAGGAGGGAGTGGAAGGGGGTGTTTGGGGTGGGTAGGAGGGAGTGGAAGGGGGGTGGGTAGGAGGGAGTGGAAGGGGGTGGTTGGGGTGGGTAGGAGGGAGTGGAAGGGGGGTGTTTGGGGTGGGTAGGAGGGAGTGGAAGGGGGGTGGTTGAGGTGGGTAGAAGGGGGTGGTTGGGGTGGGGAGGAGGGAGTGGAAGGGGAGTGGTTGGGGTGGGGGAGGAGGGAGTGGAAGGGGGTGGTTGGGGTGGGTTGGAGGGAGTGGAAGGGGTGTGGTTGGAGTGGGTAGGAGGGAGTGGAAGGGGCATGGTTGGGGTGGGAAGGGGTGGGTAGGAGGGAGTGGAAGGGGGTGGGTAGGAGGGGGTGGAAGTGGGATGGTTGGTGTAGAAGGGGGTGGTTGGGGTGGGAAGGAGGGAGTAGAAGGGGGTGGTTGGGGTGGGAAGGAGGGAGTAGAAGGGGGTGGTTGGGGTGGGAAGGAGGGAGTGGAAGGGGGGTGGTTGGGGTGGGAAGGAGGGAGTGGAAGGGGGTGGTTGGGGTGGGAAGGAGGGAGTGGAAGGGGGGTGGTTGGGGTGGGAAGGAGGGAGTGGACGGGGGGTGGTTGGGGTGGGAAGGAGGGAGTGGACGGGGGGTGGTTGGGGTGGGAAGGAGGAGTGGACGGGGGTGGTTGGGGTGGGAAGGAGGGAGTGGACGGGGGGTGGTTGGGGTGGGAAGGAGGGAGTGGATGGGGGTGGTTGGTGTGGGTAGGAGGGAGTGGAAGGAGGTGGTTGGGGTAGGTTGGAGGAGTGGAAGGGGATGGTTGGGGTGGGGAGGAGGGAGTGGAAGTGTGTGGATGGGGTGGGGAGGAGGGAGTAGGAGGGAGTATAAGGGGGTGGTTGGGGTGGGTAGGAGGGAGTGGAAGGGGGGTGGTTGGGGTGGGTAGGTTGGGGTGGAAGGGGGTGGTTGGGGTGGGTAGGTTGGAGTGGAAAGGGGATGGTTGGGGTGGGTAGGAGGGAGTGGAAGGGGGTGGTTGGGGTGGGCAGGAGGGAGTGGAAGGGGGTGGTTGGGGTGGGCAGGAGGGAGTGGAAGGGGGGTGGTTGGGGTGGGCAGGGAGGGAGTGGAAGGGGGTGGTTGGGGTGGGCAGGAGGGAGTGGAAGGGGGGTGGTTGGGGTGGGCAGGAGAGAGTGGAAGGGGGGTGGTTGGGGTGGGTCGGAGGGAGTGGAAGAAGGGTGGTTGGGTGGATGGGGAGGGAGTGGAAGGGGGATGGTTGGGGTGGGTAGGAGGGAGTGGTTGGGGTAGGGAGGAGGGAGTGGAAGGGAGATGGTTGGGGTGGGTAGGAGGGAGTGGAAGGGGTGGGTAGGGAGGGAGTGGAAGGGGTGGAAGGGGGGTGGAAGGGGGTGGTTGGGGTTGGTAGGAGGGAGTGGAAGGGTGTGGTTGCATGGGTAGGAGGGAGTGGAAGGGGGTGGTTGGGGTGGATAGGAGGGAGTGGAAGGGGTGTGGTTGCGTGGGTAGGAGGGAGTGGAAGGGGGTGGTTGGGGTGGAAGGGGGGTGGTTGGGGTGGGTAGGAGGGAGTGGAAGGGGGTGGTTGGGGTGGTTAGGAGGGAGTGGAAGGGGGTGGTTGGGGTGGGGAGGAGGGAGTGGAAGGGGGTGGTTGGGGTGGGGAGGAGGGAGTGGAAGGGGGTGGTTGGGGTGGGTAGGAGGGAGTGGAAGTGGGTGGTGGGAGTGGTTGGGGTGGGTAGGAGGGAGTGGACGGGGGTGGTTGGGGTGGGTAGGAGGGAGTGGAACTGGGGTGGGAAGGGGGGTGGTTGGGCTGGGTAGGAGGGAGTGGAAGGGGGTGGTTGGGGTGGGTAGGAGGGAGTGGAACTGGGGTGGGAAGGGGGGTGGTTGGGCTGGGTAGGAGGGAGTGGAAGGGGTTGGGGTGGGCAGGAGGGAGTAGAAGGGGGGTGGATGAGGTTGGAAAGGGGGTGGTTGGGGTGGGTAGGAGGGAGTGGAACTGGGGTGGTTGGGGTGGGAAGGGGGGTGGTTGGGCTGGGTAGGAGGGAGTGGAAGGGGGGTGGTTGGGGTGGGTAGGAGGGAGTGGAAGGGGGTGTTTGGGGTGGGTAGGAGGGAGTGGAAGGGGGTGTTTGGGGTGGGTAGGAGGGAGTGGAAGGGGGTGGTTGGAGGTGGGTAGAAGGGGGTGGTTGGGGTGGGGAGGAGGGAGTGGAAGGGGAGTGGTTGGGGTGGGGAGGAGGGAGTGGAAGGGGGGTGGTTGGGGTGGGTTGGAGGGAGTGGAAGGGGTGTGGTTGGAGTGGGTAGGAGGGAGTGGAAGGGGCATGGTTGGGGTGGGAAGGGGTGGGTAGGAGGGAGTGGAAGGGGGTGGGTAGGAGGGGGTGGAAGTGGGATGGATGGTGTGGAAGGGGGTGGTTGGGGTGGGAAGGAGGGAGTAGAAGGGGGTGGTTGGGGTGGGAAGGAGGGAGTGGAAGGGGGTGGTTGGGGTGGGGAGGAGGGAGTGGAAGGGGGTGGTTGGGGTGGGTAGGAGGGAGTGGAAGTGGGTGGTGGGAGTGGTTGGGGTGGGTAGGAGGGAGTGGACGGGGTGGATGAGGTCGGAAAGGGTGGTTAGGTTGGGGTGGGTAGGAGGGAGTGGAACTGGGGTGGTTGGGGTGGGAAGGGGGTGGTTGGGCTGGGTAGGAGGGAGTGGAAGGGGTGGTTGGGGTGGGCAGGAGGGAGTAGAAGGGGGTGGATGAGGTCGGAAAGGGGGTGGTTTGGGTGGGTAGGAGGGAGTGGAACTGGGGTGGTTGGGGTGGGAAGGGGGGTGGTTGGGCTGGGTAGGAGGGAGTGGAAGGGGGGTGGTTGGGCTGGGTTGGAGGGGGTGGTTGGGGTGGGTAGGAGGGAGTAGAAGGGGGTGGTTGGGGTGGGTAGGAGGGAGTGGAAGGGGGTGGTTGGGGTGGGTAGGAGGGAGTGGAAGGGGGTGTTTGGGGTGGGTAGGAGGGAGTGGAAGGGGGTGTTTGGGGTGGGTAGGAGGGAGTGGAAGGGGGGTGGGTAGGAGGGAGTGGAAGGGGGTGGTTGGGGTGGGTAGGAGGGAGTGGAAGGGGGGTGTTTGGGGTGGGTAGGAGGGAGTGGAAGGGGGGTGTTTGGGGTGGGTAGGAGGGAGTGGAAGGGGGGGTGGTTGAGGTGGGTAGAAGGGGGTGGTTGGGGTGGGGAGGAGGGAGTGGAAGGGGAGTGGTTGGGGTGGGGAGGAGGGAGTGGAAGGGGGTGGTTGGGGTGGGTCGGACGGAGTGGAAGGGGGTGGTTGGGGTGGGTAGGAGGGAGTGGAAGGGTGTTGGTTGGGGGTTGGTTGGGGGTGGGTCGGAGGGAGTGGAAGGGGGTGGTTGGGGGTGGGTCAGAGGGAGTGGAAGGGGGTGGTTGGGGGTGGGTCAGAGGGAGTGGAAGGGGGTGGTTGGGAGTGGAAGGGGTGTGGTTGGGGTGGGTAGGAGGGAGTGGAAGGGGGATGGTTGGGGTGGGGAGGAGGGAGTGGAAGGGAGGTGGTTGGGGTGGGTAGGAGGGAGTGGAAGGGAGGTGGTTGGGGTGGGTAGGAGGGAGTGGAAGGGGGTGGTTGGGGTGGGTAGGAGGGAGTGGAAGGGGGTGGTTGGGTGGGTAGGAGGGAGTGGAAGGGGTGGTTGGGGTGGGTAGGAGGGAGTGGAAGGGGGTGGTTGGGGTTCACGGGTTGGAGGGAGTGGAAGGGGTGGGTTGGATGGAGTGGAAGGGGGGGGGGGGTTGGAGGGAGTGGGAGGGAGTGGAAGGGTTGGTTGCGGTGGGAAGGGGAGCGGTGCACTGTGAGGTGTCATTGAATTTAACCACCAATTATTTGACCTCAAAAATAATTGGTGTTTGAATTCAGTCAGCTGATATGAAAATCCTGTTCACATTCAAGTCAATCGGATGAAAAAATGAAGGTTTTAGAAATTTGACCTGAAGATGACCTTTGACCTTTGACCTCAAAATCAATGGGCTTCTTTGTTGAGGCTCCCTCTACAATTCGGTGAAGTTCCATGAGTATCAGTTTAGAATTGTGACCTGCAGGCGATTGACAGACAGATAGAATAACAAAATCGACTGATCAATATACATTTACAAATCTTCGATATTGAAATTTATCATAGTAACAAGGATAGATTACAGGAGGAGAAAAATTAAGGGGAAGAGGAGGTTGACAATGAACAGCACAGGTGAGAAGATGAACTCGCTTATAAAGTCGAGGAAATCAAATGAATATCACCGAGGCAAAGACCACATCTCCACCAAATATACAACAATGAAGAATTGAATGAGCAAGGAGAATAAACCAAGCAGTCATTAAGACGCTCCCAAAATCACCTAATTTGAGACAAATTAATGATGTGAGTTTTGCAGCAGCAGTTCATGCCCAAAACAAAATAACAGGAAGATGACTCACAAAAAAAATTTTGACCAGAAAGAAAACACCACTCTGGAAACAGAGACTTGAGAAACAGAGACCGACTGAGGGTGGAAATGGGAAAAATAGAAAAATTCAAGAGGAGAAATAGAAGTCCAAAGCTCATGAAAAGAATCAGACAAATATAAAAGAAACTAGTCTGGAGACAGCAATGGTTCATGAGTGGTATTTGACGATGTAGATTGTTTCAGAAGTCAAGGATGAGACAATGCGATAATTTTTGACCAAGTTATAAAAATGATCAACATGATGTGGTACGAGTGACAGGGTTGGGGTGGGTGTTGAAAACAGCTGCAATTATGTTAGCTGCAAAATGTCGAAAACCTGGTTTCGTTCAAACAACTTTCAAAATTTGACCTTTGCATAACCTTTAAAGATCACAAAACAATGTTGTGGACATTAAAATAAGGAAACAGGATACGTGCTTTAGCTTATTGGAGTTAGTTCGTCGAAGAAGGTCAAAAACTCGGTTTGATTCCCACAACTTTGAAAATTTTCCCTTTGTGAACTTTCAAGGTCAAAGGTCAAGGATTATGACCTTTGGTGCAAAACTTCCTCTGGAACATTCCAGGAACAATACAACGTCATATAGGCGATATGGCATTTCTCACTCCTCGGATTATCCATACTTTGATGAAATCAGCGTAAAAACAAACTTGAAGGGGGCGCTACGGGCAAGGTGTTCGAGATAGAGCAAAATGGTTTCTAGACTTTAGGTGGGGAATGACCTCAAGATTATGCATAAAAAATATTGTCATCCGAGCTCTCAAAGTTTGGGCGGTCGTATGATTTTTATGTCAAAATTCGCAATTTTCTAAGTTCGTGACCTTGTGACCTTGACCTTGGGACGAAAATGAAAAATCGAGCTCCTTGGGGCTATGCAGGTGCCATCGGGCTAACCAAATACTGAAATCCCTGCCAGATTCGACAAACCCCCTCGGTGAAGATGTAAATTGAAATCGGCTACCCCCTAAAAACGCATGTTTTTTTGGGCGTGGCTCTGCCCATAATGGGCGCACCACGCCCATTCTCAGGAAAACACAACTCGATCAGGATAATGATATAAACCTCCCACCAAAATTTTATCAGGATCCGATCAAAACCCACGGAGCTATGCTCGGGACAGACAGACAGACAGACAGACAGACAGACAGACAGACAGACAGACAGACAGACAGACAGACAGACAGACAGACAGACAGACAGACAGACAGACAGACAGACAGACAGACAGACAGACAGACAGACAGACAGACAGACAGACAGACAGACAGACAGACAGACAGACAGACAGACAGACAGACAGACAGACAGACAGACAGACAGACAGACAGACAGACAAGCTGTCAGGCGAACATGGGTCGTCGCCTACCCAATAGAACCTGACGCGATGGGCCCGTTCGATGGGGAATGACTTGAGGATTAAGCACAAGAAAATTCATGATTCTAGCTTCAAGGGTTAATGCTACAGATTGTTTTTTCGAAAAAATACCCCCACATTTTGAGGTTTTTCGGCCGTTGCTCGGCAACGGAGGGGTCCATAGCAACAATGCTTTCTCACACCTAACTCGGACATACCATGAACCTACCATACCAGTTTCATGTATATCTGACTGATCGTCTCTGAGATATAACGAACTTCGTTTTTTTATTTTCTTCGACCAGGGTTCATTCAAAGTCTATCTTCTCCGACAATTTTCATAGGATTTGGCTGGAAATTTTTGACAATATGGCTGAATGTACTGCCCGCAGTCGCTCGTGGCCCGATTTTTGATTTTCGAAAAAATAATTTTTTTTATGATTTTTCAAATATTTCAGTCCCGTTGCTCGGCAACGGTGGTGTCCATAGCAACGGTTCTCATTTGCACACAACTAGGTCATGGTATGAACCTACCCACCAAGTTTCATCGAAATTGCCATTGTATTAACGGAGCACTGGACCGAACAGACAGAGAGACAGACAGACAAACATATCGACGGAAAAACTGATAATAAGGGTAGAATAAATTTCAAAAAAATAAAAAAAAAAAAATTTTTTTTTTTTGACTGGATAGACGACCCAACAAGCCGGTAGGCGGACATGGGTAGTCGGCCGTTGCTAGGCAACGGAGGGGTCCATAGCAACGGTTCTTTCTCACACATAACTAGGACATACCATGAACCTTCCATACCAGTTTCATGTATATCTGACTCGTAGTCTGAGATATAACTAACTTCGTTTTTTTATTGTTTTTGACCAGGGTTCATTCAAAGTCTATCTTCTCTGACAGTTTTCATAGGATCCGGCTGGAAATGTTTGACAATATGGCTTAATGTATTGCCCACAGTCGCGCGTGGCCCGATTTTTGATTTTTGAAAAAATAATTTTTTGAAGATTTTTTTCAAAAAATTCAAAGTCCCGTTGCTCGGCAACGTTGGTGTCCATAGCAACGGTTCTCATTTGCACACAACTGGGTCATGGTATGAACCTACCAACCAAGTTTCATAGAAATCCCCATTGTATTAACGGAGCACTGGACCGAACAGAGGGACAGACAGACAAATGTATCGACGGAAATACTGATAAGGGTAGAGCAAATTTCAAAAAAAAATTTTTGAAAATTTTTTTTTTCGACTGGATCGACTACCCAACAGACACAAATAACGAATATAGTGGTCACTTACTGACTCGTGAACCAATACAACATAGAAACGATGGACGAGAATCATTAGTTGCTCTTAATAAACTCAAAATACAATAGAGAGCAGGGGAGAAAGAAAAAAAAAAAACCTATGATGAGGCCAACTACAGAATAAATCAAAATAAAGTTTGAAAACAACCCAAAAAAGTTCTACCGAGATCTAGGGAAACAAACAAAATGTGGAAACAACCACCATATATGAGGACTTTGAAAAATTTTGGAAAGGAATATTTGAAGACGAGAACACAAGGAAACATATTACATTCGACACTTGGAAAAGAAAAAGCAACATCTACAGGAAATGCACCCAATGATAATTAATTATTGATGACGAGAAAATTAGAAAACATCTCGCAAAAGCGCCGAACTTCAAATGGCCAGGTTCGGATGAGATTATAAACTTATGGCTCAAGCAACAACATACTCTCTTAAATGAATTCATCCAAGGGGAACAGCCAATGAATGAATGGTTCACAGAAGGCAACACTTTTAATCCCAAAATCTGATGAAAATTGTCTAACCAACAAATTTAGACCAATAACATCCCCAACAACAACATAAAACTTTCAACAGGTATAATCACCGATGCAATTTGTGACCACCTCACTCAACAAGGAGATTTCAAGGCAGAGCAGAAAAGATGTAAAAGAGGATGCGATGGAACAAGACCTTTTATTGTGAAACAAAACCATACTCGAAAACTGCAAGCTCTGCCAAACAAACTTATCCACAGCTTGGATAGATTGCACAAAATTCTTTGATAGTTCTCCCACATACAGTATATGGATAAAAAATGCATGCAAGCATGCAAAAATGACCCCCAAATCAATTGTCACACTGATTGAGCTAGCATTGATGCTCTGGAACACAATGTTGATGCTACCTTTCTTTGAAAGGAAAGATTGAAATCCCAGGAGTGAAGATATGATGTGGTATCTTTCAAAGTGATACCTTGGAACACAAGGGAAACGGGGTTTCCCTCCCCCCCCACCCCCACCTTTTTGTCTGGCTCTGGACCCACTGAGTAACCTCATCAATCGATGAACAATGACACGGATACAATCTGACATCCAACAGAAGAATGACAAAAGAAACAAGAGAGGTGACACATCTACTATACATGGATGATTAAAAAAAAACTCTTTGCACCGAATGATATGAAATTGTCAGGTCAACTGAAATGAGTAAAGCAGTACTCAAAGGTATTCAAATGGAATTTGGTTTTGACAAATGTGCTAAATGCACATTTGAACAAAGAAAAACAAAATGAACATAAGTAGGGGTTATATGGGGTTTCTGAGGCAACCATGCAAATGAATGGGGAAACTCTTTGAATTGAATCCTGAAAACCCTGAAACTGGAGTCTAATTCCTCCCCCTCCCATACAAATGTATAGGCTAACCTTTCTGAAAACCCCATAAAAAACCTTTAACAGAAGAATGATTTTCTCCCATACAAGCTCATGTTAATTTGAGAACGTCTCAGGGCCCAACAAACCTCGTACAAATTAAGAGGGCAAGGTTTATTTGGTCAAAAGAGGAGAATGATTTTCTCTCCCCCCTCTGACTCTCGGTCCATGGGGTCAAAAGAAGAGATCGATCTCCACTCCATTACTTACTCCACTCAAAGAGTGATCCAACAAATATTTGTCCATGTTCTATTCGAAGTAATAAATTAATTTTTCTATTACATTCATCACCATCGAGTATATTCACAAATACTATTTTGGAACTTTAAGTATTTTTGTTGAGCAGAAATAAAATTATAAACTTCTCTCAATGTTCTTGTTTGACCACCTCCTGATCCACATATCATTTTGAGATTGTAGTAAATTGTTTTTCCATTGTTCAATTGATAACCATCAAAGTTTTCAGTCCATTCAAGGATATTAATTTTTTTCTTTACATCCTCCAACTTATTTGTAATTAAATTTATCCGCTTCTTTGTTTTATTTACTTTTACCCCGGTTATTTCTTCAATAAGACTAATTTGATATTTCTCACATTCATTATGTTTCCCATTTAAATACCAAGACTGATTACATCTCCACTCTTTGGTTTGGTTATTGCTTGGTTCTATCATTTATAAGTCATTAAAAAGACGCCCAGGTCAAGTATGGGAGCATGTGCCAGAACAGCGCGTCGCTGCATCCACTTTCCGCCGGTACTCCAGGGGCCTCCGTCTGGCCATCCCCCAGGCAGATGCCAGGCCCATCCCCATCTCCTTGAGATGATGGTCAACCTGCTGCAACCACGAGGCACGTGGTCGGCCCACTGGCCTCCTCCACTCATGAGACTCCCTCGCTGAGAGAATCTGGTGAGCAGGATCAGCGTTAGGAAAATGAGCCACATGTCCATACAGCCGCAACTGACGCTCACAGACTATGCAGGTAAAAATCTCATCCGAGTCTCTCTCAGCAACCGCTCGTTGGACACAAAATCCGACCAGCGATAGCCAAGGATTCTCCGAAGAGACCTGGTACCAAAGGAATTAACTCTCCGTCTCAGATACTTGGTCAGAGTCCAAGTCTCGCATCCATAGAGCAAGACTGGAAGTACCAAGGACCTGAAGACTCGGACTTTCATCCTCCTGCACAGCTACCGGCAGCGCCACACCCCATGATCCAGTGAATCCATGACTCCCCAGGCCCGACCCAGACGTCTATTGACTTCTGACTCACAGCCAGCAGAGACATGAATATCACTGCCAAGGAAAGTGAATCTCTCCACGACCTCAACATCCTCACCACAAACACACAGACAGGACAGCAGCATCCAAGATGTCACCGAAAGCCTGGATCTTAGTTTTGACCCAAGAAACCTGAAATCCCAGCGGCTCCGACTCCTCATTCAGCACCTCGAAGGCCCCCAAAAGGATATCTAAAGTCTCCGCAAAGATGACTGCATCATCTGCAAAATCAAGGTCCGAGATCTTGACATTCCCAAACGATGCACCGCAGCTTGATCTCTCCGACTTCCTCCCTAAAATCCAGTCCATACAAGTGCTGAAAAGTGTGGGGGCCAGTACACACCCCTGACGAACTCCAGTAACAACTGGAAATCAGTCAGAGATGGTACCACCACACTTCACAGCACTCTCAGTACCAGAGTAGAGTTCAGACATCAGATCGATCAGTTTTGGTGGCACCCCACGAAGAACAAGGATCCTCCAGAGGGCATCCTGATTCACTGGATCGAATGCTTTACAGAGATGAACATAGGCTGCAAGCAGCCCCTGCCGAAACTCTAGTCTGCGTTCGGTGAGGACACGAAGAGCAAGGATACGGTCAATCGTTGACCTCTTTGGTGTAAAGCCTGACTGCTGTGGACGCTGGTGCTCCAAGCAGATGGTGGCGAAACCTATCAAGAATTATCCGAGCAAAGACCTTGCCCGGCACTGAGAGCAGCGTCACCCCTCGGAAGTTGTTGCAGTCTTGGCGATCACCCTTCCCTTTCCAGAGAGGAACAGCAAGCCCCTCTTCCAATCAGTTGGGATTATGCCTGTGTTCCAGGCAGAGCACAAAACTGCATGCAACGACACGAGTGCAGCATTTCCACCAGCCTTGAGAAGTTCAGCATGGATGCCACAGATCCCTGGAGCTTTGCCCCTTTTAACTGGTTCACCGCAGCCCGTGTTTCCACAAGCGAAGGTGGACCACAGTTGATTCGAGGGTCAGCAACAAGGATTGTAACACCCTTGACGTCCAACTCGACAGCTGGGGGATCAGCCTGGTACAACCGCTCAAAGTAACCGGCCCAGCGGGCCTTCACTTCACACTCCTCTATCAAGAGCTTACCACTCTCTGCTCAAACTGCAGTGCTCCGAGGGATGGGCTTGGATGAACGCAATGCGCGAATTCCCCTGTAAGCGGGACGAGAATCACCTGTCCACAGGTGATGCTCTTCCCCCTCACATATTCCTCACACATAGGCCTCCTTGTCCACCCTCAGTGCACGTACAGTTTTACGCCTCAGCTCCCTGAACAGCTCAGCTCTGCCATTCAGCCTGGCCCTGCGACTCTGGTCAATGGTATCCAGTGTCCCTTGAGAGACAAAATTCTTCTTTGCCATGCGGTGAGTTCCAAGACATCCACCGGCAACATCAAGGACGGTGGTCTTGAAGGCGGCAACATCAAGGACGGTGGTCTTAAAAAGACGCCCCTTAACACTTATACTTGTAACCATAAGGGATAGTCTTGATTACATTCTCTAAAATATATATTTTATCATCAAAAGCTCCTTATGCTTTCTTATTTATCTCTTGTGTATACAATTGATGTTTATAACTTCTTATTGTATTCAATTTTCTGTGCTCTTCTTTCTTTAGGGTTAAACAGTTGTAATAATGTTTAAAGTTTATTGTTTTCTTGATTATTTTTTCTTTATTCCCTTTTGTTTCTTATCACACCTTTTAATGTTATTATTGTAAGTATACGTAAAAGCATAAGACTTTGATCTCAAACCCACAAATTCACTCATGACCTTTCCAACCAACTCATCCTTAAACTTACCAAGAACCTTTTTATTCTTTTTTTGAAAACAATATACTATTTTTCTTATAATTGCTTGTATCATGCATATCAATATTATCAATCATATCCTCATATACATCACTTGTCTTGATTTCTAATTTACAACTATCGGTATCCAAATATAACAATGACACATTATTCTTATACTTTAATTTTAAATGTTTATAGTAATAGTCATACATTAACGACTTTGACAAGTCAAGAATTGTTGTTCCGATATAAATGGGTTTATTCATTTTAATACTCTTTTTTTTTTCAAATGAATCGCACAAAAGTTCTCTGAAAACACCTCTGTTCATTCAAAACTTGGTCTATTAAGTAACTTTGAAGCCTGTTTCCAAGATGTAGAAAGTCTTGTGTTTTGTCGATTCCTAACATTTTCATTAGTCTTTCCAAATATAGCATTATGTATTACTTTTTAAAAGTTTTTCTCAAAATCTGTTTTTGCTTCTGTTCTCCTTTCTGTATTAATATCAATTTTATTCTTTAACCAATGACTTTGTTTAAATTTCAAAATTCGATGAATTTTTCTCACTCTCAACCCAGCAGATAAATATTGTCTCAAGTTCCTTTGATGTAAAACATAACTTTCTTTATCATTTAATGTTGTAAGTGGTTTTTCTGGAGATTTACTTTTTATATTAAATGACTGTTGGTAATCACTTAACCATTCTTTTCTTGGACTTTATCAGGGGCATAAGGCAGGTCTTTGTTTGTTATGAAGTTCTTCTGGATATTTTAAATCAACCTCAAAATAATATCCAACTTCAGCTTCATCCAATTCTTTTTGAGAGGAGATTACAATGTTAAGTAAAACTTTTTCATAATGTTTTTCTTTAACCCATTTAAGTTTTCCATAAGGTAAAGATTGGGACATAGCCCACCCACACAAATTGTTAGCATCATAATACATCAGGTAAGAGTTGTCCTCTTTCTTATTATAATCAGGAAGATATTTATTTGCTTTAGCATATCTCTTGGAACATACTTGAGATATTCCTCCTCTTTTAGCCTTCTCTATCATTAAAAGCATATCTATATCACTGATTAATTCCAAATTTTGTTTTGTCATTTTTAACATAGAACTCCAAGACAAGCCCGGGGCTGTGTAATAGTGAATGGGGTCTAATCCATAAGAATTTTTATTATGACAGACTATTCTGAAAGTTTCAAACACATCGGCCAATAACAATACATCAGTTTTAAGATACAAATCATGATATTCTCCAAGATTCTTTATATTAAACTTCTCCCAAACATTTTTTAGCTCGTGTATAATCTCTATTGGAAATATGAGTTTTATTTAACTTTCCATAAAAACTTTCCCTTGAAGGAAGTTGTGTTTCTTTAAACTTCTCAAATGAATCCATGTCGTCATATGGATATATTCCCTTTTGTGCTAAGAGATCAATCTCTTCTTGATTTGGGAAATATGATTTAAGATTCGGGAAGTTTTTAATATTTGATACTAACTTAGATGATACTAACTTAGATGGGGGATGTATAAATCATTTTTGTGAATGAGATGTATGTTTGATCTGTGTTAGGAATGCCAAAAATATATCCAGACGTCTTTGAAAGGTAATTTATAAATAGATGTGTGTCATAGTGAGCGTTGTTGTGAAGAAAGACGGGGATAAAATTTTGAGTCTTGTAATTAAGATTACAATGGGAATGAGCTGGACCTCAATACGAGGTGTGTTCAAAAAGCATCCAACCTTAATTTTTCGTGCGTAAACAAATGAAGCTAGGGAGGCACGGTTTGGTGCACGTATGTAGGCGATCCTAATTCGTATGCGTGAATATTTTCCCGCCTGCAGAAGCTGTCAGTCGGCGACAGACCGCCGATGAGTGAGGAACTGTAAGTGAGCGCCGTCGGATTTTCGTTTTTGACAAAATGGTGGAAAAACTTGAACGCTACTGCATCAAATTTTGTGTACAGCTTGGCGATTCCCAAGTGGAAACGATCCGCCCGATTCAACAGGCCTTCGGGAACGAAGCAATGAGCACCACACAGATAAAAGAGTGGTACAACCGCTTCAAAGATGGTCGCACATCAGTGGAAAGTGAAGCATGTTCTGGTAGGCCCTCAACATCCCAAAATTAGATTGTCATTGACCAAGTGAGGACCCTGCTGATGCAGGATCGTCGAGTCACGATCAGAGAACTTGCAGACGAGGCGGGCGTCAGCATTGGATCCGTTCATTCCATTGTGACTGAGGATTTGAGTTGAAGGAGAATCTCAGCGAAGTTTGTGCCAAAGCTGCTAACGATCGAGCAGAAGCAACTCCATTTGGAGATCGCGCAGGACATGCTGGAGACTGTGAACAGCGATCCCAACTTCTTCAACACAGTGATCACTGACGATGAGACCTGGGTTTATGGGTACGACCCAGAAACCAAGTTCCATTCATCACAATGGAAGCATCCAACATCCCCGAGGCCAAAAAAGCAAGGAAGGTCCGCAGCAATGTCAGTCATGCTGACCATCTTCTTTGACTCCAGTGGCGTGGTTCATCACGAGTACGCACCACACGGCACAACCATCACCAAAGAGTACTACCAAGAGGTACTGCGTCGCCTTCGTGACGCTGTGCGACGCAAACAGCCGGACCTGTGGGCAGCGGTCAATTGGCAGCTACATCACGATAACGCACCCACCCATTCTTCACATTTGATAGAGTTTCCTGGCCAAATACAACACACCTGTGCTTCGTCAGGCTCCCTACTCTCCCGACATGGCTCCGTGTGACTTCTGGCTTTTCCCCAAGCTGAAAATGCCCCTGAAAAGGACCCGATTTCAGTCCAGAGAAGACATCATGCAAAATCCTACGGACCAGCTGCGCGCCATCCCAAAAGAGGTGTTCCAGCGCTTCTTCCGATAGTGGCAGAACCGTTGGGAGAAGTGTTTGGCAGCCCAAGGGGACTACTTTGAAGGAGATTAGTGTAAGTTTGTTGTATCTGGATACGAGCATTTTTTATGAACAAAGGTCAGATACTTTTTGAACACACCTCATATTTACCAGTAAGATGACAGTCATCCCTAACCTTGTTGTCTCCCTTAATTTTCTCCTCACAAATATGACTTATTGTTCTTTCTCAATTCCTTTTTCTCTCCCTTTGTTAATGACATTGGTTTATAGGTTTTCACCATTATTTCACTTGGTGTTGTACAATCTTTTTCCAATCGTCTTACAAACTCCTCTGAGGCATCTTCTCCTCCATAAAGTTCTAACTTGTATTCATCACCAACAGCTGATTTGATATAACAACAGAAACCACAAGCAGTATGTTTTTGATATTTATTTGGATTTGGAGAAAGTATCTATCTTTTCAAGCATACTTTCAAAATCAGCATATATCACAAACGGATGTTTTCTAGATTTGTTAAAATCGTTGAATGATATGTTTGAACCTGCTTTTGGTAAATTGTTTATGGTTGATTTATGATTACTACAATATTTTGAATGTAGATTTAATCGTTCTTTTGTGTGAAAGGAGTTGAGACATCTCTTACAAGGATACGTTTTACATTTTCTCTTGTATAGTTGTGATTTGGTTAATCTCAAATTTTTTGATGAAAGCATAATGTGATTTTTTTCCTCTGAAGTAAAGTGGAGAAGGTCAATGTGCGTTTCATCATTTTTATAGTTCTTTGAAATTTTTAATATCTGAACTTTGTTTGTATCTGTTAATCCATATACTTTAACAGATAGATTATTCATTTTCTCAAATTTAGGAATATCTCTCAATGACATTGGAAACTTTAAATCTTTAACATTGAATGTATTCTCATATTTCTTATAATGTTTAACCCTTTCAGGAATCCATTGTGGAGGATGTAAATGAGCAAGAACAGACCATCGAAAACATTTATTATCTTTGTTTTGAATATTAACAACCGCTTTCTTAAGTTTTATCTCTTTTGGTAAATCAATACAAGAAGAAGCTTGAAGAGGATATGATTTTAAGATGTGTATATCTAAAAAGATTATTTTTGTAATAGTAAATCCACTACCTACGACAGTGTTATCAACATCTTGTACTTGACTCTGGAGTTCATCATAAACACCACATCTTACAAAATCTTGAAATGATGAGATAAAGTGAGGGTTTGTTCTCATTTTGGGAGTAGTTTCATCGTCTTGTCTTACCATTTACAATTTTACTCGCATATAAAACTTAAAAGTTTTCATTTCACTTAATGTGTTTTTAATTATAGTGTTTCGGTTGTGGAAATTCACAGATCACCATTCAGGTTCCTCGAAGATTAGTTATGTCAAGAAGTGTGTATTCCAGGTTAAATTTCCCCACCAATGTATAACGGGAATTATTTGTGTGCTGGGCTGTGCATCTTCAGTTAGCCGTTATTCTGTCGATCTTTTATTTTAACAACAACGACAACCCACGGCCACTTTTTATGGTGATCTCTAACACTGCCGCGTTTTTACGGTGATCTCAAACACGGCCGGGCGATTTTCAACCAAATGTGCAAATTGGGGGTGAAAAATGTCTTGAAAATTTTATTGTGCAAATGGTCCTAAAAATGCATGTTTTGTATAGCAGTAGGATGCAAACCTATTTTTTTCTAGTCAAAAAAAATGTTTTGTCCACAATAAGTGGAAAATATCATATTTGTCTGATTTTAGGGTCAAAATGTCCACTCCGTTACCTGTCCCAAGTGGGATCACTTTTACTCAAGTTGAAATTTTTATGCTTTCACTGCTTTACTTGTATTCTTGCATTATTTATTATGTACTCCATAATATATGCTTCTAAAATTCAGTTTATGTTTACATTATTTTGTTTTTTTAATGAAAATCCAAATAAAAATCATCATGTTCCAAATTTCGGATTTTCTGTCTTTTATGTTACCATTTGCGCATGCAAGGATTTTAGTTATGTTGAAATCAGACAGGTGGCACCACCATAGGACAAACAAAAGGATTAGGAGGTAAGGAATCCATTTTGGCTGAAAATTTGGAGTTTTATAATTTTTTAGGTCAAAAGTTGTTTTGTAAGTATTTTCAATAGAAATGTCTCACAAATTGTGGGTCTTTTATGTTGCCACCGAATAAGGCATAATGACATATAGAATTGAACTATGTATTCTATAATCTTTTAGCAGATCTGGATCTTCCTATCTAGGCCTATCCTTCATGGACCAATGCCACATGCATTACATGGAAAGGCTGTGCATGTGTCTTTTACGTTACCAATGTTTGTCTTTTACGTTACCATGATAGAGTAACGTAAAAGACAAGCCGGTAACATGATGGACATGCACCTCTGCTAACCATGCTTTTATGACTGTTTAGACCACCATAGAAGTTTCCATGGTGGTATAAATATACAACAAAATAAATGGTATAATGCCTATGCAAAGTTATGCAGGGATCCCAGCGATGGTTGAGAAAAATACAGGACATTTTGATTTTTTTTTACAGGACGGTCATCTCAAAAATTCAGGAAATAAAGGCAATAAATACAGGATACGATGTTGTCGAATTAGAACTGGACTCATTCACTTCTGAGAAAAAGAATGAATATCTCCTTTGGAAAGTATGGAGATCACAGCAGTCTGGTGATACCAACAGTAGCATGGGCCAACCTGCAGTGACTGTTGAAAGAACAGCAGTTCTATTCCGTCATGTTCACAAGGGGCGCAAAGCGTTCCTTCTACATTGGGCGATTAGTTAACACGGAGGCAATAGAAATTAAATTTTTGGAGCGGGTGGGCAGTCGCTCACAATTTACCTATGACTGGCCCAGAAGGAATGACATCTTAAATGTGGAGAGGAAGTTCATAATCACTGAAGTAACTTTCGAGGGTCCCCCACCTTTCACCCTGGATATTAACAGTCAATGAAATTACGTCAGTTGTGACAAGGACAGGCGATATTGAGTCACCTGATAATTCATCCCCATTCTCACGAACTGGCATATCCCATTTTTTCACTTTTTGAACTGTTCCTGCCATGATACTCAGTTTTGAATGCTCTACCTGATAAATGGGAGCACAGGATGTATTGGCGTATCCCCAATTCTTCGATTTTTATTATTATTATTTTTTTCCAAGTCGAATTCCAGAAAAATGGGATAATGCCTGTTTGTGATATTGTGCACGGATTTAATAGGCTTGCTGATCAGTGGGATGATGACAGTGTTTAAAGATATTGTACAGTTAATGATGTTGAATTTCCTAAATGTTTCCTATTAGGAATGAGTGAACTGCTTCCGTACAGTGTGGTACAATCTGCTTTAAAATTTGCTATTTTTTACTGAGTTGCAAATCATTTTTCGATGTGAAGAGCTCATCATAGGCACCTAATGTAATTGCAATCTTTGTTTATTGGTTGTTAGGACGTTGACTCAAGCTTTTTGACTCAAGGTTTTTAAAGTACAGTAGTTTGTTTACTGTTTTCTTGTTGCCGGTTTGTTTATTTGAAAAATAAAAGTTTTGAAAAACAAGCCAAACTTTAGTCTTGTATTCCTTTGGAAGTCTTTTAGGTTACCGTGACTGTCTTTTGCGTTACCATATTGAATTCAGCACCATGACTTTAGGACCACTCGGTTGGGTTTGTTAAAATTACCTGGAACTAAATCATTTTTGGTCAAGTTTTCCTCGCAAAGTGGTTTTCTGAGTATATATAATGGGTTTTTGGATAAATTCAACAAATTTTAATAGGAACGCAAAATACATGTCTTTCACATTACCATAGTAACATAAAAGACAACCATAAGAAACTTCAAAATGTTTTTGGTTGATATACCAGAGTTCCTGTGTTGCAGCTTTGTGGAATCCCAAGAAATGCATGGAAGATTAAAATTCAGGTTGAATCGTGAAAAAATATGATGATTTTTTCTTCAAAAGTGTCTTTTATGTTACTTGCACATTTGGATGAAAATCGCCCGGCCGCGTTTGACGGCAAGATCGGATCAAAACGGCGAGAGGGGCGGAGCCAGCCGGGGGTGAAGGGTCGAAGGTGAAAGAGCGAGCACCCCCCGAACCCGAGAAAGAGCCGTGCTGGAACACCGAGAAGCCAGTTGAGTTGGAAATTGGAGCTGGGCTGGGCCGTTGGAGAGAGTCTGGAGTTCGTGGCTTATGGTTGGCGGTGGGAGTGGAGAGACGCCCCGTTGGGAGCTGGAGAGTTCGGAGTTCGGGCAGTTGGTTTGCTGGGGATACGCTGGCACAACCAGGAGGCCTGAGGCGAGACCCATTCACTCCTCCAGCGCGTCGACGGTGAGACCAGGCCGCAGTCGGGGCCGGACGACCAAGGGAGCCAGTTGGAGCTCGGGGGTCCGGGCAAAGATGCCGAGGGTCGCCGAACCAGGACCCAACGAGTCACCAACCGGGTGGCCAGGTAGCCCGCTCAGTCTCTCGGAGCCCCTTCGGTCATCCCGGCTCTGAGCAATTATAAAGGCTCAGTAGCCCGGTTCTTTCTTTCTTTCTTTCTTTACTTTCTTTCTTTGGTTTTGCATGAAATGTGTATATATGTGTATATATGTATATATATGTATATATATGTATATATATGTATATATATATATATATATATATATATATGTATATATATATATATATGTATATATATGTATATATATATATATGTATATATATGTATATATATATATATATATATATATATGTATATATATGTATATGGCACCTTGTCCATAAGTAACAAACTTAAGTGCATGATTGTGTACATAACAAATAGACATCGGCTGTAGGTTTTTGCTCGTGTCCTGTCCCATTCCCCCATTCATTGCATTTGTGCATTTGAAATAAATGTCCCCATTTTTGAATGCTAACCTGCTCATTGTGTCACTTTCTGCCATTGACTGCCATAATTGCATTCGGGATATGAGCTGGCTGATTATAAGCCGATAAAACGTACATCTGGTCTGACGGGGCTTGGCGATATAAAACCGCTCGGCAATCGCAAACGGAACGAGCTGCTTAAGCGGCTCGTTTTCGTGCAGGTCCCTTTGAGGTATAAACTCCCGGCATTTCTGTCCGCGCGAATAATTAGGTACATCGACAATTCGGCAATCGACCCTGGAGCGCGTGGACAGAAGAGTTGGCTGGTTTATGGTGTGTTAAAAAACACCCGTAGCTGGGTTTCGGCGTTGATCCGGAAGCTGCGATGAGATTGCCACGTTTGGTGGGAGCGCGTGACCGCAATTGGGCTAAAGGCAGTCGTCCGCACGCCGGAGTGGCGGAAATCAACAACAATAGTTTCAATACTTTGTTTAACCATATCAACAGCTTCCATGATTGAAGATGGTCCAGGGTCTTAAACGAAACTATCTTATTTTTATATTCCCTTTAAATGCCCCATCTATGTTTTCAATGGAGAATTTAGCTTCCCTTTTTTCATTGTTCTTGTGTTTGCATGATTGAAGGTGTTTATTATAATTTTTTTAAAGAATATTATTATCACAATGTTTTGTTTCTTGGTCTCGTGGATATATTTGTCTGAAAAGATTGAGTGTGTATTTGTTGGTTTGAAGGTGTTTTTTATTGACTTTTTATTGTTATTATTGACTTATTATTTTATTGACTGAATTTTTTTTATATTCATGATTACAAACATCACAATGTTTTGTTTCTTGGTCAAGTGGAGATATTTGTTTGAAAAGATTGAATGTGTGTTTGTTGGTTTGAAGGTGTTTTTTTTTATAATTTTTATATTCATGATTACAAACATCGCAGTACGTTGTATTCACCATATTTATATAGTAAAACTTTGCTTGAAATAAAATGTTCTTGATGAAAATTTAGTGTAATTTTCGATGAATCTGCTTAAAACAAATTTGTCCTCCAACTTTTTTCACTTGATAAATACAATATTTTTGATACTTGATTTTCAAGACACAAAAGACAAGTTTCAATCAATCGCTTCATTTGTAAAAGTTACTGAGAAATATATCAAGGATGTAAAATTGAACAAAGATAATTATAACGATTGGATAAAAACGATTATGGTAAATAATATGAGTTCTTCAATTTCCTTCAGTGGAAGGGTTTTTAGTATAACTGGAAGAACATCAATTAAAGTATCTCTAACAAAAGTTTCTCCTCTCCTTCTGGCAATATATTCAAAACTAGAAAAAGCAATGAAACAAGAAAAAGTTTCAAAAAATAAAAACCTCATTGATGAAGCTTTAGAAAGAAAAGACCATCTGTAATACGCAAGAAGAAATTAGAATTTTTTTCAACAACCCCAAAGATGTAAATCCTGATGAAATAAAGGATGTTAATATATCAGGTGAAATGACATTTCGTTCAATAGTGGTTAAGGATCATTTTAAAATGACCTTTAATATAAAAATTGTTGTAGTTGAATCTGTGAATGAAAAAAAGTATATCGATATCGATGGTAATGTATTTTTTCTACGAATTAAATACGAGTCATTATTCAACTGAAGATTTTGAAGATTATGAGAGCGATTATGAAACCGAGTTTGTGTTCCAACGATAGTTATGAAAGTAGTTTTATAGGTGATTGCGAAAGTACCGAAGATGATACTGAAGATTAATTTCAGTTTAAGTAATGCTTTACTTTATGCGTATGTTAGATTTTGAGCCTCTTGAATTCCCTGATTCTCCATTTGACAAATTTGAGAATTGTCCTGCATGTGATAGAGTAGGATTAAACACAGAGTCAAAAGCCTATAAACAATGTATATTCTGTGATTATCTTCTAATTAATGATGATAAAAAAATATAATAAGGAAAATAATTCTTTATGATTTACACCAAAAATGAATTACTTTACAAGATTGATTGGAGAAATTAATGTAAAGTATGAGGGTGATAACACACCTTTCCTTACAAGGGAAGAAACTGAACGTATTAGAGAAATGTTCAAAGGATTGTTGTGATATATTATTCACGATTGTCATTTTCAGGGAAATATCAACACAAGATATTGCATAAATAAAATAATGGATTATCTTGAAGTTCAACCTGAACTTAGGATAAAATATAGAGTTTCTAAAAAAGCCAATAATAGGAAAGAGACATTCTTCTTCTAATTGTATTTATCTTAGTCAATCATGCTTTCAACTTCCTCGTCGTTCCATCAGAAACAATGCTAATACTTTTCTTTTATTCAAGTTAAATTCAATAGATATAAACAATTTTTGGAGAGATAATTGTTCCACATTATGTCGTAAAAAGGAATTTGGGCATCACATGAAGCACACGACTGAAAAATATAAATATATTCTTGTGAAACAAGATGAGATGTTAAGGGATACATTTTTTGTTTTATAAACAATTGCATGTATAAATGACAACTATTATTATAAATCTTGTGGGTAAATCTGCTTCTGGAAAAAAAGAACTTTCATAAAGCAAGGTTCTTGTATTGTACAAATGAGAATATTGCAAATTTACTTAAAAAACACCCCGTGATACGCATTGTATCAACAACAACTGGAGCAATAAGACCTGGAGAAGTAAAAGGTGAAGATTATCTCTATATTTCAGTGGAGGAACACATGCGATTGAGGAATGAAGGTCAATATTTGAGGAGGTTTCTCTTGGTACAACAAAATATTCACATTGTAAGAGTGAATTAAAGAAACTAAAATCTGGTGGTCTTGGGATATTAGAAACTAATCCAGAAGGAATGAGACAAATGATTAAACATCTGAGCGGGGTTAAGATTTTATCATTCGGTTTTGATGTTGATGAAGAAACTCAACGCAGACGTATGAAAAGCAGAGATACAAGTATTAGTAAAGAAGAAATTACAACTCGTATTCATGTTAAAAAAGAATTTGATGAAATATTTAAAGAAAAGGATTTATTTGAACACATCTACTTGGATGATGAAGAAAAGGAAAATTTCCCTGTTGATCTTTACAATTCATTAAATGATATTTTCCAATAAATAAATGGATGCGAAAGAAAGAGCAAGAAGATTTAAGGAACATCAAGAGTTGGTTTCAAAAGTTGTAAAACAACAGGAAGACATAAAGAAGATACGCAGACAGAAACTAACGGGTGAAGAAGCATTTGAAAGAAAACAAGAGAAAATTTTTAAACCACTTTTAAATACTTCCCAAGAAAAAAATTGTAGATGTTTCCACAGCTCCCACAATATAATATACTCCAAAAAAGTTCAAATGTTAAAATGATTTGAGTCAAATGACTCAGGAAGAATTAGAGCATATAGGAGAATTAGAATATGATGATGAAGGATTATTTCAACAACTGGAAGAGATTAATCACCCCCCTTATTGTATTGTGAATGCTCTTCAAAACAATGAATATTCAGCGGAATCAAAAACCAAAGCACGACTCATCCCAACAGAACAACCAGCAATATTTCATCTTGTTCAAGAAAAGGTATTGATATTTAATGATGAATTAAGGTTCTTGAGGTCTGCTCAACCCCCTGTTAAACCAACTCTGAGATTAATGTTTCTTCTCACAAAAGATGGAAGACAAGCTTCAACTGTGAGGGATGAATCAAAGTATTTTGATAAACCATTGGATAAGAAAAGTAATGATGAGAGAGTATATATTGATCTGCTGAAAAAAAATGACCATTTTTACAGCCATTTTTCCCTGCTGTGCAGGGGTTAGGCTTTTTCTTGAGGCAATGTTTTTTTTTTTTTATGGCCGGATGCCCTTCCTGACGCCAACCCTGGTCGCCTCTTACGACACACAGGGATATGGTACACCTATTCTAACCGGGGCATACACCGGGACCAGTACACTGGTACTCACTTCGCCGACCTCAGATGGATGACAGGCTGAGTCAACCCCCTGGTGTTAATTCAGCAGCCAATGGGGCTTGAACTCAGGTTCCTGGGATCCCAAGCTGCCACCCTAACCACGAAGCCAACACCAGGCTTTATATATTGATCTGCTGGACTCTGTTAATTAAAGGGTTAGTCTTTCTGGTAAAAAAAAAAAAGAAGAATGAGAAGGAGAAACACATTATTCAGGCTTTAAGTATCCAATGGTACTCCATCTCTTCTGGATCTGATTTTGATAAATTTCCCTGACAATATCTGCTGCTCTTCCTCCGCTCCAATCGGTTCTTCGGACCATGTCCTTGTCAAAGTGGACATCTCTCTGGCTATTATCAGAGAACCACCTCACCGCCGTCGAGTCTGGCATTTCACTCAAGCCGACTGGCAAGATCTCCAAGCAGCCCTCAAACTTCTTGACTGGTCTCCTATCTCAACTTTCTCCAACCTCAACTCTTCCTGGGAATTCTTTCAAAGAAACTTGCTCCTCCTCATGCACAGATTTATCCCCTCTCATCTTCAGTTGTCCTACCCTTCCTCCCACCCTTTCTTCACTGAAGCTTGTGGTGAGGCAGTTGTCCTGAAACAACTTGCCTTTGCCTCATGGAAAGCAAATGCGACCGAGGGCAATCTCAGTTCCTTCCATAAAGCTCAGAACAAGTGTGTATCTCCCCTCAGGAGAGCCAGAAAACAACATGTTTCTCATCTCAAGTCTGAACTCTCAAACCTCTCTCCCTCCTCAAAATCCTGGTGGCATCTTATCAAATCTGTTTCTGGTGTATGTTCCCCCTCCATCCCCTCCCTTACCTCAAATGGCAGCACTGCTGATACCGCACGTGAAAAAGCTGAATGCCTAAACTCGGTGTTTGCAGCTAAATCTTGTGTCCAAAACCCATCACTTTCTCTCCCCACCTTACCCAGTCGCACCCAACTGTCCCTGGACTCTGTGTCCTTTTCTCCTGACAAGGTGGAGAGCTTGCTGTCAAACCTTGACTCAGATTCTGCAACCGGTCCAGACGGCATCAGCCCACGTTTCCTCAAAGCCTGCTCTTCTGCTCTTGCTCATCCTCTCTCTGTTCCATTCACCCTCTCATTTGCTCAAGGCCATCTGCCATCTGCTTGGAAATCAGCAAACATCACTGCCCTGCACAAAAAAGGTGCAAAAACAGAGCCCTACAACTACAGACCAATCAGCCTTCTCCCAATCATCAGCAAGGTTATGGAATCCATCATCGCTTCAAAAATCAAATTCTTCCTCTTCTCCAACAGCTTGATTTCTGATCATCAATTTGGTTTCAGACCAGGTCACTCTTCCCTGGATATGCTGCTTCTGCTCTCCCAACAATGGATGGAAGTCCTCAATGCCAGACAGGAAATCCGAGCCGTATCCCTGGATATATCACGTGCTTTTGACACAGTCTGGCACCCTGCGCTGCTCACCAAACTCTTTTCCTATGGTGTCCAAGGCCATCTCCACTCATGGCTCGCAGACTTCCTCTCCTGTTGCAGTCAACGTGTGGCCCTAAATGGAGTTCTTTCATCCCCCCTTCCTGTCCAGGCTGGAGTTCCTCAAGGTAATGTTCTGGGCCCTGTTCTTTTTCTGGTTTTCATCAACGATCTCTCCGACTCTCTGGAAAATCCTCTATATCTCTTTGCTGATGACTCCACCCTCTGCCGTACCATCGGTCATCCCTTAGACCGGCAAGCAGCAGCTTCTTCGCTCACTGCAGATCTGGATAAAATCACAAACTGGTTCAACACGTGGAACATGTCTTTCAATCTGGACAAATCTCACACTCTCACTATGTCTCTTCGAAAGGACCGTTTAGAAAACCCCCCCATCCACTTTCTCAACAATCCTCTGGAAGAAGTCCTTTCTTTCAAGCTTCTGGGTCTCAATATCTTCCATGACCTTTCCTGGGAAAGCCACATTTCAAACCTCGCCTCCAAAGCCAGTCGCTGACTGGGAATCCTCCGTCGTGCAAGGTCCTTCCTCAGCCCACCTGAGCTCCTCACCACTTATAAAGCTTTTGTCCGCAGCCTGATGGAGTACTGCTCTCCCCTCTGCGCTGGTGCTCCTGCCTCCCACCTTTCTCGGCTTCACGCTGTAGAAACCAAGGCATTTCGGACCATTGGCATCTCCCGCAATGAGGCTGAGTCTTTGGGCCTCTCACTCAATCACCGCAGGTTGGTCGGTGGTCTTTCTATCTTCTATCGTCTCCTCTCCAGCCTCGCCCCCCCTGCTCTCTCTGGGATTTGTCCCCACCTCATTTCCGCAGGGCGCTCAAGGTCCGCCAACAACCCCCTTCTGGTAAAACTACCAATATCACGAATCACTGCTCACCTTCACTCTTTCATTCCTCTTTTTTTCCCACCTTTGGAATAAACTCCCTCACTCGATTCATTCCCATTCTTCCCTCCAGGCCTTTGAAACAGCTGTTCACCACCACCTCTTATCATCCCCCATCCAAATACTCAATCTTTTCTCCCCCCGATAATCCACCCAAGCCCACCTCCTTCAAATTCCCTGATTTCCTTCCTGAAAGTCCCTGTAATGTCCATCTTCTATTCCTCATGTTCCCTGTCCCATCCCTCTCCCTTCCACATATCTCCAAATGTCTCTGTTCCCCACTATTTTGTCCTTCCCACTCCCTCCCTCCTGTCTCATGCCCCCTTGATGTGCGTTGTGTGTTCACTCTCATACGAGCCTCGACAAGGTATACATATATATATATATATATATATATATATATATATATATATATATATATATATATATATAAACGCACCAACCTAAATATCTAAGTCAAGATTGCCATTATGGGAAAATGGTCAAACCAATGATATGTTTGAGCAATGGTTCCTTTGTTTTGCTCAAAACAGATGTTCCCATTGAAATTGACCACTCTGAGTGTGTGGACTCACGTTGAGTAATCCTTCCCATGAGCACCATGGGGCTTGACAGAGTGATGGTCAGTGAGCGTGACCAGGACACAAACACTCCCTATAGCTTGCCCGATAAAAGGCCTCCCCAAAATGTGGACTGGTGCCAAATGTCAACATGCCACAGATGTCACAAATCTTGAGGGAGCGCGCCATTGGCATGCTGAATGCTGGGACGTCAGTACGGGCCATTGCAGCACACTTCAATGTCCACCACTCCACCATTAGCTGCCTGAGAACGCGCCTCAGAGAGACTGGAAGCACCGTGAACCGCCCACATGCCCGGCGACCACGCGTGACCACCGCCGGTCAGGATCGTCACATGAGGCTGCAACATCTCCGGGATCGACTCCGACCGGCCACGAGGACTGCCGATGAGACTGTCGGGCTGCATCGCAGGCGCAGGCGATAATCTGGTGATGTCCATGCGCCGGAGATGCACCACTCTGCGCGAGCCAACGGTGGACACACCCGCTACTGACTGTGTGAACTCTGACAGTGACACCTCGGTTGTGTCGGCTGTTATAGCGCAAAGACTGTCGCCAGAATTCTCAAGGAACTCTTTGAAATTTAATGCTCAATTGTCATGGAGTCTATAACCAAATTGTTGTGAAGATTTAGTATTAATGAGTTCGAGGTAAAATAGTAACAATCGCTTGGTGCGTTTATATTTTTGTTCAGTATATATATATATATACATATATATATATATATATATATATATATATATATATATATATATATATATATATATATATATATATATATTTATATATATATATATTTATATATATATATATATATATATATATATATATATATATATATATATATATATATATATATATATATATATATATATATATATATATATATATATATATATATATATATATATATATATATATATATATATATATATATATATATATATATATATATATATATATATATATATATATATTTATATATATATTTATATATATATATATATATTTATGTATATATTTATATATATATTTATATATATATAGACATTTAATCTCATTAAATAAGATGAGAAGCACAATCCTTAGTTTCAATTTCACAACAAGCGACCACACATCTTCATTTCCATACCCACTACGACTTGACACAACAAAAGAATATGAGGCATCTTTATAGTCCATGGAAACTTATCATACCTTATTTAATATAACCGAGAAAAATGACAAGTTTAGTTATAATCCGGGAAGTGGATACAAAACGATAACAGTTTCACCCGGAGCACATGATATTTCTCAAATATCTTCTGAAATTGTTCGTCTTATTAATTGAACAGGGTGATGAACCAAAAAATATTGTAAAAGATTTTCAAAAACAAACTTCAAAATCAGCGATTAAACTTAAAAAAAAAATCAGCGATTAAACTACAAGGTTGATTTCACAATTGATAATTCATTTGGAGAGTTATTGGGTTTCTCCTCAATAACGATTGAAACTCATGGGACGTTTTACAGTGATAATGTCATTCAAATATCCTCAGGAATAAATTCGGAATCAATTCACTGTGATTTGATTGATGGTGCTTATAATGATGGAATAAGAACAAATACAATATTTTCCTTCAGCGCATACTCAACCCCAATTGGTTATAAATTCAGTATGGACCCCAAAAATTTGGTCTATCTCCCTGTGTCAGGAAAAACCATACACAGAGTAAATTTTAGGTTAACCGACCAAGATAATCGTATGATTTCTTTCAATGGAGAAGTTCTATACATTAGAATTCACCTACGTGAAGTTTTCCAACAAATAAATATGATGGTTATTGTGAGGAAACACGAGTTAGGAAAATATAAAATAATGACAGGAGATGGGATGTTCCTTTTCCCATTTCTACAAGGGTGAAGGGATGTATCTTGGTCGAGGATATGATAAACCTAAGAGACAAAGGGGCGTCAGACATCAATTTTGAGGAGATGGGATAATTGATACTCTAATCTAATGGGTATAGGTTCAACTATTCTTAAACATAAAGACCTAATTGGTTCAAATGCTTCTGCTGTGGGAAATGTATCTGGTGCTCTCAAGAGTATAAAAGGTGCCCAAAAGGAATCTTATAAATTACAAGCAATAAAAGAAATTAAGAAAGGCAAAACTCAGTTGTCTCCCCAAGAACGACAGAAAATAATTTAAATACTTGGGTCAGGGTTTCAAAAGTTTTAACATCTTTTTTCCGAAATAAATAGAAGTATGGAAGCAATTGATAGTATCTATGATTTGGATGATATCATTGTCATCTCAAACTCCACTAAAAAAGATTACTTCAAGGTAAATGCAATAACTGGAACAGACTGGAATGCAAATGGAACAAAAAGTTTTGAAATAAATAATCAACAAACTTATTTGAATCGATCCGAAAGTTTCTTGTTGCATGTAAATTTACATTCACTCAGGCTGGGAATAACAGAAACGCTACACTCGTAAATGATTTCTTCTGGAAAATGTTTGAGAGTGTTCATTTGTACATTGGAACACAAGCGATTGAAGCGGTTGATTATGTCTCTGCTGTATCTGAAATGATGAAATTTACACTATATTCTTTCGGTGATAGAATGGGAAAGGGGGCTGTCGAAGGTTTATTCCTTGTATGTCAACGGGAACAAACACAGACCCTGGATATAGTCAAAGGAAAGGAATGTATAATGACTATGCAAAAGCAGGTAATAGTTTTACTGTGGCAGTTCCTCTTAAAGGTATATTTGGATTCTGTGATCATGATAAAGTTTTCTATGGTCTCAAAATTAGATTTCCACTACAAAGGAATGATTATGAAAATAGATTACTTTTTGGTGTTGGTCATGCTTTTGCTGATCAGAATAAATTTGTAATTGATGAAATGAGTTGGTATATTCGTGAATATACTCCTAATCTTAAAACAGAAGAGATGTTGAATAGAAGACTTAACTCAAAGAAACCACTCAATGTCTTGTTACGAATTTGGAATTCGATCGCACTCAACATAAAGGTTCCTTTCGCTCAGTGATGTCGATAAGTGCATGTTCCCCAGAGAGCTCACCTTCCATTGTTTAATTGGCAGAAATCGATTAAATGCGCTGTGATTTAATTTAATAGTTAGGGAGCGATCACAACACAAAGGAAGACGCTCCTCCCCCTCTTCTGCGAAGAGGAAGAAGAGCCCTCCCGTCCTGAATCATGGGACGTAAACAACTCCCTCCCACCCGTGGTTGAGCAGGGGATTGAGCGCTTGGGCATGAGTCACGCCGGGAGTGGGGGAGGGGGCCGATAGGAATAAAAAAGGGACACTCTGCTTGGTTCGGGCTTGGCTTGCAGTTGGCCTTCGAGTTCTGCTTGGCTTGGGTTGAGGCTTTTTGGAGAGCTTTTTGCTTCGGCTTGGCTTTTCAGCAGGCCTTCGGGTTCTGCCTGGCTTTGTTCGGAAGAGAGTTGGTTCGCTTTTTGGGCTCTGGCTTGGTTCGTCGAAGAGAGTTGGCTGTTTTGTTCATCGTAAGAGAGTTGAGCTGGTTGCTCAGCTCGGAGTTCTTGGTTCTCGCCTTGTTCATCGGAAGAGTTGCTTGTTGGCTGGTTGTTCATCGGAGGAATTGGTCGGGTTGTCGTGGTTCTTCTTCGACCTGGTGGTCGAGGAATGTCGGCCTGGTTCAAGGGTGCTCGAGCTGGTTCGAGCCTGTTGCTCTGCTTCGTGGTCTGGTTCGGCTGGCTCTTCTTGGCTCGTGGAGCTCTTTAGTCTTTGTTCTCCACTTGGCTCCCGGCTTGGTGCGACTCCTTGGCCTCATCTTGGAGGTGGTTCTTCAAGGAAGCGACGCATCGATGGGAAGGATCAGCGCCTCGTCTCACCAGCTCGTGTTCGGAAGCGCGAGAGTATTCGCTGGAGCTCGGGAAGGATCGTGGCTCAAGGCGATTGGATCCAGCTCGCTTTCGCTGGAGCCTGGGTCCAAACAACTTGAAGACCACACAAGGTGGAGAGGTTCGAGATAGGTTCTGGGTTTCAGCTCATCTGTCCCTCCGAGTTGAAGTCCTCATTAAAGGCATCAGCCACCATTTCTTGGGTGTGTGTGCGTACGTGTGTTTGTGGGCCCGTCTTACAAGTCGGAAACTGTTAAGTGCCTGTGTTGCATTTGCTTTACATTTAATACTAGAACTTGGCTGTAGGTTTTTGCTCGTGTCTTTTTCCCCATCCCCCCCCATTCATTGCATTGCTTGTGTTCAAATAAATGTTCCCCATTGTTAAATGTCACCTGCTCGTTGCATCCCTTCCTCACTTTGACTGCCATGGAGCGTTCGGAATGTTAGCTGACTGTTTATAAGCCGATAAAACATACATCTGGTCCGACGGGGCTTGGCGATATATAACCGCTCGGCAATCGCATACGGAACGAGCTGCTAAAGCGGCTCGTTTTTGTGCAGGTCCCGTTGAGATAGAAATGGCAATTTGAACGCCGGGTGAATGGGCGGAAATCACAACACTGTTGTCAGGACGTGGGATTCAAATTCATCCTCCTCCAAACTAAATTAACGGGAAACAGATCAAGGGTGTGTCGAGCGACCCTCCGTTCCCATTAAATTATGAGCGTATAAATTTTTTATTTCCGATACGCAAAATGGTAACTCAAGGCGAGCGGGGGCAGGGTGGTTTAGGAAATAAGTTAGATGAACCCATGGTCCAGGACACCACCATGCAGGAGAAACCCGTACCAGAAGGTTGTAAAAAGTGGCAATGCCGTTCATCTGGTTATTTTTATTATTTCAACCCTCTCACGAATCATTGGCAGTGGCGGCACCCAGGGCAAGAGACTGCACAGCAGTTTATGGAGAAGATGAAACAACTAATGGAAATGATGAAGGGAATACACGCCAAGACGGATGCAAACACGCAGGATCTGCGGGGCGATGGGAAAGGAGATGAAAGAAAATACGTGCAATTTGAGAAACAGTGTGGATGCGCACACGAAGGCAATGAAGGGTGAAATGCAGTGCATGGGGCGAGGCCTCCAGGCGGGCATAATGGCGATTGCGCGCAGCGAAACGCGAACGACGGATCACAAAATGGCGACACCACGTGGCGATACCACGTGGCGATATGACCGAACCAACGAGAGGGAGTGCAACGGCTGTCTGGCCCGCGATAAAGACGGGCGAGGTCGTAATTAATGGAGAGACCGAAACGTGTAAGACGAGACACGAGGTGACAACGACGGAAGAGTTAAAGGAGGTGACGGAGACACGTATAACAAGGGGAGAAACTAATGAACGCGAGAGGACGACGGAAAAAAATAGAAGAGATTGGAACGCAGGAATTTGGAATAAAAATGGAGACGGCAAAAATAAAATGTATACAAACGGAGGAGGTAGAAGAGATGATAATAGAGACGGCGGCAGAAATAATAAAATAAATAAAGGAAGAAACGGAGGTAATGAATGAGGTGACGGAATTAACAGAGACACGAGAGATAGAGGGTGAATGAAATGAAACTAAAGACGAACACACACACACACACACACACACACACACACACACACACACACACACACACACACACACACACACACACACACACACACACACACACACACACACACACGGAGTTGGTGAGGGACAATTGGGGTGAGCTGGTGAAATGTTTGGTGGTCCGGTGCAAGCAGCAGGATAGCCTTCAGGAATGAGGGGAGGGAATATTCCCCCTTGAAGTGGATCGCGACCAGGTGGGTCCGGTCGCTCCGTGCGAGTTGGGGGGGGGGGCGAGTGCTGTGAACGGGTACACGCGAAGCTTGGGGGGTGTGAAGGTCCCGGGACCCCTTGTGGTAGTGCGAATTCCCAGCGTGGTTGTTCCGTGTGTGCTTACGAGTGTGGTGAAATGCGTGCTGAAACGTGCGCAGAGCGTGAGTGAGATGGCGTGTATGGGAGAAAGGCTGTGTGTGAGAGAAACCGCATGTGTGAGGTCGCGGAATGAAAGAGAAATGGCGGTTGGTATGCGGGAACACGCAACCGCATGTCATGGTAAGGTGTGTAAGCGTCATGGTACGTGGGAGTGCGTGCGTGGAATTGCGACGAAGACGGCGCCAGACGAGGGACAAGGGCCGTGTAGCGGCTATCGCCGTTTCGAGGACCGTCCCGGATTCGCACAGCAGCGTGCGCGAGGTGCGCTTCGCACGAGGCCGCCACGTGCGCGCCTGTGCGAGTGAAATCCGGTCCAGAAACGCATGCGGTGGATACAAGCCGATCCCGCGGACGGACAGAAGCTCGGCTGGAAATGTGAATTTGGATCAGATGGGTTCTCCAGACGAGCGTGTATGTAAAGCTCCGTGTGGCCTGCATCGCACGTTCTGTTCGCAGAGTGTGTGAAGCGGCTTCCCCGATGCGTTATGCATGCCCCGGCGGGGTGCAAGTGACGTCATCGGGGATTCCGTGGCGCGGGCTATGGACGGGCGGAGCACATGTGCTCGCATGGGGAACCCCTCTAAACGCGAGGCTTGCTTGGGATGTCGTGGCTGCATGTGCAGTGACGTCGTGGCTGCACGAATAGTTGGAATCCGGCAGAAGGGAATCCCTGCCGGATGTTACCGTCCGAGAAGGGACGGGGAGCGCGAAGCTTTAACAGCTGCCATGACGTCACGGGAAAAGAGCACGGTTTGTGAATTGCCGTGCTGGTGTGCATAGGGGGGAAAAAAAAAAGAGAAAAGCAAGCCTCGCCACTTCGAGTAAACAGGATTCCCTGGGCAGAAGGTAGGAGACCCCCTTGCTTTGGAGGCACAGGAAGTACTAGTAAGGGGGATGGGTTAGAATTGGTTAGACTGGCTTCATGGGGACATGGGTTGTTCCTCATGGAGCCTGTGGAATGGATTAGTTGGAGGGATTTCAGTTTCGATTTAGGAAACGGAATTTTTTGTGATTTTGGAGACATGGACAGACTGGAAATGTGTAGTGGAGATGTAGCTTAGCGACATAGAGTAAAAGGAACGTGCATGAGAATAAGGGATGACGAGGAGCACGAGTTACTTAAGGGAATTTAATGAGGAAGGATGGCAGTATAGAGTGTTGGTGTGAGTTGAGAAATGGAAAGTGTGTGATGAATGAGTGAGGGACAGCGGGCCAAAGTGTGTGAGTGGAGCGAATGTTGTTTGTATGGTGTGATGACTGATTGGGGGGGTGGAGTGATTCCCACCCAAGGGACCCCAGGGTCAGAGTAATGTTAGTTAGTGGGTTATTCAAATTTACTAAAAGGAGGCCGTTTTGTTGTTTGTGTCGAGAGAAGGCACGAAACCCATTTGGAGGGGTGCAGGAGTTCATCGACCGGCTGGGAGCGTGGCTGTTGAAAGGTGAGTTTTGTTAAGAGGGCAACCCGGGCACCGGACTAGTCGGCCAGAGTAGGCCAAGGGCCCAAGAGGGGCCGGGATAGTGTAGTGGGCATGGGCGACCTGTTGGAAACGGGATCCGTAGCCAGAATGCCACGTGGGCAGTGTAGTGGGCACGGGCGACCCTCGGAAAGGGACCCAGGGTACCAGCATGCCACGTGGGCATCTGAGAATGCCACCTGGGCAGTGTAGTGGGCACCGGCGACCCTCGGAAAGGGACCCAGGGTACCAGCATGCCACATGGGCATCGGAGGGGGCAATGCCAGAGGGCAACCCCCCGCATTGTAGGGAGCTGGTTGGCTCGGAGACAGCCTCAGGGCCTGGGGGTGCTGTAGTTTGAGATTCGGCAGAGGGTAGTTCCTGCCAAGTGAGCCACACTGCCCAGCCACGAAATTGTGCAAGGGCACGATCGAAAATTTGAGGGCAAGGCCCAAATTTATAATGGACACCAACACAGGTGACGGGAATCATGGTTTTTACAACCGATAGTTTAAAAGTGTCAGCCGTTTTTTTGAAAGCCCCGGGGTAGTTTCAGGTTAATGAACGTTAGGGTAGATAGGAGATGTACCCCTTTGCACCATCCATCCCTTCGCTCGTTGTAGGCCTCTGGACTCACCTTGGTAGATCGCTGAACTCTGAGGAGGCCATTCTGAGGCTTTGTTGGGCCTCGAGACACGACACTCGTCTCTCCCCAATCCCCTCCAGGGAGGGAACGTAGGGGTTGGGAGTAGGCGAGGTGGACAGGATAGGTTAGCCAGACAAAGACGATAAAGGGGGTTCAGGAGACAATTATAAAAATAATAAAAATAAAGAGGGGCTAAATTTTGTTGTGTTTTGTGGCAAATTAATGGAGTGGGTATGGACAAAGACAGGCAAAGGCGATAGAGTGGGGGGAGACAGTAGGCTCGGTCCGAGCCCGCCTTCAGAGCGGCCGGCACCACCCCACTCCCTCCAGACCTGATGGAACCACACCAGAGGCCGGCCAGCTTCACCTGCCAGCCTGTTATGCTGCAGCCGCCTGTTCCGCATGGCCTTGCCTTGCTATGCCTCGTTTCCCTGCCTCTGCCATGACCCCATGCCTGCTGCCCTTGTTTGCGTTTGCCCCTGTGTCCATCCATCACCATGTGCGCCAGGATCATCCAGTTTTGTGAGGACTGCCCTGCAGGCAGCCGCACCCGTGGACTGCATTGAGCAGCCCGTGCACCATGTTTTGCATCCATCCAGTCCATTTTGTGTTTTGCGACCATTTCCATCCATTCCCCTGCACCAATGACTTTGCAATGACTTTGCAATGACTTTGCCTTTCCCCTTTCACAGATCACAGGTTCTCGGCCATGGTTAGTGTAATGTAATGGAAAGTTAAATGAAAATTGTTGATAAGTTGAATCCCACCTGCATGTTTGTTTTAGCGCCGGAAATTTTAGTTAAGTTGTCCGAATGAGTCTGTGAGAGTTTGTTTAGTTAGTTACGCAGCGCATTAGGTTATTTATTTTTGGGACACGTATAAAGAAATGTCGCACTCAGGGATCTGAAGGTCGAGCGTACGAGGGGAAAACTTACACATGCTGGTCACACGAAAATTTGATGACTCGGGACGAGTCTGTAAAAAGGGGAGTGGGTAGTGTTACGAATTTGGAATTCGATCGCACTCAACCTAAAGGTTCCTTTCAGTCAGTTATGTCGATAAGTGCATGTTCCTGAGAGAGCTCACCTTCCATTGTTTAATTGGCAGAAATCGATTAAATGCGCTGTGATTTAATTTAATAGTTAGGGAGTGATCACAACACAAAGGAAGACTCTTCTGTGTCTTCTGTGAGGAAGACGCCCTCCCCTCTTCTGTGAAGAGGAAGAAGAGCCCTCCCGTCCCGAATCACGGGACGTAAACAACTCCCTCCCACCCGTGGTTGAGCGGGGGATGGAGCACGAGGGCATGAGTCACGCCGGGAGCGGGGGAGGGAGCCGAAAGGAATAAAAAAGGGACACTCTGCTTGGCTCGGGTTGGTTCGGGCTTGGCTTGCAGTAGGCCTTCGGGTTCTTCTTGGCTCGGGTTGAGGCTTTTTGGAGAGCTTTTTGCTTCGGCTTGGCTTTTCAGCAGGCCTTCGGGTTCTGCCTGGCTTTGTTCGGAAGAGAGTTGGTTCGCTTTTTGGGCTCTGGCTTGGTTCGTCGAAGAGACTCGGCTGCTTTGTTCATCGGAAGAGAGTTGAGCTGGTTGCTCGGCTCGGAGTTCTTGGTTCTCGCCTTGTTCATCGAAAGAGTTGCTTGTTGGCTGGTTGTTCATCGGAGGAATTGGTCGGGTTGTCGTGGTTCTTCTTCGGCCTGGTGGTCGAGGAGTGCCGGCCTGGTTCAAGGGTGCTCGAGCTGGTTCGAGCCTGTTGCTCTGCTTCGTGTCCAAGTTCGGCTGGCTCTTCTTGGCTTGTGGAGCTCTTTACTCCTTGTTCTCTGCTTGGTTCCCGGCTTGGTGCGACTCCTTGGCCTCATCTTGGAGGTGGTTCTTTGAGGAAGCGACGCATCGACGCCTCGTCTCACCAGCACGTGTTCGGAAGTGCGAGAGGATTCGCTGGAGCTCGGGAAGGATCGCGGCTCATGGTGATTGGATCCAGCTCGCTCTCGCTGGAGCCTGGGTCCAAACAGCTTGAAGACCACATGAGATGGAGAGGTTCGAGATAGGTTCTGGGTTTCAGCTCATCTGTCCCTCCGAGTTGAAGTACTTATTAAAGGCATCAGCCACCATTTCTTGGGTGTGTGTGTGTGTGTGTGTGTGTGTGTGTGTGTGTGTGTGTGTGTGTGTGTGTGTGTGTGTGTGTGTGTGTGTGTGTGTGTGTGTGTGTGTGTGTGCGTGCGTACGTGTGTTTGTGAGCCCGTCAAACAAGTAGGAAACTGTAAAGTGCCTGTGTTGCATTTGCATTACATTTAGTAATACAACTCGGCTGAAGGTTTTTGCTCGTGTCTTTTTTTTTCCCCATCCCCCCATTCATTGCATGTGTTCAAATAAATGTTCCCCATTGTTAAATGTCACCTGCTCGTTGCGTCCCTTCCTCACTTTGACTGCCATGGAGCGTTCGGAATCTTAGCTGGCTGTTTGTTCGCCGATAAAACGTACATCTGGTCCGACGGTGCTTGGCGATAAATAACCGCTCGGCAATCGCATACGGAGCGAGCTGCTTAAGCGGCTTGTTTTTGTGCAGGTCCCGTTGAGGTTTCAACTCCCGGCACTTCTGTCAGCGCGAATAGTTAGGTGTATCGACAATTCGGGGATTGACCCTGTCGCGCGTGGACAGAAGAGTTGGCTGGTTTATGGTGTGTTAAAACAGCTGTAGCTGTTGTTCGGCGTTGATCCGGAAGCTACGACTGGATTGCTCGTTCGGTGGGTTCGCGGCCGCAATTGGGCTAAGGCAGTCACCCTCACGCCGGACGGGCGGGAAATCCACAACAGTATCAATACCTTAAAAGAAGATGTCAACACGTTAAACTAAACCAAACCACTTAGATGTGGTATTTGGGTGTTCTGGAAGGAAAGCCACGATATCTATGGTTCATTTTTTTTAAAACCAGATGGTGATACTACTACTGATAAGAATAATGCATTGAGTGATAATGCTAAGGTGAAACAACTTCGCGTTTCTCTCGATGGAACATTTATCCATGAGATATATTGGGAAAAAAATGATTTTGCTGAAGCATACAAGTCTTACCAAAAGTTGTGTGAAAGTAATGGAAGTAAAGAACCAATTTTGGATGTGACAGCATTTAAAAGTTTGTATACAATCTTTGCCTTTAACTTGAGTGCTCAAAAGGAAACTATAAAGTCGAATCGAGTGGATACTTCCCTACAGTATACATTGAAAGAGAAGAGAGTGAAGAAGTTGAGACATATTGTTTGCTTTTGGAAGAAACAGAATTGCAGATGAATGAATACAGATAATGGTGTTATGATTAGTCTCACATAATTTTTTGTTAAATAAATGAGTGGCAAAGTACCAACTGGGGTATATGTTAATCAAATCAATCTTCACAAACTATCATCTTGTGTTCAAAATCAAAAGCCTTGTATGATTAACGTAAATACAATTCAGAGAAAAGGAGCAGTAAGAATTGATGTTTTGCTCACAAGAGAACAGGTTAAAATCTTGAACGATACTGGCTCACTAAAAATTAAAATGACAAAACCAATGTTGAAAAAAATATTCAATAAGATAGACGAGTGGAGGATTTCTCCCATTTCTAATTCCTTTATTTGTTGGTTTAAGTGCGGTTAGAGCATTGATTGGTGGTATTTCAACAGCGGTGAAAACTGCCAACGAAAGGAAGGCTCAACTCTGGGCTCAAAAAGAATTTGAAAGACATATAATAACAATGAGTTGGAGAAACAACTTAGTGGAAATGGTGTAATTGTAGATCTTGCTGAAAAACTTGAAAGCCTGCCTGATAAAGCGAGATTGTTAGTTGGAGATATGCTTTCTTCTATCGCACAAGCAGGTGTATAATTAACTAAAAGGGGTAATGGATTATATCTTTGTAATAAATAAATGAGCATTGATGAGTGGTTTAAAGAATTTGAAAAGAATACAACATCAAATTTACAACTTGTCAAATATTGTAAGAAATTAAAAATTCATAATGTAATGTGGTTATTTGTATGAGAGATGAATTAACAAACGTGCCTAAACATACAAAGAATATTATGAACTTAGAAGATAATTGTGGGAAAGGTTCTCATAAGGTTTGTATTTTTAATAGTCAAGACAAATATTATTTTGATAGTTTGGGTCTTCCACCACCTGTTGAAGTCATAAAATTCTTACAGAATGGTGTTTATCAAACATTTCAAGTCCAAGAATTAAATTCCAAGTGTTGTGGTCAATTATGTCTCTCTGTGTTTTCAACTCCACAAAAATAAAAAAAATTTATGACATTATTTTTAATCTCATATAAATGACTTATGTTGGTAAAGATGGTTCTATCTTTGGTGTATCCCAAGAACTGGATATTGATTTATCAAATTATTACACAAAGGCACAGGCTGAATGACAGAAATATAGTATAACAAAAAATATTAATATGAAAAATGCTTATAAATTAATAAACTATCCAAGCCTGACTGACGTGAATGACTTGTTGAGATTAAGTGATTTATCACAATATATATTGTTACTGTTGTGGAAATTCGCATTACACCATAAAGAGTCCTCAGGTGAGATATCTCGATCGGTCCATGTGTCGTTTGCCCAAACCCGTTGTATAGAGGGAATTTATGTGATCCATCCGGGCTGTGAAGCTTTGAGTTAGCCATTTTTCTGTTCTATCTTTTATTTCAAACAAACAGCATCTCAACAACCACGCCATCCCCACCACAGCACCAACCACACTACAACCACGCCACCTCCACCACCTGCGCTACCACATCTTCGCCACTCGCCATTCAGTCAGCCCCGTGCGGTTACGAGCTCCGCGGAAGAACAAACAAACCAACAACGATGCTCGGGGGTTTTTCCCGCCTATTTCTCCCGTCAAAATTCTCTGCGCTAGGTGTAGTGGAAGTGCGATCCGAGCCAGGGGTCAAAGGTGAGAAAAGGTGGGGGCCTCTTTTTGGGGGAATAATTCCCTGGCCCCGAGCCAAAAAACTGACTTTCCTCATCCCCCGCACCGCGCGAGGAGGGGGGAGCGAGAGGGCACGCCCCTTTTTTTGTTGGCTTCCAGAAGGTAGGTGGAGCCAGAAACGGGGCGGGGCGAAGGGCGGAGCCCCGCGCTACAAAAGGCGGACAACATGGACGTTGGGGAGAGTCTGGTCTTCGAGGCTTCCTGTGTCCTAAGTTAGAGTCTTCGAGGCTTCCTGTCTGCTTGTATTGTCGGGGGAAGAGGTCCTACGCTCGCGGCTTGGCGAGCGGCCTGTTAACGAAGGCACGGATGGGAGACGCGGCAGCGCCGGTTGCGAGGTGGACCTGCGCGTCCGGACAAGGAGTGCCGGAGAGGGTTCGCCGGCCGCGAGAGAGGTCGGGGCCAGGCGCGACCATGCTGACGGTCGTGGGAAAGGGACTCACCAGCCACGAAAAGGGAAGTCGCGACTTCTTTTCTTTTTCCTTTGCTTTTTGTGTAAATGCTTGTGGTGGCGCTGTCCATAAAGTAGAACTGCGTAAGTGTTGCCGTGTGTCGGTCTTGTTCGGTTTTAACTCTGCATTTGCTTTTGTTGCATAATTGTACGGCTGTGGATACATGCTTACTTTGTGTCTGTGTGTGTAAATAAAATGCTTGCTTGTTGAACTGTTCCCGCTCTGCTTCGTCTCCTTCCTTTTTGTTGACTCTCCATCCTGCATCGCGTAAGAGATTCGTAGTGGGTTTAAAACGCCCAGTAATTAATCGGAACCGTCAAGGCCGACGATAACTCCGCTCGGTTATCCATGTAATACGGAATGAACCGCTTAAGCGGTTCATGTCCTCGGCCGGCCAGGGGCGAGGTACGATCGCCCGGGTAACTACTCGCGCAGGTACTTTGGTAGGTCGAGTTTGGCGAACAACCCTATCCGACGCGGGTGGCCGATTGGCACGATTGTGGTGAGGTCGAAAGACCCACCCGTGACTGGCTCCTGGCGTTGTTCCGAGAGGGTCACGACTGAATTGTCCGTCCGGTGGGCGACGTGCCGCGATTCGAGTTACGTGGCCGATCGCACGCCGGCGGGCGCGAATTCGCAACAATATCCTAAAATAAAACAGCCGTGTATTCCAAATATACAGAAGTGTTGATTTTTATCTCCAGGTCATACAGAATTCACAGTTCGAATTAAAATATATTTTTAATAAAGAAGGGCATATCGTTTGTATGAGAATAGAACAATGGGGTATGATATGAATGATTTAGGGTATAATTGGTCATTTAAAATTGACCGAGAAGACATGGAACAATTAAATCAGTCTCGTAAGGAAGAATATTATCCACTTGGTATGGAGAATGAGTTTTGTGAAAGCACGATTAGTAAACAACAAATAAAATAATTTAATAAGGGTAAATATAATAATGGTTTTGCCCTTGTTTATATCATGAAAACAGAATATTATTGACACAAAACACCTCCCCATCTTCCCATAGTTAAATCATTTTGTATTTCCTTACTTATTATATATATAATCCTGTTTTTTTCTGTCATCTATTTTTAATACATAAATGACAGCAAGAAGGCTTCAACAAAATTATCATTTATGTGTCCAAGCATACCTTCAAGAAAAGGGTATTCGGTATTTTAATAAATATGTTCTACAACATAAGAATGAGGTATTTTCAACAAAAGATTGGCTTCATACTGATGTTGATAAACCAACAACTTTGGATTCAATTAAAACGTTAAATAATGAAAAAAAATTATAAATTTAAGAAAACGTAAGGCTCTTTTAGAATTTCAAAAAATATATATTGGTTTCCTGTTGTAAAATAAATTATTTTGGAAACAGGAATAACAAGAAATCCCGATGAATGTATTGTTACGAATTTCGCCCGCCCAGCGTGCGATCGGCCACGTGACTCAAATCGCGACGCGTCGCCCACCAGAACGGACAATTCAGTCGTGACCCTCTTGGAACTACCGCCAAGGAGCTAGCCACGGGTGGGGGTTTAACCTCACCACAACCCAGTCCGCATTCTACCCAGGCTAAATTGGGTGAATCGCCGAATGTCGATTATACCTAAGCACCCGCCCGGGTAGCGTACCAAGGAGTTGTACCACGCCACAGGTCGACTCCGGACACGAACCGCTTAGGCGGCTAGTTCCGTGCTGCAGGGATAACCGAGCAGAGTTATCGTCGACCTCGACGGTTCAGATTATTTATTGGGTGTCGACACCCACTACCTATCCCTTACGTGATGCAAGATGGAACTTTCAAACAAAGGAAAGGACTCAACGAAACGGGAAACAGTTCAACAAGCAAGGACATTTATTATACAACACGTAAGCAGGCAAATAGGAACAAAAGCAGGCAAACAAAAGCAAGCGAAAGCACTACGACCGAATATAATTAATAATGTACAGTCACTTAAGCAGTTTCTACTTTACAAGACACGGTGCCACAAGATCCATAAAAAACCCCGAAAACAGAATGGTGACTTCCCTTTGGGTCGTCGTCCTCCTCCCACGACCGTCAGCGTGGTCGCGCCTGGCCCCGACTCCTCTCTCTGGCACTCCTCGCCCAAACGCGCAGGTCCGCCACACCACCGGCGCTGCCACATCTCCCGTCCGTGCCTCCGTGGACAGGCCGCCCGCCAAACTGCGAGCACAGGACCAGAACGAGCCAAGACCCAGCCTCAGCCGTAACAATATGTATGATATTATATGGGGTGTAAGTGGTTCAATGATAGTAAGGGACAAGGAAGGAGTTGAAGAAACTGAGACAGAAGAAGAGAGGGAAGGGGAGGAAAAGGAGAAGAGAGATTATGAGGAGAGGGAGAAGAGAGAGAAGGAGGAGAGAGAGAAGAGAGAGAAGGAGGAAAGAGAGAAGAGAGAGGAAAGAGAGAGAATAAATAAATTTAAAAATATGGAAACCAGTGAGATTAAAAAAAAGATTGGGGGTATTACAGAAAATAAATGAATCTCAACGCACCGAGGAGGAAAACAAAGAATTGACAAGTCTATTAGAAATATTTTCGACAAGACTATTGACATCGTTTTCAAGGGAAAGATTTTGACTTCAATTAAAGTTTTTCATTTTTTTTCTTCAATAAATGGAGGAGAGAGTGGAGACGTTTCTAAAGATTCTTTTTGTTTTAAAAATTAAGATTCAAATGTGCATGTTGGAAACTAAAAAGGTTTTTGTCCTCTGTAGGAATTGTTCTCATAAATAAATGAGTTATTGTCTCAAATGTAAAAAGAAAACTAATGCGAAAAAATCTCATATTTTAAAAGTAAAAATAACAGGGTTGTACAAAAAGGTATATGTTCGTTGTGTGGTTCAAAAAAAAAATCGATTTATCTCCAAACACAAACTCGGAGAAGACCTGGGTTCGGTTGCGGGGAAAGTTCTTGCATGGGGGTGGTGTCCTGGAACATGGGTTCCTCGAAACCTACCATTATGGTGGGGCAACTTAGCTAAATATAGCATAACAATTGTGCATTTTGTGAGGAAAGCACCAAATTTGGCACACGAGTAGCCTATCATATTATGAACAGATTTGGATATTGGGCCATCTCAAATTCAGCCACTGATGGCTGTGGCAGCCATTTTCCACTGCCATCAAAAATTTTGAGATGGCCCAATATCCAAATCTGTTCATAATATGATAGGCTACCAGTGTGCCAAATTTGGTGCTTTCCTCACAAAATGCACAATTGTTATGCTAAGTTGCCCCACTATTATCTCTACACCCACCTGCTTCAGCTCATCTTGGCTTGCCAAGTTGTGTTTTGCGAAATAAATTTTAAAATGCTTGTAATATGGGGGAACGGGGGTGGGGTTTGCTCCCTCCAACCCCTGATCCGAATCCCGTGAATTTCTCCACGGAGGCGGAGGGGCCGAATCACACTCCTGAACACCAATTGTTGTAGGGCCGGGTATCGGTGGCGAGCACGACTGCTAGGTGGAGCAGTGGAGTCATCTCCACCGAACACCCGGAATTTAGGTCATACTTTTCAGATAAATCCGAAAGGTCATGGGTCCCTTATCGGTCCGAAGATCGCCAAAGGTCGACCACGTGTAATGGGGAGATTGATGGGGAGGTAATGAAGGTAATGGGGAGAAAAAACAAACAAAAAAAAAAACGATCGAACACCGAGTGGAACCGGTAGGCCTCAAACCTAGGACTAGGCCTCAAACACCAAGTAAGAACGTCGACATAAATACTCACAAAATAGCACGATTTTTGAAACAAAACCGAACTAGGAACACACATTAACATGTAGGTGAGAAAATTAAACAGTTAAAACGGGACAAATAACAACCGGAACTTAACTTTGAGAATGTCAGCAGGGAGCCCCGAAGGAGACCTCTTGCCGCTCAAAACCGGAACCCTACGTGGGGTAGGGTCAATTGCCAATTTCAATATACCTAAATACCCACGTCGTCAAACTACCGTGGACATTCACCCTCGGCAGGATCTGCGCGATCCGGGCCATTACCGAGCCGGATCCGAGTCGTATCCCGAGCGGCGAGTACCAAACCCTGCCGGCCAATTGCACGATCACGGCAACAACCGCCTTCCTAATCCCCAATACGCACCATGGCAAACCAATGGCAGAAATGACAAAGAACAAGCTGGTACATTCAACAAAAAGGGTATTTATTTACAACAATAATCGGGGAGGGGAACACAGAGCAGAGTTATCATGAATAAAGAAGGGTATCAAATGTACAAGCAAACACTTATACAATTCTACTTTGAGACAGGGCCCATGGACACACACACAAATACCCAGAAAGAGATTGACCTTGAGGTCTTTATTGCTCCTTCAGCTCGGAGGGAAGACGAGCTGAGGGAAGAGAACGTGCTGACTAACTGGCCGCGTTCGCGCGGCTCGACGTCCGCACCTTCCCGGAGCACCAGTCGCCAAAAAATGGACCAGGGCAGCCGAACTCAGAGGAGGCGAGACGAGGTGATCTCCCATGATGAGATGGTCGACCGCTTGTCATAATGCGCCAGACGAGACCCTCGGATGCGCGGGATGCAGTCAGCCGCAGACCCAGACAGACGCGCGCTGGAGCATACGGGATGCACACTTCAATCAATTCTGTTGCTTTTTGGGGGGGCTGGTCCACTCCCCCATCGCCTGCTCTCATTGGGTGGATGGCGTGTCGTGGCTCTGCCTTCTTGCAAAGGACCGCCCCAGCTCTGGTCCGCACGTTGCCCATTGGGTGGAAAATGATGCATATCCTTATTTGGCATACCGCCAGAGCGAAATGCTTCGTGACCATATTTGGTGCGAAATCCACACAGCCTGGGGCATGGAATTCCGCACACGCCCGCATGCCGGCGTGCGAAGAGCGCGGACAATGCCGCGAGCAGAGTGTTGTCGTTGTTGTTGGTGATTTAAAAATCCTAACTGTAAAATAATTCACAGCGCACGTACAATTGAGCACCCATTAAACATAGGACGGGACCCTACCTAGAAACACATACTTACCGATACAACTGATCTTGGGGACTGCTGTCTGTTTGTGTGCACAAGGTTTCCAAATCCGTAACAATATCTGGGGCATGCCGATGCACAGGGAAAGTTTAAAATGAATTAATGTTTGGCAGAAGGGGGAGGGGTGGGATGTGGGTGGGCTGAGTACTATTGTAAGTGTGTTTTTTTTGTTGTTGTTTGATTCTGGGACCACAAGATAAATTATACTTGATTATTGCATCTGTTGGTGAGATGAGAAGCATCCTGACGTGATATAACCATTGCCGCCACGAGCCAATTCTATTAACATCAAAGGCCCGTACCCGGCATCTCTCTCATCCATTGATATGTCTCGTATTCCTATACTCGCAGGGTTACCCGGCAATGCCCGGGTGGTGGTGGTGGTAGTGGTTGGGGTGAGGGGGGGGGGGGTAACTGAGAAGCAGGAGAGCCGGCAGGGTTGAGAAGGGTCAAATGGATCGGGGGCAGGAGAACCGATGGGGTGAGGGTGGGTGGGGACTTTATAGGAGGCAGGAGAGCCAGAACACCAGTGGGTAAAGTAAAGGTGCCTGAAGGGAACACCAGTGGGTAAGGGGGTCTTCAAGGGTCTTGGGGTCTTCAGTGAAATTGAGGTCTTAAAGCTCTTACAGGTCATTGGCATTTTAAGGGTCTTTGGGGTCCTGCAATTCTTAGGGTCTTTGAGGTCGTCTGGCTCTCGGGGGTTTTAGATCTTAGGGGTCTTATGGGTCTTCAAAATAATGAAGGCTTTCAGGAGTCTTCAAGAGTCTTACGGGTCTTATAGTCCAGTCAAAATAAGCCAAAATGGGGGCAAACCTCACACTAATTGCAAGAAAAATGAAACCACTTGTTTTATGTTCCTCAAGCTCTACCTTATCAATGACTAAAAATTCCAAGTAAATGAAGGTATGGAATATGGTGAGTTTTTAGGATGATTGCGACTTTTTTTTAAAATCTTTTTCAGGCAATTATGCGGTATTAAAAAACTGTGTAATTTGGCCGTTTTCCCCCTATTCCATTCAACTTGGTGTCTATTCCCATGTTTTCTGAGGTGTTCTCTCAGGAAAATATCGTGTAAACCTTGGAGGAATAATAGTATGGAGGCGGTGTGGCATTACGATCTTGAAGCCTATTCCGCCATCTTGGATCACCTATTGCCAGTGGTTAGCAGGTCGGCCGGAAAGCCACTTTTCCCTAATTTTTTATCTCAAACTATTAGAGATAGGTGCATCCATGCAACGAGGCGATTGTAGGGGTCCCTTTGGAGATTGCATTGCAGAACACCGTAGGTCTCTGCAACCCCCCTGTCCCAAGTTACCCCCATTTTACCCCCCAAAATGGCTCCGCGAATTTGTAGGGTCGCATCGTCAAAAGTATTGGTCACATCGACCCGGTTTCAATGGAATCGAAACGGCAACGTTCTTTTCTTTACGCCCCCGCAATTTTCAGCCAAATCCCAAAGCGGGCAACAAAGTGTAGTTCGTAAACCTATACATATCCTAATGAGTGGACCCTTCTTTTTGGATGAACCAAGATGGCGGCTGGGTGGCTGAATAGGCTTCAATCTCGTATGCGAAGCAAACGACGCGTGCTGTCTCCATGCTATTATTCCTTCAAGGTGTAAACCATTCACAGGATATCGTCAGAGGATCATCGCTCATTTTTATAGGTATGTATGTTTTAAAAGATTGTAAATTATTTGCCTTTCCTTGTTGAACTTGTTTACCATAAGGGGCAGGAATTAATAATTACTCCCTTCAAGAAAAAAACAATAGATGGCAGCAACAGAACTAATTAGAAGTCTTTTGTCTTTACATCTCACTTTTGACTTAAATCAACCCACAATTATATAAAAACTATGGCAAACTTTGAATGCATAGAACTGTCATGAAATCGGGTAAGATATAGAGGGCTTTGATTGATGAAACTCTGCAGGATATCAATTAAAAGTGAAATACATTGTACTTTTGTTTCAAGTAGCATGCCTTTTGCTTCATTCCCCAATGAGCAGGGGAGCATTCATTATTTCTTCAACATAAAATTTAAGTACTGTCAGGTTGAATGAGATTGTACACAATTTGTATTATTGACTGACCACAAACCTGGTTCACTTTCCCTTTAACACGATTTTTTTAATTTCGGTAGGTGGCTTGCCTTATGGTATGTTCTAACAATTTTCATGTTCTAACTTCTTGCGTCTGTGTTTCTTTCAGGGCCAAATGGATACCTGTGTGTTCTGCGAAGACCGACTTGACAATGGAGAACCTATCGTAACCTTACAACAGAAAGGTTGTAAAGGAATCCATGATGCTTGTGAAGTTGCTGGTGAACTAATTGAAGTCAGGCCAGGGCAAGAAGTTCATACAAAGTGCAGGCAAAATTTCATTAGGGATTCTGGACGGAAAAAGCGAAAGGCAGAAACATCTACATCACTAGAGCGCCGACAAAGTTTACGCTCGTCAGATCTGGAGGGAATTTTCTTGTACAAGGAACATTGTTTGTTTTGTAGTACTGGTGACAAGTATGAAGGGAGACGCAAAGAATTCGTCCTCGTACCAGTTCGAACGAAGACCTTTGATAGTTCAATTCTTGACAAGTGCGAATCCCGTTCTGATTTGTGGGCCCAGAAAGTCAAGGCGAGAATAGAATTTGCCAATAATTTACATGCAGATGATGCTGTATATCATGTGGCCTGTGATAGTAACTTTCACACTGGCAGACAAATTCCTGGTGGTTGTTTGATGAGCGAGACTACCTGGAAGAAAATCAGGACTGGCCGACCAAAAGGCATTCAAAGAGAGGAAGCCTTTCTGCAGGTTGTCAAAAATCTGCAAGAACGGGATGAAGAGCAGACAGTCTACGATCTAATAGCTGAAATGACTGATATTTTGAGAGACTGAATGCCAGGCTTATGGACTTACACATATGATAACCAAACTGTATGAACATTTCGGTGATAAAATTATCATTACTGAAATAACCGGGAGGAAAAATGTGGTGACATTGAAACAAAAGGCTGCCTCAATACTGGGGGATTTCTTTCATGAAACTAAGAAGGCAGATGTTGAAGCTGAGAAGCTTCGCGTAATCATGGCAGCCGCAAACTTATTTAAGACTGATATTAAAGGTGTTGAACAGTCAAAAGACATTTACCCAACTACACTTGAAATGTCCTCTTTGGAAAAAGCTACTGATTACCTGCCCAACTCTTTGGCAACATTTCTGAAGGTTCTGTTTGTAGGAAAAGACAAGGGGGTGAAAGTAACATCCAGAGGACAGGCACTCATGTAGGCAACACGTCCAAGAGTGTTAGTTGCTCCATTGCAATTGGGGTTAGGGGTGCAGATGCACTCCCACTTTGCATCTCTGTTCCTAAATGATGCATTGTACAAGCATGGCTTTGCTAGCTCCTATTCAGAAGTCCAAAGTTATGAGAGAACTGCAGCAGTTCAGAAAGGGGTACACATCCAGGGGTTCACTCCTGGTCATTTCTTGCAGTATTCAGCTGACAATGTAGATCACAATGTGAGAACCTTAGATGGGAGTGGCACTTTTCATTGGATGGGCATTGTTGCAAGCATCACACCAAAAGCAGAATCTGCCATCATTGTCAAGCGGGTGTCAGTATCGGTCGATGATGTCGCAAGTGACTTGGATTTCGCACCAGAAGAACTGCGAAAAGTAGTTAGATGCCGCTGCAAATCTGGCTGCCAAACCAAGCACTGCGGGTGTCGGCAAGAAGGACTGCCCTGTAATCCAGCATGTGGGGAATGCAGAGGTGTATGTGAGAACATGAGTGACCAAGGTAACACGATGACTGATGATACTATTTAATGTTTGCAACAATGCCGAGCAAAGGAAAAGGTATCCTTATCGAAATTAGGCCCTACCTATGTGCGTGTGTGGGGTGGGAGGGGGGGGGGCAGACTGGTCCTCAGTTTGACCATGGTTTAAAGGACATTTAAATTATCAAATGTGACCTAAACAATAAATATTAATAGTAAAATTCAATGTAGATGATTGAAGTTTGACCTATCCTAGTGTTTGTAACCTATGACCTAATTCGCCAGGTCCCTATATATGCCAGATTTTGGACACCTCCAGAAATCTATGTTCCACACCAGGAACTTCTAGGAATTTTTTATGTTATTACATCTATCTATAATTCCAGCAGTGTGTGTGTGTGTGTGACCGCCGTTTCTCGACAACCGCCGGTCCGTTCTGATTGAAACTTGCCAGGAATATTGCCGGGGACCCACGGATGTGCCTTTTCAAGGTTTGATATTAATCGGAGCAGCAGTTCCCAAGTTATGGCGATTTTATTGCTTTTTTCAGTGTTGGAAAGGTGTATATATATCGCAGCTGAAGTGTCGTTCCACCTTATCATGCCATTTTTTCCCAAAGATATATCAGAATAATGATCACAGCATAATAATAATAATAATAACAGCACAATAATTGGCAGTAATAAAAAGAATAACGTGATACAATGACCAATGTCTGTCAACCAATAACGACCTATATATTGTCTGTCAACCAATAATGACCAATAATGTGTGTTAACCAATGACAGAAAACGGTGCTTTAACGTCACAATTAATGTTTATTTATTTATTTATTTTCTTGCCAAAACAAAGTTTTTGCAAGATATGTTAGTCAGCTTGTATGTTTTTTTTTTAATTTTTTTTGTCTGTAATCACGTCTAAAAAATTCTGCAGAGCACAGTTTTCATTGGAAATTTTGTAACTTCGCATATCAGAGGCCTATAGAGGTCCCTTTCAGCGCATAAAATTTTGAAGGTCAAAGGTCAAGGTCACTTTGTCGCAAATCAGGGGAATCGACGAAACCCTTATTTTTGGAGTAATTTTGATCGGATAGTCTTCAAATCTTCAATCATTGTGTAGTACCTCAAATTGAACACCTCGATGAGTGCTTTCTAGATATGTCAAGCTTGAGACATTATGACGTCATTTGGTGACGTTATGAGGCAAACGCATATTTTTCATGGTTACTCTGTGGAACGATTCTCATCGGAATCTCTTGTAGGCAGATATTCCTCAAGGAGTCGCTCCTGGTGGATAGCAGCTCTGTTCGCCTCAGTGTGACCTTAAAGAAGTCACACGTGGTCACCTTTTGGCAAGATACGGGTCACCCTGCGGGTGACATTGGTTTATTTATTTATTTTTGCACGATTGACGTCACAATCCTTCCTCTTCGTTTGGTATGATGTCACAATCGACGCTGGAGACCTGAGTATGTGCCTTTTCAAGGTTTTATATCGTTCTTCATCTGTTTCAGCTGTTTCCCAAGTGTTTCCTAAGGTTTGAGAGCTGTTTTTTTTTTCCCAAGGTTTGAATTAATTGTTCAAATTATTAATTAATCCCAAGGTTTGAATTTTCCCAAGGGAAACAGCTGTTTCCCAAAGGTTTGAAAGCTGTTTTTTCCCAAGGTTTGAATTAATTGTTGTGCTTGGGAGACATTTGTGAATACATTTACAGCGAGAGGGGTGAGAGAGGAGGGGGGAAAGAGGGGGCGAGAGAGGGGAGGGAGAGGGGGTGAGAGAGAGGGGGCGTCACAATGCGAGAGGGGGACGAGAGAGAAGGGGCGAGACTTGGGGGGGAGAGAGAGAGGGTGTCACAATTCTTCTTCGTTTGATATGACATCACAATTGACGCTGGGGACCTGAGTATGTTTCCCAAGTTATGGCCATTTATGATACAGTTAGTCCGATCTAATTGAAAAAAAATGTCCCAATCCAGTCGTCGTTGACGAGAGCTAAGGAACGAAGCTGCACATACTGGCATGCACCTACGGGCCCGCACCTACGGGCCCGCACTAGTGTACTTAAAGAAGACAAATAAAAGTGGTTTCATTTTTCTAGCAATTAGTGTGACCTCCAACCTTATTTTGACTGGACTATTTACTGTGTTTGGGGTCCAAAGGGTCTTTGGGGTATTGGGGTTTCAAAGTGTCTTAATTGTGTTCGGGGAATTCAGTGATCTTAAGGGTCTTTTGGGTCTTCGGGATCCTAAAGGGTCTTGTATCTCAAGCATGTGGAATGTCTTCTCTAAAGCATATAAAAGTCTTCTCTCAAGCATGTTAAAAGAGGTCTTGTACTTCTTTGGGGTCTTTAAAGACTGAGGTTGTGGATGAAAATACACTGAGGACAACCCCCGGTTGGACTTGGTATGTGTGCCAAATTTGATTGTTGTCGATTGTTGGGCTTTGATTGTTGTTGTAAAGACAGTGGTCTTTACAAAAAACGCGAACAGACAGAAAGACATCCGATGAATCTTATTTATTGGATTAGAATGCTATGCCCTGGTAGAAGGACGTATTTATCTGCTTTTCGTACCTCAACATGGTGTGTGTTTAAAACATGGGAATTCCACCGCATTTTTTTTGGAGTATAGTCAAGTTTTAAAGGGTCTACAGGATCTACAGGGTCTTTTGGGTCCTCTGGGACTTTTGGGTGTTCCGGTTCCTCAGGAACATTTGGGTCCTTTGGAACTTTTGGGTCCTGGGAACTTTTTGGGACTTTTGGGTCCTTGTGGACATTTTGGGTCTTTAGGGGTCTTGAGCATCTTGGGAGTCTAAAAGGGTCTTCAAAGTTCAAAGGTGTCTCAGCAGTTTAAATGGTCAAAAGGTAAATTCCAATTGTATGTCATTAATAAATAGATGGATGTAATCAATTGACAAAATGTATGACACACACACACACACACACACACACACACACACACACACACACACACACACACACACACACACACACACACACACACACACACACACACACACACACACCTCTTCCATTTATTGTTGATACATCTTCAAGGGATGGGCATGGCGTGGCGATTGCGAATAGGAACGTACTGTACACCACTTTCTGTAGCAGATAACTTTGGCTTACCGCAGCATGAAAACAGTGAATGTATTATTTATTTCGTTAGTTTCCAATTGTGCATGGAATCAGGCCAGCGCCCAGCTGTGCAGTGAGCAAATGAGTGGGAGACAGTCACACAGAAAGACTTATTAGTTGTGCTGGCCTTTGGCTGTGTTATATGTCACGTGATATCTGTTCACCAATGAGATTGCATATAAATGAAAAAGTCATAAAAGAGATCTTTAAAGGCTCATGTGGTCGATGAAAATACCCTGAGGACAATCCCCTGATCGGACTTGGGCTGTTTGATAAATTTGGTGGTTGTCGGTCCAGCGGTCCTTGTAAAAATTCACAGACAGACAGAGACATCTGATGAATCTTATTTATTCGATTTGTGAGTCTGATTTGAATTCAGGAACAGATCATTTCTGAATATCCTTTTTGAAATTGCCACTTTCTCGTATTAATGCCGAAATTGATGTTTTGTTTTGTTTTTGTGCATAGTCTAGGTTTGTGGAATATATGACGATTTGAATTACAAATTTGGTGCTAGCAAACGCAGGTTGAAAATGTCTGGAAAGGAGAACCGTGTCATTGAAAAACACACAAACAGCACGTGCGTAAAAGGCCACTTCAGCATTCATAAGTCATTTCACAAGGATTGCGTTTTGGACAGAATATAACGGAAAACCATGAAGAATCTGGTTCGGAAAACGTGGCCTTAATGAGGTTGATAAAGTGGTGGCAGATTCAATCAACACGTGTAAAAGTCGAACATGGGGAAATACTTACCTCTGAAATGGTTGCAACACACACCAAGGCATAGATGTATATTTCTCGTTGTAAACACCTCGATTCATCTCCCGTAATGGCGGCAGCATTATGGATCCTCGTTCTAACAGCGGAAGTGATGTCGATCGCATACTACCTATTGACCGGATTTATATTCGGCAGTGTTTTAAAACTTCATGTTCTTCATTATTTTCAGGTGATGTCTATCCTGAAAATGTAGAATCCAGGTGACCCAACAATTCATCTGTCTCAGAAACTTCAAGACATGCTTCTCGAAAAGAAGATTCAGATGTTCATTTGACAAATGGCAGTTCTGTCTGTTCTGCAACAGGTGAGTAGAAACCTACAAAATGAACATTCAATCTTTTGAATTCAGAGTTCATAAAATTTTCAAAGGTATAAAATATTTTGCGTGTTGAGTTTGACAATTCAATAAAACGGAAAAATGCTTGTTTGTTCTTGTAGAACAATCAAGAAGTCCAATTTGACAGTGAAGATGTTCATTTTGAAGAAATGATCCCAAGAACAAGACTCACAACCTTCAATATACAAGTATACATCTGTTGAAAACTGCACAAAGAACAATATTAGATGAAATAAACCCAAAAAGCTTATCGAAAGGCAATTGCGTTTTCAGTGTAATATATGCTGTGTACATTTTACTTCACCGAGAAACATCAAAATAACAGGAGGAAATGCTCTGTCTGTGATGAGGGCTTCTCGCGAAAAGGCCATTTGAATGAGGATCCACACAGAAAAGCGTCCTTCCAACTGCTGTGTCTGTGAAAAGGGTTTCTCAGGAAAAGGCCATTTGAATGAACATATGAGGATCCATACAGGAGAGTATCCTCACAAATGCTACATATGTGATGAGGGTTTCTCTCAAAAAGCAGTTTGAAAATGCATATGAGGATTCACACAGGAGAGTGTCCTTGCAAACGAGATTTACATTGACGAAGCATCCATTTGTAAGGACGCTCTCCTGTGTGGTTCCTGTCCACTTGCATTGCCGGTATTCCAATACAGGGTGGAAACAAGACAACTCGAGCAAATTAAGAAAGGAAACAGAAGCCTAAAGCTCATCAAAAGAATCAGACAAATAAAAAAGAATTATAACATTGAAAACAACGGATTAGAACCATTAGGCCTTGGTTATTCTACAACTTGGTTTACACAGTTCTTCAGCTAAAATGTAGGGTCAGTAGGTCGAAATATAAATATAATTTCAATTTTTAGAAATTATATATTTTTATGATTTTTTTTTCGGATGTTCCATTGAAAAGACAAGGGTAGGTGGGGGGGGGGGGGAAATAAATATAAATCCCGGACCAGGAGGATCGAAACAAACATTGAAGATGGAAGACCATTCAAATGGAGGATGCCCATGTTCACTGTCTCATCTGATGTCAAAAACAATAGAGGAGGATTAAAACTTTTTTTTTACAATATAGTCTGGCATGTTTTTCTTATAGAAACCTGTTGGATCATCAAACAAATGTAAACAATGCTGAGAAAATTACTGTTCAAGTCGTAGATGTGTGCGTGCACACCTGTGCATGGTGCTGGAAATGATTTTTTAAAAAAGGTGTCGACTCGGAGTCAACACGCTCAAAACGGTCAATCAGAGCCATTACCAGCTCTTACTTTTCAGCGGGCATCTGATCGTATCGTCTCCCCATCCCCATCAGCACATCATAGGCTGATTTCTGGTCTGTTGAAGGTTGAATATCAGAATCTCGCAGGGAAACTTTGACGTACTTGGCACCAAAATCTTTCAATACGAACAGCGGTGTACAACTTTCGACGGAAGCAAAATCGGCACGATAGAGAGTAGCCTGCGAATCATCCCTGCTGCTGCACTGAATTGATGCAATAGTTCGGCCAGAATATTCGTCGTCAAGATGTTGCGTGATTAAATCACCAATACAGTCACTCAAATTTATACTGCTGACATATGTCTGAACAATTACTTTCGCCCCAGAAACCAGTCAATCTGAACCATGCTAGCCACTGCTCAGACGTCATGACCGAAGACTACTGCGCAGTTTGGTTAAAGGGGACTCAGCATTTTGGTGCGCGCGTGAAATTATATTTTGAAAATAAATGCCGACGTTTACATTTCGGGTTTTCAAACTTGCACCTTCGGTGGAAAATTTATAAATATAAAAGGCTAAAAATGTGTTTTATATTTATATTTCATTCCGGCAAATATACCGTCAGCGGATCTGTAAACCAAGTTATAAAATAACTAAGGCCTCAGCTGCACATAATAAACTCCAAATACAACAGATTGCAAGGAAAATGAATAACTATGATGAGGCCAATAATATATATAAGAAACCAAAATCAGCAGTTTGAAAACAACCCAAAAAAGTTATATCAAGAGCTCGGAAAATAGAAACAAAATGTGACGACTCCCCCGAAAAAGGAGGACTGACAAAAATTTGGGAAGGGTATATTTGAAGATGAAAAATAACACAACAAGGAAGCAGAGTGGATATGACACTTGGAAAATAAATTGCCTCAGTTGCAGGAAATACACCCACTGACAATTGACAGTGAAAAATTAGAAAACAATTTGCAAGAGCACCGCATTTCAAATGCTCAGGCCCGGATGGAATTCCAAACTTCTGACTAAAGCAAGTACATTCTTCCTCCCTCCTTCCTCCTCCCTCCTCCGTCCTCACTCCTCCGTCCTCCTTCCTCCGTCATCCGTCCTCCCTCCTCCATCCTCCCTCGTCCTCCTTCGTCCTTCTCCTCCTCCCTCCTCCACTGCTTCCTCCTCTCTCCTCCCCTCCTGCTTCCTCCTCCTCCCGACCCCCCTCCATATATATATATAATATATTTATATTGTTGTTGATTTTCGCCCATCCGGCGTACGGGCGACCGCCTTTAGCTCAATTGCGGCCGTGCGCGCCCACCGAACGAGTAATCTAGTCGCAGCCTCCGGATCAACGCCGAAACCCAGCTACGGGTGTTTTTAACCACACCATAAACCAGCCAACTCTTCTGTCCACGCGCTGCACGGTCGATCGCCGAATTGTCGATGTACCTAATTAT
>NC_140964.1:131445105-131457605 GCF_056783735.1 Eptatretus burgeri | reverse complement strand
GGACTTGGCCCTCGAGTGTCCACAACGGTGTATAGTAGGAGGGAGTGAAGCGCCAACCTATTGCTCCCATTGCACACACACACACACACACACAAACAAAAGTTAAGCCTTGACTATTCAGTTGAGGATTCTGTGTTTGGGGTTCACAGATGTAAGAACGTCCACCCCTTGACACACATTATATACTGTTATACACCTCGGACTTGGCCCTCGAGTGTCCACAAAGGTGTATTATCTGCTTAGTTTTGTCTTTTGTAATTCCTGTGAATAAAATGAACCTAAAATCTCTTCCCCTTCCAAATCATATATTTTATAAGTCCAAGGAACTGTATCTATTACATCAACAATTTAAAAAAGTTCTTTCGTCCATCGTTCAGTAAAACCCTTTTCAAAATGAGATTTCCACCTATATATTCTTACGATATCACCAACTTTGAACTTAGGTTTTCTGACATTAATCTCTTCATATTTTAATTTTGTAAATGTTTCTGATGGCTTCATATTCGTTGACGTGTGAATCGTGTCATTATACTTATCCACAATATCCTGAATAAAAGATGACCATTGTTGTGAACCGAGTTGTGTGAATTTTTTATATAGTCTCTCTTTTAAGGTACGATTAAAACGTTCAACAACAACTGCCTTCCCTTCATTAAAGGTACTGTATAATGTAATACTGTTATTTTTTAGAAAATTCATAAATGTCTTGTTATAAAACTCTCTACCCTCATCAGTCCACAATTTTTTAGGTTTTCTCTTACTTTTATTAAATATCTGTTGAAAAGCTAACATAAGAGTATTACCTGTTTTGTTTTTTAAAGGGACAACCCACGCATATCTACTCCTCAAATCAATAACGGTTAAAGCATACTTGTACCCCTTATCATTATTGAGTTCAATCAAATCAGCAGACCAGATATAATCAACTTCCTTGGAATAAACTTTCCTTCTCTGAAACTTTGTGAATATTGGTTTATGTAATTCATCAGCTAATTGCTCTTCAGTCTTAATGGCATCATTAGAGCCTATAAGTTTTTTGAATTTCCAAGTCCAAGTTTCAATTTAGCACTAATCATCTTCTTCACGATGAACCTATCAACTTTTTCTCTCAAGGTTGGATTTTGTATCAGAGACAAATTATACAACATTTCTCTATCGGCTTCATGCTTTTCTTCCAACGTTGTGGTATTCCCATAATCAATATCGTGTCTCATGCACACTTCATCAACTCTATTGATTGGTTTACTCCAGGATTTAGGATTGTCTGCCTCATCTAATCTTTTATCCAAGTTTGTGCCTGGACCACAGAAAGAATAACCTGGAAGATGTAATTCCCCTGGTATTCCAGTAGTTGTAAATTTACTTCCTGATAAAAACTTTTGTATATCTCCTCCGAGTTTGTGTTTGGAGATAAATTGATTTTATTTTTGAACCACACACCGAACATATACCTTTTTGTATAACCCTGTTATTTTTACTTTTAATATATGAAATATTTTTAGTATTAGTTTTCTTTTTACATTTGAGACAATAACTCATTTATTTATGAGAAAAATTTCTGCAGAGTGCAAAAACCTTTTTAGTTTCCAACATGCACATTTGAATCTTAATTTTGAAAACATAAAGAATCCTTAGAAATGCCTTCACTCTCTCCTCCATTTATTTAAGAAAAAACTTGAATTAAAATGAATAGCTTGACGATGCTAATAGTTTTGTTGAAAGTATTGCAAATAGACTTGTTAATTCTTTGTATTCCTCCTTGGTGGGTTGAGTTATTTTCTGTAATACCTCTATTCTTTTTTGAATCTCACTGGTTTCCATACTATAATATTTATTTATTCTCTCTCTTTCCTCCCTCTCCTCCCTCTCTCTCTTCTCTTTTTCCTCCTTCTCTTTCTTCTCCCTCTCCTCCCTCTCTCTCTTCTCTTTTTCCTCCTTCTCTTTCTTCTCTCTTTCCTCCTTCTCTCTCTTCTCCTTTTCTCCCTCTCTCTCTTCTCTCTTTCCTCCCTCTCTCTATTCTCTCTTTCCTCCTTCTCTCTCTCCTCCTTCTCCTTTTCCTCCTCTTCCCTCTCTTCTTCAACTCCTTCCTCATCCCTTACTATACTTGAATCGTTTACACCCCATAGAATATTATACATATATTCATCAGGATTTCTTGTTATTCCTGTATCCAAAATAATTTTTTACAACAGGAAACCAATAAAATTTCTTTTGAATTTCTAAAAGAGCCTTACCTTTTCTTAACCTTATAATTTTTTCATTATTTAACATTCTAATTAAATCTAAAGTTGTCGGTTTATCAACATCAGCATAATGCCAATCTTTTATTGAAAATACCTCATTCTTATGTTGTAGAACATATTTATTAAAATACCGAATACGCTTTTCTTGAAGGTATGCTTGGACACAGAAATGATAATTTTCTTGAAGCCTTCTTGCTGTCATTTATGTATTAGAAATATATGTTAGAATAATATTATGGCACGAAACACCTCCCCATCTTCCCATAGTTAAATCATTTTGTATTTCCTTACTTATTATATATAATCCTGTTTTTTCTGTTTTCATGAGATAAACAAGGGCAAAACCATTATTATATTTACCCTTATTAAATTCTTTTATTTGTTGTTTACTAATCGTAGCCCCACAAAACTCATTCTCAATACCAAGTGGATAATATTCTTCCTTACGAGACTGATTTAATTGTTCCAGGTCTTCAAGGTTAATTTTAAATGACCAATTATACCCTAAATCATTCATATCATACCCCCATTGTTCTATTCTCATACAAACGATACGCCCTTCTTTATAAAAATTTATTTTAATTCGAACTGTGAATTCTGTATGACCTGGAGATAATATCAACACTTCTGTATCTTTAGAATACACAGCCGTTTTATTTAAGTATATATATTGTGATAAATCGCTTAATCTCACCAAGTCATTCGCGTCAGTCGGGCTTGGATAATTTTTTAATTTATAAGCATTTTTCATGTTAATATTTTTGTTTATATTATATTTATGTCGTTCAGCCTGTGCCTTTGTGTAATAATTTGATAAATCAATATCCAGTTCTTGAGATACACCAAAGATAGAACCATCTTTACCAACATAAGTCATTTATATTAGATTAAAAATAATATCATAAAATTTTTTATTTTTGTTGAGTTGAAATAACACATATAGACATAATTGACCACAACACTTGGAATTTAATTCTTGGACTTGAAATGTTTGATAAACACCATTCTGTAAGAATTTTATGACTTCAACAGGTGGTGGAAGACCAAAACTATCAAAATAATATTTGTCTTGACTATTAAAAATACAAACCCAATGAGAACCGTTCCCATCATTATCTTCTAAGTTCATAATAATATTCTTTGTATGTTTCGACACATTTGTTAATTCATCTCTCATACAAATAACCACATTATGAATTTTTAATTTCTTACAATATTTGGCAAGTTGTAAATTTGATGTTGTATTCTTTCCAAATTCTTTCAACCACTCATCAATGCTCATTTATTTATTAGAAAGATATAATCCATTACCTCTTTTCATTAATTTTACACCTGCTTGTGCTATAGAAGAAAGCATATCTCCAACTAACAATCTCGCTTTATCAGGCAGACCTTCAAGTTTTTCAGCAAAATCTACAATTACACCACTTCCACTAATTTGTTTCTCCAACTCTTTGTTATGTCTTTCCAATTCTTTTTGAGCCTGGAGTTGAGCCTTCCTTTCGTTGGCAGTTTTGACCGCTGTTGAAATACCACCCGTCAATGCTCCAACTGCACTTAAACCAGCAAATAAAGGAATTAGAAATGGGAGAAATCCTCCACTCGTCTCTCTTATTGAATATTTTTTCAACATTGGTTTTGTCATTTTAATTTTAAGTGAGCCAGTGTCATTCAAGATTTTAACCTGTTCTCTTGTGAGCAAAACATCAATTCTTACTGCTCCTTTTCTCTGAATTGTATTAACGTTAATCGTACAAGGCTTTTGATTTTGAACACAAGATGATAGTTTATGAAGATTGATTTGATTAGCATATACCCCAGTTGGTACTTTGCCACTCATTTATTTAACAAAAAATTATGTGAGACTAATCATCACACCATTATCTGTATTAATCTGCAATTCTGTTTCTTCCAAAAGCAAACAATATGTATCAACTTCTTCACTCTCTCCTCTTTCAATGTATAGGGAAGTATCCACTCGATTAGACTTTATAGTTTCTTTTTGAGCGCTCAGGTCAAACGTATAGATTGTATACAAACTTTTAAATGCTGTCATATCCAAAATAGGTTCTTTATTTCCATTACTTTCACACACCTTTTGGTAAGACTTGTATGCTTCAGCAAAATCATTTTTTCCCAATTAATTTCCAATCTATCTCGTGGATAAAATGTTCCATCTAGAGAAACGCGAAGTTGTTTCACCTTAGCATTATCACTCAATGCATTATTCTTATCAGTCGCAGTATCACCATCTGGCTTTTTAAAAATCATCCACAGATATCGTGGCTTTCCTTCCAGAACACCCAAATTCCACGTGTAAGTAGTTTGATTGAGTTTAACGTGTTGACATCTTCTTTTGAGGTATGATACACTGAGTGGTTTCTTTGAGTTAAGTCTTCGATTCAACATCTCTTCTGTTTTAAGATTAGGAGTATATTCACTGATATACCAACTCATCTCCTCAATTACAAATTTATTCTGATCACCAAAAGCATTACCAACACCAAAAAGCAATCTATTTTCATTATCATTCCTTTGTAGTTGAAATCTAATTTTAAGACCATACAGAACTTTATCATAATCACAAAATCCAAATATACCTTTAAGAGGAACTGCCACAGTAAAACTATTTTCTGCTTTTGTATCATCATTATACATTCCTTTCCTTTGAATATATCCAGGGTCTGTGTTTGTTCCCGTTGACATATCAGGAATAAAACCTTCGACAGACCCCTTTCCCATTCTATCACTGAATGTATAGAGTGTAAATTTCATCATTTCAGATACAGCAGAGACATAATCAACCGCTTCAACTTCTTGTGTTCCAATATACAATCGCACACTATCAAACATTTTCCAGAAGAAATCATTTACAAGTGTAGCGTTTGTGTTATTCCCAGCCTTAGTGAATTTAAATTTACACAACAAGAAACTTTCGGAGAGATTCAAATAGGTTTGTTGATTATTTATTTCAAAACTTTTTGTACCATTTGTATTCCAGTCTGTTCCAGTTATTGCATTTACCTTGAAGTAATCTTCTTTTTTAGTGGAGTTTGAGATAATAATAGTATCATCCAAATCATAGATACTATCAATTGCTTCCATACTTGTATTTATTTAGGAAAAAAGATGTTAAAACTTTTGAAACCCTGATCCAAGTATTTGAATTATTTTCTGTCGTTCTTGGGGTGACAACTGAGTTTTACCTTTCTTAATTTCTTTTATTGCTTGTAATTTATGAGATTCTTTCTGAGCATCTTTTATACTCTTTACAGCACCTGCTACATTTCCCACAGCAGAAGCAGTTGAACCAATTAGGTCTTTATGTTTAAGAATAGTTGAACCAATACCCATGAGAGTATCAATTATCCCATCTCCTCTAAATTGATGTCCAACACCCCTTTGTCTCTTAGGTTTATAGTATCCTCTCCCAAGATACATACCTTCACCCTTGTAGTACGGGGAAAGGAACATCCCATCCCCTGTAATTATTTTATATTTTCCCAACTCGTGCTTCCTCACAATAACCATCGTATTTATTTATTGAAAAACTTCACGTCGGTGAATTCTGATGGATATAACTTCTCCATTAAAAGAAATCACACGATTATCTTGGTCGGTTATCCTAAAATTTACTCTGTGTATGGTTTTTCCTGACACAGGTAGATAAACCAAATTTTTAGGCTCCATATTGAATTTATAACCAATTGGGGTTGAGTATGCGCTGAATGAAAATATTGTATTTGTTTTTAATCCATCATTATAAGCACCATCAATCAAATCACAGTGAATTAACACCGAATTTATTCCTGAGGATATTTGAATGACATTATCACTGTAAAACGTCCCATTAGTTTCAATCTTTTTTGAGGAGAAACCTAATAACTCTCTAAATGAATTATCAATTGTGAAATCAACCTTGTAGTTATTTTTAACTTTAATCGTTGATTTTGAAGTATGTTTTTGAATGTTTATAACAATATTTTTTGGTTCATCACCCTGTTCTTTCATAAGACGAGCAATTTCGGAAGATATTTGAGAAATCTCGTATGCTCCGGGTGAGACTGTTATCGTTTTGTATCCACTTCCCGGATTATAACTAAACTTGTCATTTTTCTCGGTTATATTAAATAAGGTATTATAAGTCTCCATGGACAATAAAGATGCCTCATATTCTTTTGTTGTGTCAAGTTGTAGTGGGTATGGGAATGAAGATGTGTGGTCGCTTGTTGTGAAATTAAAACTCAGGATTGTGCTTCTCATCTTATTTAATATGAGATAAAATGTCTTTATATTGAGATTTATTAATTATTTTCATGTTCATCAACTGGTCTAAAATGGCTGATGCTTCATTAAAACAATTGTTATTTCCAGCCTTCTTACTGCCGAACAACAATAACAGTCTATTAACTAATTGCGATGGGTCATTTGGAAGAAAACTAATACCTGAACCAAGGATACTTAAAGCCTGAATAATGTGTTTCTCCTTCTCATTCTTCCTACTTTTACCAGAAAGAATAACCTTATAATTTAGAGTGTTCAGCAAATCAATATATACTCTATCATCATTATTTTCCATATCCAATGGTTTATCAATATACTTTGATTCATCCCTCACAGTTGAACCTTGTCTTCCATCTTTTGTGAGAAGAAACATTAATCTCGGAGTTAGTTTAACAGGGGGTTGAGCAGAACTTAAGAACCTTAATTCATCATTAAATATCAATACCTTTTCTTGAACAAGATGAAATATTGCTGGTTGTTCTGTTGGAATGAGTCCTGCTTTGGTTTTTGAATCCGCTGAATATTCATTGTTTTGAACAGCATTCACAATATAATCAGGGGTTGATTAATCTCTTTCAGTTGTTGAAATAAACCTTCATCATCATATTCTAATTCTCCTAAATGCTCTAATTCTTCCTCCGTCATTTGACTGAAATCTTTTAACATTTGAAGCTTTCTAGGAGTATATTCTACTGTGGGAACTGTGGAAACATCTTTCATTTTTTCTTGGGAAGTTTTTAAAAGTGGTTTAAAAAATTTCTCTTGTTTTTTCAAATGCTTCTTCGCCCGTTAGTTTCTGTCTGCGTTTCTTCTTTATGTCTTCCTGTTGTTTTACAACTTTTGAAACCAACTCTTGATGTTCCTTAAATCTTCTTGCTCTTTCTTTTGTATCCATTTATTTATTGTAAAATATCATTTAATGAATTGTAAAGATCAACAGGGAAATTTTCCTTTTCTTCATCATTCAAGTAGATGTGTTCAAATAAATCCTTTTCTTTAAATATTTCATCAAATTCTTTATTAACATTAATGCGATTTGTAATTTCTTCTTCACTAATCCTTGCATCTCTGCTTTTCATACGTTTGTGTTGAGTTTCTTCATCAACATCAAAACCGAATGATAAAATCTTCACTCCGCTCAGATATTTAATAATTTGTCTCGTTCCTTCTGGATTAGTTTCTAATATCCCAACACCACCAGATTTTAGTTTCTTTAACTCACTCTTACAATGTGAATATTTTGTTGTACCAAGAGAAACCTCCTCAAATATTTGTCCTTCATTCCTCAATCGCATATGTTCCTCCACTGAAATATAGTGATAATCTTCACCTTTTACTTCTCCAGGTCTTATTGCTCTAGTTGTTGTTGATACAATGCGTATCACGGGGTGTTTTTTAAGTAAATTTACAATATTCTCATTTGTACTACACAAGAACCTTGATTTATGAAAGTTTTTTTCCAGAAGCAGATTTACCCACAAGATTTATAATAATAGTTGTCATTTATATATGTAGTTGTTTATAAAACAAAAAATATATCCCTTAATATCTCATCTTGTTTCACAACAATATATTTATATTTTTCAGTCGTGTGCTTCATATAATCCTCAAATTTCTTTTTACTACATAATGTAGAACAATTATCTCTCCAAAAATTATTGATATCTATTGAATTTAACTTGAATAAAATAAAAGTATTAGCATTGTTTCTGATGGAACGACGAGGAAGTTGAAAGTACGATTGACTAAGATAAATACAATTACAAGAAGAATGTCTCCCTCTTGTGTAGTAGCTGTCCATTACCGTTTGGTTTCTCTCATTAACACAATCATCAAAGATAACGAGGTTCTTTTTTGATTCATCCAAATCTTGGGGAGACGGTATATCATCCGTATTATCACCAAGAATACAAGTTATAAGATTTGATTTCTTTTTACATCTCTGTGTATCACAAAATAGTTGAATTATATCTTCAATGTTATAATCATTTAGGTTTTTTTGACGTTTAAATAAACCTATTATATCTTCTTTTTGAAGACCAGCATTAAAACCTTGTGAGAGTAGTTGATACTCTGGTTGAAAACTCGACTTTGTAAAAATTATTAAATTATCATAATCTAAAAAGTTGGGAGTGAGGAGCATTTTTAAAAGTAAGCAGGTTTTTCCACATCCACTTGAACCAACTATGAGACATCTTAATGAATTTGGGAGATTTTTATGGTTGTTAAATTTTATCTTATTTTCCCAAATAGGTAAAAAATCATTCATTTATATATTTGAAAAACAGGTTATTTAATTTATTATTGGCTTTTTAGAAACTCTATATTTTATCCTAAGTTCAGGTTTAATTTCAAGATAATCCATTATTTTATTTATACAATATCTTGTGTTGATATTTCCCTGAAAATTACATCCATGAATAATATACAACAACAATCCTTTGAACATTTCTCTTATACGTTCAGTTTCTTCCCTTGTAAGGAAAGGTGTGTTATCATCCTCATACTTTACATTCATTTCTCTAATCAATCTTGTAAAGTAATTCATTTTTGGTGTAAATCTAAAAGAATTATTTTCCTTTTTATATTTTTTATTATCATTAATTAGAAGATAATCACAGAATATACATTGTTTATAGGCTTTTGACTCTGTGTTTAATCCCCGTCTTTCACACGCAGGACAATTCTCAAATTTGTCATATGGAGAATCAGGAAAGTCTAGCATATTTATAAAGTAAAACTTTACTTAAACTGAAATTCATCTATACTTTCAGTTGTATATTACCATCGATATCGATATACTTTTTTCATTATCAGATTCAACGACAACATTTTTTATATTAAAGGTAATTTTAAAATTATCGTTAACTACTATTGAACGAAATGTCATTTCACCTGATATATTAACATCCTTTATTTCATCAAGATTTACATCTTTAGGCTTGTTGAAAAAAATACAAATTTCTCCTTGCATATTACAGATGGTCTTATCTTTTCTTTCTAAAGCTTCATCCATAAGGTTTTTGTTCTTTGATACTTTTTCTTGTTTCATTGCTTTTTCTAGTTTTGAATATATTACTAGAAGGAGAGGAGAAACTTTTGTTAGAGATACTTTAATTGATGTTCTACCAGGTATACTAAAAGCCCTTCCACTGAAGGAAATTGAAGAACTCATATTATTTACCATAATAGTTTTTATCCAATAGTTGTTATATTTATCTTTGTTCAATTTTACATCCTTGACATATTTCTCAGTATCTTTAACAGATGAAGAGATTGATTGAAACTTGTCTTTTGTGTCTTGAAACATTGTATTTATTAAGTGAAAAAGTTGGAGGATAAAATGTTTTTAAGCACAGATTCACCTATAAATTAAACGAAATTTTCATCAAGAAAATTTTAGTTTAAGCAAAGTTTTATTCTATAAATATGGTGAATACAACGTACTGCGATGTTTGTAATCACGAATATAAACATTATAGAAAACACCTCCGAACCAACAAACACACATTTAATCTATTTCATCAAATATCTCCTCTTGAGTTGGAAAGAAAACATTGTGATATCTGTTCAAAGGATGTTTTGAAGAGTAGTTATAATCAACATCTTCAATCACAAAAACACAAGAAAAATGAGTTTAAAGTAAAGGGAGACTATTATATTGAAAACACTGATGGGGCATTTAAAGGGCATATAAAAATAAGGATTTTTCAATTTGGAGAACCCGGTCCATCATCAATAGCTGAATCAATTGAAATAGTGAAACCCGATGTTGAAAAATTTATTAAAAAGACATTAAAAGAAATGAAAACTTTAAAGTTTTATATGGGAGTGAAAATGAATATGAAAAGACAAGATGAAGAACAAACTCCTTATATGAGAACAGATCTTCATTTTATAACATCATTTCAAGATTTTTTGAATAGTGGGGTTTATGAAGAACTATCAAGACAAGAGGAGGATGTTGATAATACAGTGGTAGGAAGTGGATTCAATATTAAAAAATCATCTTTTTAGATATACACATTCTAAAATCAAACCCTCTTAAAGCTTCTTCTTATATTGAATTACCAAAAGAAATAAAACTAAAGAAGGCAGTTGTTAATATTAAGAACAATGATAATAAATGTTTTCTCTGGTCTGTTCTTGCTCACTTACATCCACCAAAATGTAATTCAGAAAGAGTAAAACAATATATGAAATATGAGAATACCTTGGACATTAAAGATTTTAAATTCCCAATGCCACTAACAGATATTCCTAAATTTGAGAAAAAGAATAATCTTTCTATTAATGTATATGGATTAACGGATACAAACAAAGTTCAAATATTAAAAATTTCAAACAACTATAAAAATGAAGAAACACACATTGACCTTTTATATTTTAGTGTTGGAAAGAATTCACATTACACATACATCAATAATTTATCAAGATTAATCTCTTCTCAGGTATTCAGAACAGCAAACAAAATATATCCTTGTAAGCGATGTCTTAATTCATTTCATACAAAAGAACGATTAGAACAACATTCAAAATATTGTAGTAATCATAAATCAGCTGTAATTACAATGCCTAAACCTGGTGAAAAGATTTCTTTTGAAGATTATAATAAATCTATCATGCACCCATTTGTGATATACGCTGATTTTGAATGTATCCTTAAAAAGATAAATACTGCTTCTCCTAATCCAAAAGAACCATATACAAATAAATATCAAAAACATATTCCTTGTGGTTTCTGTTATTATATCAAATCATCTGTTGGAGAAAAGTATAACAAACTTGAACATTATCGTGGAAAAAATGCTTCACAAGAGTTTGTAAAACGATTAGAAAAGGATTGTATAAGACTCACTAAATTAATGAAAGAAACAAATGAACCGATGAAATTAACCAAAGAAGAAAAATTAGAATTTAGAATGAACAATATCTGTCATATTTGTGAGGGGGAAATTAAGGAGTCTAAAGTTAGAGACCATTGTCATCTTACTGGTAAATATAGAGGTCCCGCTCATTCCTGTTGTAATCTTAATTATAAATTACCTTCTTTTATTCCAGTCTTTCTTCACAACAGCGCCAACTATGATACACATCTATTTATAAATGAACTTTCAAAAACACCAGGGAATATTTCTGCCATAACAAACACAAGTCAAAAGTATATTTCATTTTCAAAAATGATATTCACAAAACCTTTAACTCGTATTAGGTTTTTAGATTCTTACAAGTTTATGGGAACACCACTAGCCTACCTCGCATCAAATCTAAGCTCCACGGACTCTTTTCCAAATCTTAATTCATTCTTTCCAAAAGAGGAAATTCTCACTAAAGAGGAAATTCAGATTAAAGAGAGAATTCAAAGTAAAGAGGAAACTCTAATTAATGAAGAAATTCTAACTGAAGATGAAATTCTAATTATAAAGAAAATTCGAACTAAAGAGGAAATTCAGATTAAAGATGAAATTCTGATTAAAGAAGGAATTCTTACGAGAGAGGAAATTCAAACAAGGAATGAAATTCAAAGTAAAGAGAAAATTCTTACAAGTAAGGGAATTTATCCTTATGATTATATGGATTCATTTATGAGATTTAAAGAAACACAACTTCCTTCAAAAGAAAGTTTCTATAATAACCTTTATGAAGAAGAGATAAGTGATAAGGAATATAAACACGCACAAGAAATATGGAAAATATTTAAGATAAAGAACCTTGGAGAATATCACGATTTATATCTAAAAACAGATGTTTTATTGTTAGCTGATGTGTTTGAAGCTTTTAGATCACTCTGTCATAATAAAAATTGTTATGGATTAGATCCTGCCCACTATTTCACAGCTCCTGGTTTAGCTTGGAGTGCAATGTTGAAAATGACAAAACAAGATATAGATTTAATCAGTGATGTGGATATGCTTTTGATGATTGAGAAGTCCAAGAGAGGTGGAATATCACAAGTATGTTCAAAAAGATATG
>NC_140964.1:131395105-131435105 GCF_056783735.1 Eptatretus burgeri | reverse complement strand
AATAAGTCTGCTCTGTTTCTGCTTTTGTAAGTTGCTTACCTTGTTGTCGCACCACACATTTCTTTCTATCCCTGCTTTACAAACAACAATAAACTACATTCTCTGTGCCACATGCTTTTCCTCCCCTGCTTGTTAATAAATGCTTATGTAGAAATGTTCCCAGCTCGTTTTTGTCTTTTCTTTCATTGATCCAGCATGGTCCGTATCCTAGCTTAGCGGGGACTTTATTCCCAACGATCCGTTCTTCGAGCCGGTACGTTCCTCGGCAGTGTCGCTCAGCTGCATCTGATCCGGTAAGGTGACCCGGTTCAAACAAGGCGTACTGAGGGCGTGTCCCCCGGTAATTAGGTCACGTGATTATTTTTAGGTAACCGGTTAAACTTTAGATGGACGACCCTAAATCACGTGGTTGAGTTAACGTTCACGGTCGGTCAGCGACCCGTCGATCAGTGGTCGGAGTTATCCGTGGGCGACGGCCTGCGATTCTGGAGAGTCCAGTGGGAACCCGAGATAGTTTCCCCCCATCGTGGTCTGCTCACGCCGACCTCTGGCCACAACAATGTCTTGCAGCCCGTACCACAAAAACTCGACGCTATGGGCCCATGATAGGCCCAAGGATTCATGGACGTGCCGATTTCTTCTCAAACCTTCGTGCTTCTTTACACCGATGGGTTGGTTATATCTAGGGTTATATCTCGAGTACTCAGTTCCTCAATACTGACCACCGGCTTGTTGTAGCAACTCGTAAGTTGCACCTTAAATCGAAGAGAATGGCACCATCCCAGCCTTGGCTGTATGTTGGCAAGGTCAAGGATGAGACTGTAGCTGAGGAGTTTGCGAACAGGCTGAGTGGAAATTTGGGGGTCTGAGTGCTTTTGGGGAATCCTGAAGAGTTGTGGAGTGCTTTCAAGACCACCGTCCTTGATTTGCCGGTCGATGTCTTTGTACTCACCGGAGGGCGAAGAAGAATTTTGTGTCTGAAGGGACACTGGATACCATTGCCCAGAGTAGCTGGGCCAGGCTGAAACACAAGCTGCGGTGAACCGGTTGAAATGGGGTAAAGCTCCAGGGATCTGTGACATCCATGCTGAACTTCTCAAGGCTGGTGGAAATGCTGCACTCGTGTCGTTGCACACAGTTCTGTGTTCTGCCTGGAACACAGGCATCATCCCAACTGACTGGAAGAGGGGCCTTGTCCCTCTCTGGAAAGGGAAGGGTGATCGCTAAGACTGCAACAACTACCAAGGGGTGATGCTGCTCTCAGTGTCGTGCAAGGTCAATGCTCGGATAATTCTTGATCGGGTTCGCTACCTTCTACTTGAACACCAGCATCCAGAGCAGTCAGGCTTTACACCAAAGAGGTCAACGATTGACCGTATTCTTGCTCTTCAGGTCCTCACCGAACACAGACGAGAGTTTTGGCAGGGGTTACTTGCAGCCTATGTTTATCTCTGTAGTGTTTGATTCATTGAATTGGGATGCCTTCTGGAGGATTATTGGTCTTCGTGGGGTGCCACCAGAATGGATCGATCTGATGTGAACTATACTTTGGTACTGGGAGTGCTGTGAGATGTGGTGGTGCCATCTTTGACTTATTTCCAGTTGTTACTGGAGTTCATCAGGGGTGTTTATCGGCACCCACACTTTTCAGCACTTGTTTGGACTGGATTCTCGGGAGGATGTCAGAGAGATCAATCTGCGGTGTATCATTTGGGAATGTCAAGATCTCTGACCTTGATTTCTCAGATGATGCAGTCATCTTTGCGGTGACTCTCGATAACCTTTTGGGGGCCCTCAAGGTGCTGAATGAAGAGTCGGAGCTGCTGTGATTACGGGTTTTCTGGGTCAAAACTAAGATCCAGGCTTTCAAAGACATCTTGGATGCTGCTATCCTGTCTGTACCTATTTGTGGCGAGGATCTGGAGGTCGCGGAGTGATTCACTTTCCTTGTCAGTGATATTCATGTCTCTGCTGGCTGTGATCCAGAGGTCAACAGACGTCTGGGTCGGGCCTGGGGAGTCATCGATTCACTGGATCATGGGGTGTGGTGCTGTCGGTACCTGTGCGGGAGGACAAAGTCCGAGTCTTCAGGTCCTTGGTGCTTCCAGTCTTGCTCTATGGATGTGAGCCATGGACTCTGACCAGGGATCTGAGCGGAGACTTAATGCCTTTGGTACCAGGTCTCTTGGGAGAATCCTTGGCTCTCACTGGTCAGACTTTGTGTCCAACGAGCGGTTGCTGAGAGAGACTCAAATAAGATTTGCTACCTGCATAGTCAGTGAGTGTCAGTTGCGGCTGTATGGACATGTGGCTCGTTTTCCTGATGCTGATCCTGCGCACCAGATTCTTACAGCAAGGGAGCCTCGTGAGTGGAGGAGACCAATGAGCCGAGCACGTGCCTCGTGGTTGCAGCAGGTTGATCACCATCTCAAGGAGATGGGGATGGGCTCGACGGACGCCCCTGGAGTACCGGCAGAAGTTGGATGCAGCAACGAGCTGCTCTGGCACATGCTCCCATACCTGACCTGACCTGACACCAACTCCACCATTTGGTGGTTTCCTGAAGATTGGTTTAAATTGTGACCTGTTGGTGATTAAAGGTTAGCAGACAGATAAACAAACAGAAGTGATCACAATAGTTGTGAAAATAAATATTTTTTTGCCAAGTAATTAAGTGAGCCGGTCAATACACTTGGCAAAAAAATAAATTGCCAGCATATTTGGATTCCCCAAAAGAAATTTTTGCCAAGTAAGAAACAAACAAACTAACCAAACCGATCAAGATATTTCATGAAAGTTTTTTCGCTAAGTAACAAACAGGCATAAAAACATAACCTCCAGTTGTGGTTCGGGTGGCTGGCTTGGGATCTGATGTTTCCGAGTTCGTGCCTTGTTGGCTGCTGAAATATGATCAGGTGGCGTCGAATCAGCCTGTCATCCTTCTCAGGTCGGCAAAATGACTCCCAGTGTACTGGTGGAGGGACACAGCATCAGCGGCACAGCCATGCTCCAAGAAGTGATGGCGACGCAGCAGCGAAGCTGCCAAACGCAAAAACAGAAGTGGCAGAAGTAAAAACAAGGTACACATTCAGTCATTTTGAGGGGGTAATTTATGGTCTCATTATGAATCGGTTCACCATTATAAGTTATGATCATTATGATTGTCATACCCAGTTCTGTATTCTGTCAATTCTGTAGCCGACAATTTCATTACAACTTTGACTTTATAATTTATGGTATGTAAAGCTATTCACATGAGTCTAATGTATTTGATAAATAATGCTTCTTCATCTTTCCTCTGTCAAATAAAGCTGTGAGATTGTGAAAATATCAATAATCTACTTTATTTTGAATTTTTCCGTGTGTTGTACCAATTTTCAGCATGGCCCGAATTTTGTGACCTTTTCACCTTTGACAGAATTAGTAACCTAATTGAGATAGTGATTATATCGTCTGAAAATGGGTTTATGTACAATCAATTATCGGGGTAATTTGTAATCCGATGATCAAAAAATAAAACGAGTTATTTATGTTTGCTCTACCCTACAATTTTGTTGGAAAAGTGTGGGCAATGGTCACATACAAATATTCAATTTTTACTGAGATCGCCTGGGTCGCCGCTTCCAAGAAAAGCACATTTGGATTCCCCAGCCGTTATTTCCCCAAAAACACCAAACCAAACTTTTGCATTCAAAAATAAATAAAGTGATCTCAGCTCCTGGACTATTGCACATCCTCTTTCTACCCTTTTCACCCTATCATTTTACTGAGGTAATCTTCTATATGCTTTGAAATCATCTAACATCACTGCATTGCATAAAAAGGGGCAAATGCTGAACCCCTTAACTCCAGCTTACTTCCAATCATCAGCGAGATCATGGAATCCATCATCGCAGTTGTCATAAAATCATACCTTTTCTCCAACAACCTCATCTCAGATAAACAATTTGGATTCAGAACAGGGTCTCTGCCTTGGACATGCTGCTTCTACTCACCCAACAATGGATGGTGGCCTTCAATGTCAGACACGAGATGGGCCGTCTCTCTGGACACATCTCGTGCTTTTGATACATTCTGGCATCCTGCTTTGCTCTCCAAACTCTCTGCCGAAGACATCCAAGGCCAACTCCACACATGGCTTACTGACTTCCTCTCCTCTCGCAGCCAACATATAGCACTCACCGGAATCTTTTCATTTCCTCTCCCTTTCAAGACTGGAGGACTCCAAGGCAGTATTCTGTTCATAGTCATATTCCTTATCTTTATCAATGATCTCTCTGACTCCAAGGAAAATCCCTTTTATCTATTTCCTGATGACTCCATCCTGTGCCATGACATCCCACGTACATCAGACAGGCAGGTTGCAACCTCTTCCCCATCTTCAGACCTTGAAAAAAAAATCACAAGTTGGTCAAACACTTGGAGTATGTCCTTCAATCCTGACAAATCTCAGACTCCCACGATCTCACTCCAAATGGACCATCTGATACACACACTCCCATCGACTTTCTTTATGATTCTCTTGATGAAGTTCACCCACTCAAACGACTGGATCTCACTATCAGCCATGATCTTTCTTGGGCAAACCATATGGGGAGTTGAAGACTTTGGGTTGGGGGAGTGAGTTGAAGACTTTGGGTTGGGGGAGTGAGTTGAAGACTTTGGGTTGGGGGAGTGAGTTGAAGACTTTGGGTTGGGGGAGTGAGTTGAAGACTTTGGGTTGGGGGAGTGAGTTGAAGACTTTGGGTTGGGGGAATGAGTTGAAGACTTTGGGTTGGGGGAGTGAGTTGAAGACTTTGGGTTGGGGGAGTGAGTTGAAGACTTTGGGTTGGGGGAGTGAGTTGAAGACTTTGGGTTGGGGGAGTTGAAGACTTTGGGTTGGGGGAGTTGAAGACTTTGGGTTGGGGGAGTTGAAGACTTTGGGTTGGGGGAGTTGAAGACTTTGGGTTGGGGGAGTTGAAGACTTTGGGTTGGGGGAGTTGAAGACTTTGGGTTGGGGGAGTTGAAGACTTTGGGTTGGGGGAGTTGAGCACTTTGGGTTGGGGGAGTTGAGCACTTTGGGCTGGGGGAGTTGAGCACTTGCGGCCGGGGGAGTTGAGCACTTGCGGCCGGGGGAGTTGAGCACTTGCGGCCGGGGGAGTTGAGCACTTGCGGCCGGGGGAGTTGAGCACTTGCGGCCGGGGGAGTTGAGCACTTGCGGCCGGGGGAGTTGAGCACTTGCGGCCGGGGGAGTTGAGCACTTGCGGCCGGGGGAGTTGAGCACTTGCGGCCGGGGGAGTTGAGCACTTGCGGCCGGGGGAGCTGAGCACTTGCGGCCGGGGGAGCTGAGCACTTGCGGCCGGGGGAGCTGAGGACTTGCGGCCGGGGCATTTGAGGACTTGCGGCCGGGGCATTTGAGGACTTGCGGCCGGGGCATTTGAGGACTTGCGGCCGGGGCATTTGAGGACTTGCAGTCATGCTGCAGTGACTTGAGACTTGATCTCACAGGCTTGCTTGTTGCCATCTCTGCTGAGATGTGAGCAGTTAACCACTTACCGTCGGTTTGGAATCGTGATTATTCAGCCTTGGTTTTATAGCGAACGAAGTGAGCTTCATACTTAACGCGTGCACGTGAGAGAATAGGAAACAATAACAACACAATTGCCATGATTATTTGGAATCAGTGTCGTTCGCTATGACTTTTTGCTTCCGGTTGTTAAACGCTGTGCGGTGTATAAACACGATTGTGTTTTATTTCTCTCTTGTGAATATTACTTTACTCGTGCACATGAGAGAAAAGGAAACAACAACACAATACCCTGGCAATTGTGAATCCGTGTCATTGGCTATGACCCTTTTGCTTCCATTTTTGTTTTGTTTCTGGTTTTTTTTTGTTTCCGCTTTTTAATGGGGAATGATGCATGCCGGAAGATCATGACCGGAAGTGTTTATTTATTTATTCAATTTTTTTTTTTCCAAAGTTAATTTTATACTTCCGAAGGTGATTTTTTTTTTCATGACAGGAAGTGTTTATTTAGTATTTAACATTTCCGGGAGTGATTTTGAAACTCTTTCCGGAACTTTTAATTTTTTTTATTCTTGACCAGAAGTGATCGTTTATTTATTTATTTATTCAATTATTTTTTCCCCCAAAGTTAATTTTAATAAATATATCTCCCTCATCATCAAAAAATATTTTTTTTTTTATCGTGATTTACATTATTTGATCGCTGATCCCGAATCCAGGCCGAAGTAACCGGAAATTGCGTCAAAATCATCAGCTGTGCGGCGCTTTCACGTACCACTGTATAGTTGGCGAGTATACAGTTGTGAACACGTTATTGGTAGTCAGAAGCGAATGTAAGAAGAATTCTACGTTCGCTTCTAGGCTTTGCCTATTCCATATTACAGCTTCCAACGTCAAGCATCGTCTTTCACTGCTGAGATTGCAGTTGTCGTTATCACGTGGTAGCTGTCCATGTGATGATATAAATGTTTATTTGCCCAAATGCATCGTGTATCCACCAATGCCATGTGCACATCTTGTCAGTTATTCTTCATTAAGAGGAAGGAAGCGGTGCAATTGTTAACGTCCCAGCTCGTGTTGGTGTGATAATCGGCCTTGCAGTTACTTGCCTGCTCGGTAGCAGCGTATGAACTCACGAGTTTGTCTGTGTGTCTTCATCGTTTCGCACTGTTTTATTGCAATTTCCTATTGTTTTTCTCTTTTCTTTCTCGATTGGCGAAGGTTTCATTTGATTTTGCAACAGGAGACCTTGTGTTTATCTGAGTATCGATTAAGGGTGTACCGTGACGTTTTTTTTTAGCTTGAGTGATGATTTCCTCCCCTGATCACTCTATTCGTTTAAAATTGAGTTCGTTACTGTTAGACGGTGCATGGAACTCCAATCGAGTTCGGCGACATCGCACGTATATAAACATGTATAACGTCATTATAATTACTTTTTATTTAATTGTCGTGAAAAAGTATTTATTTAGTTTCTGGCACAACAATGCGTGATGGCTTCACAACATGGCGATTGTGTGGTGAGGAGATTTTTATCCTTTGTTTCAATTTGGCGAACCAATGGATTGATTGTGTGTATTTGCTTGTTTTTCGTTTGAATTTTACGTTTTTACGAATTATTATTCAGTCCGACAGAGTCAGAGCCATCACGGTGCTGATCAACATGAGGAAGGCTCTGAATAAGGAAGCTGCGTTTGACGAACGACGATTTTTGCCTCTAAACTGACTCGTGTTTTATATTTTGATCGTTTAATTTCATCCCGAGCGATTCGTCAATGCGGTATGCACCCTCGGATGGACGTTAAGCCGGCCGTCTCGTCTGCCGGAATTGGTGGACGCCAAAGATTGCACGGTGTCCTTTGCAAAATCGGGGCGAGCTATCGCCGGCACCCTCGACAGCAGCCTCCACAGCTTGGAGGCGAGTACGAGTACCTCCAGGACATCTTGCCACGTCCCAAGCTCCCCACCAATCATTTTCCTTTTTCAAGGATTTTCACGAAGCTGTACTGTACTTCACTGTCGACAAACGGGAGAGAACACACCTGGTGTGCAAGTTATTCTACAGGTGGATCAATCGTTCTCGTCAGTTGGACCGCTCTCGTGGTCTTTGGCATTGGCTCTTGAGACGTGGAAAGCCAAAATGCCGGGAGGATGCTTCACCTGATGAAACCATTGACTTTTCTACGTAATGCACATCACTAATACAGGCTGCCATCTGAACAGGAGGGTGTAAGGTAGAAACGATGGCTGAGGCTTGCGAACAATGTTGCCCGACTCGTACACCGCTGCAAACATCCCATCATGCCGTGTCTGCTCGCCACTTCACCACACATGATGGCAATCGACGCGCCAAGCCGCACGCAGAGAGCAGGGTGAGCTTGAAGTCTCGGGGTATGCACCTGTGAAGCTGGCAGTTCATGGTTGCACACGTATGCTTATCGAAGGTGATATCGTGTGGATGAATCACAACACGATGGATTCTCCAATCTCACGTAGTGATGAGTAATGGTTTGAGGCCAACAATAGCGAGAGGGAACTCACCAAAGAACGTTCCAAACATCAAGTTTATACAAACGTTCTTCCTGTTAGACGTGGCAGTTGTCAATGTTTTTGGCACTTGGTGGCTTCGTGCAGGGCACGTGTGGTGTCCTCGGTGTGGCAAAGGTCATACTCTTGAGTGTAGGAACAATGCAGATGCTGATGTTGCAGGGTACCCATTGTGCCACCTTCAAGGAGTGTCCAATCAATCAATCAATCGGTCAAACAGGCCAGCAATGGCAATCAATCGGTTTCGTCCTCTTGTGCAAATATCCGAAGAGGAAAACTCATCTTTGAAGATGCTGGTTCCGGGAATGAAAGGGGCGTCTGTGGTCTCAGTTTCTACATTAATGATATTTTGTCCTTTCTTGCAGACAACTCGCATTAGTCCAGATCGAGAACTCGTACAGATTTCATTGATCGATTTATGGGGTGCATCACCGATGTTTCGCTGTGCCGCGGAAGTCAACCACAATTCTCCGAGGGGGTTTTGGTCATGACCTCCACCACCGAATGTGGACACAGGTTGTTTTTTTCACCATTTTATCGCTGTTTGTTTGTGAACAGGATATATCAAAAAGTTGTGGACAAATTCGGACGAAACTCGTTGCACAGGTTTGATGTTGATGTGTGACCAGGATAAATTGATTAGATTCTGGTGAAGATCCGCTTGGTATCTCTGAGTTTCTTAGACCCCAAAGAGTACTAAACCACCATTTAGGTTTTTAATTTTTTATTTTTTTTTTGTTCTACTTGCCAGTACTCTGCCAATTTCTGAGCTGCATCTTGGAGCCCGTTGGGAATTTTGGAATGACAGTTTGCATCAATAATGTGAACGCAAAGTGTGCGAGGGTTGGCCTTTTTGACCTTTGCCGAATTTTAAGGTCATGACCAAATTATAGACTCTTTAACATTTCTCGCCAAAACTTGACCAAAGTCAGTCTGATCAGAACAAAATTGCCCTTTGTAGATAGCCTATATTACATCATACTGCTCTGGGTTAAAAGTCAAGGTCAAATGGCAGTCTGAAAAACAAAAATACATTTGTTGTCATCGCTTAATTTTGCCAATATGGAATCTCAAAGACCACTGGGTCTTCCAAGATGTTCTTGCATTGTAATAATGTACCTGCACTGAAGTTGTGCACCTGATATTTGATTACTGTCCTTGACCTACGTTTTCAGATTGTGACCTAATGAACAACAACAACAACAACAACAACAACAACATCAACAAAAAATCCACCTTTTTGATCATAACTTGAATAATTTTCCTCCGATTTTATATGATTTTTGAGTTGTTACTTTGTGTACAGCCTGTATGAGAGTGGTGTGGCTTAGTGGTTAAGGCGGTGGCTTGGGATCGTTGGGGTCCTGAGTTCGAGCCCCGCTCGCTGCTGAGTTAGCATCAGGGGGGTTGACTCAGCCTGTCATGCTTCCGAAGGTCGGTGAAATGAGCACCAGTATACTGGTAATTATCCCTGCAGGGTCGAAGGCAACTAAAGGGTTGGCGTCAGGAAGGGCATCCGGCCGTAAAAACATTGCCACAAGAAAGCGTACCATGATTGGAGCCCGCAAAAAGCTGACCCCTGCTCAGGGATAGCGGCTTTCAAATGGTGTGATAATGACTTTGTGTACAGCATGTGGCTGCTGATTGCATTATTGCTGGGAGCGCAGCTGTGCCACTGATGCAGTGCCCCTTGTTTCCTGAAAGCTGGTGCAGTACTGTTGGACCCTGCGCATTCTTTGTTCATAAAATGTGACTTGCTTCCACATTTGTGGCCCTGTGCTTCACGTATTCACAGGTTTTATTTTTTATTTTTTGCATTTTTGAGGGTGTATTCATGTTTATTGTTGTTGTTATTGTTGTTTTTTTTCTCTGCTTTTTGTTGGGATTTTTTATTTTCCCTTATGAATCACAAACCACCAGGAACCTATTCCACTTTTTCCAATTGAAACAATTCCCCAACATTCGCTAATTTGACATTCTCGGCATTTTTCAGAAATGTATCCACCGCGAATGTTGAGGTCCGACAGTACTCATTTTGCCTGCAGCGTTGCCTCTCCGACAGTCCTCGTCACAGCTACAGAGTCGCCTCTCTCACCACACTCAGTGGGGCAATTCCTATGGAGGAATTTATTCTGCCACATGACTGCCATCCCATTGGGATTGTGCTGCTATTCTTTCAAATTCTGTAAACATCAAGCAAGGAAGCAGCATGTACCACTTTTATAGTCCTTGATATGACTGCCTGAGTTTGAACTGCAAACTACCCAGACTCTGAGTGGATGCTCTGACCGTTGCAACACCTAGTCTGGTTAAAAGCCAGAGAATTTGAGCTGCTCAATGTAAAACATTGCCTGCAAAGATGGGAGGTTGTGCTTTCAGGAATGGCTACCTTTATTTTTATTTTATTTTTTTTGTATGCACTGTCGAGGCTCATGTGGGAGCGAACACACATACAGAACCGCACAAGGGCAGCAGGAGAAGAGGGGTGGGAGAGGGAAGGAAAAAACAGTGGGAAACAGAGACATGAGATCTGTGTAAGGGAGAGGGATGGGGCGGGGTACACGGTAAACAAGATGACACTGGGATTTCCAGGTCCTTGCACGACAGGGACTTTAAGGAAGGAAATCAGGGAATTTGAAGGAAGTGGTTTTGGGGTGGATTAGTGGCGGGAGAAAAGATCATGGTTTTGGAAAGGGGAAGATAGATGGTGGTGATCAGCTGTTTTGAAGACATTGAGGGAAGAGGGGGATTGAAGAGAGTGTGGGAGTTTGTTCCAAAGGTGGGGAAAAAAGAGGAATGAAAGGGTCAAGGTGAGCAATGATTTTGGTAGTTTGACAAGAAGGGAATTGCTGGCGGACCTTGAGCACCCTGTGGAAATATGGGTGGGGGGGGGGGACGTATCACAGACATAGCAGTGGGGAGTGAGACCGGAGAGGAGACTGTTGAAGGCAGAAGGACCACAGACCTGCCTGTGGTGAGAGAGTGAGAGGCCCAAAGACTCAGCCTCACAACGGGAGATACCAATGATCATAAATGCCTTTGTTTCCACAGCGTAAAACCGAGAAAGGTGGGAGGAAGGAGCACCAGCCCAGATGGGAGAGTAGGACTCCATCAGGCTGCGGACAAAAGCTTTGTATGTGGTCAGGAGCTTAGGTGGGCCGAAGCAGGACTTTGCACGACGGAGGATTCCCAGTCGGTGACTGGTTTTAGAGGCCAGTTTGGAAATGTGGTTTTCCAAGGACTACTTTCAGAGGATTCCTGAGAAAGTAGATGGGGGGAGGGGTGGTTCTAAACGGTCCTTTCGGAGAGACATCGTGAGAGTGAGATTTTTTCCGGATTGAAAGACATATTCAATGTGTTGGACCAGTTTGTGATTTTATCCAGATCTGCAGAGAGTGAATAAGCTGCTACTTGCCAGTCTGAGGGATGACAGATTGTATGGCAGAGGGTGGAGTCACCAGCAAAGAAATAAAGAGGATTTTACAGACAATCAGAGAGATCATTGATGAAAACCAGAAATAGCACAGGACCCATAATATTGCCTTGAGGGACTCCATTAAGGGCCACACATTGCCTGCAACAGGAGAGGAAGTCTGTGAGCCACGAGTGGAGATGGCCTTGGATACCAGAGGAAAAGAGTTTGGTGAGTAGGGCAGTGTGCCAGACTGTATCGAAAGCACGCGATGTGTTTTGGGAGATGGCTCTGATTTAATGTCTCGCATTGAGGACCTCCAGCCATTGTTGGGAGAGCAGAAGCAGTATATCCTGGGAAGAGTGACCTGGTCTGAATCCAAATTGATGATTGCAAATCAAGCCATTGAAGAAGAGGAAGGATTTAAATTCTGAAGCAATGATGGATTCCACAACCTTGCTGATGATTGTGAGAAGGCCGATTGGTCTGTAGTTGCAGGAATCTGTTTGTTGCACCTTTTTTATTCAGAGCGGTAATATTTGCTGATTTCCTCGCATATTGCAGATGACCTTGAGCAAATGAGAGGGTGAATAGAACAGAGAGAGGGGGTGAGCAAGAGCAGAAGAGCAGGTTTTTAGGACACTTGGGCTGATACCACCTGGATCAGTTGCCGAATCTGAGTGAAGGTTTGACAGCAACTCTCCAATCTGAGACGAGACATTAAGGTGTCTCATCTCAGATTTTCCTCTGTGAACCAAAGACTCTCCCGGGCAGTGACCAGTTTCTGTGCTGTTTCGCCTGGGCCAGTCAGTGTCGTGGGGAGGGAGCCGAGTTAATGCCTCCCACCTGCAGCCTACCCTGTAGCTTGGGGTCACGTTGATGTTTCAATCGGTAGAACAGTGTATGGTATCTTTAACGTGTAAATCTAACATCATGAGCCATGCGTTGAATTTGGAATGCCAAACAAGCTCACCCTGATGTGTGAAACCCTGGTTCGTGATTAAAACGTCAATTATTTTGTATCTATAATGTAAACTACAAGTGTTTCAATGCAATATCACATACTCAAGTGATGATGTTTTAATGCATTTCAATTTTGCATTGTCTTTCTTTCCTCTAGATGGCTTAAACATGTGAGTGATTTCGCCCATCAACCAAGAACTTGTACTTTGACGGTAGTTGCAGCCGCAGCCGCAGCCTCGACCTGTTTATCTTGTTTTTTTTTCTTATGCTACTGAAAACCCTCATTTTGAGATTCACAACTTTCCCTGGAGGTGATATGTTCTGCCTCAACATACTTTTGTAGCAATATCTTGTGTTCCTTACTTTCCACCTTGTGCAGCCCCCTCTGTCCTTTTGACTTGTCATCTCTACTTTCCACACATTTTGTTCCTCTTGTCTTTTGTCATAGGTCGCAATTGAACCAACGAGGCCATGGCTGAAAACTCTCCATCTCCTCTCCCTGAGAGGGCAATCTATGGATTTGTGCTCTTCTTCATGTCACAGCTCGTGTGCCGTATGTATCCTTAAACCCGAGCCAGCCCTTACCTATCCTTTGACGTCGGGGTTATTAATGAGAAATAAAGTAGCAACAAAAAGAACGAAAATTGCATGCTTGCCGGAGTTGCCTGTATATCTTTTAAAAACAGTTTATTATCCTCCGTTGGGCTTGGTCCGTAATAGGGGCTTATGGATTTGGTCTCGATTTTCGTGTGCGACTGATTTTATTTGTACTTGGTGCAAAGACAACACATGATGGTACACATAATATGCACATCATTTTGTTTCTCAATGCGATCAAAGATGGCTGACTGGTGGCCATTTTAGTTTTTTTTTAAATCTGATGTTGAACACGTTCTAAACCATTTCTCGGACATGCAAACAACTGAGGTTGTTTAAACTTGGCACACACATAATAATGAATGATGGCTTACATATGCACGCCATTTTTTTTTTTCGACATCAGATCCAAGATGGCCCACTGCTGGCCATTTTGTTACTTAAATGTATCCCCAACAATGTTTCACTCGCATCATCCGATTATTATTATTATTATTATTATTATTATTTTCAAACTTGGCACAAGCACAGTACATGATGGCACACACATGCATCTCACTTTATTTTGCGATCTGATCAAAGATGGCTGACTGGTAAACTGGTGGCCATTTTAGTTGTAAACTACAGGGGGAGCACTCGGAAGAGTGCAAAACCTCCACCGCCAATACTGCTGGGTCACTTAAGTGAACCTGATATCCTATTCATTGTAGGTCAAAACGGATCAGACTTTGCTGAACCACGATTGAATGAACTAAAATAAATTAAATTGAATAAAGGTCGACGCGCATGTAGAAATGCCAAAAAAAAAAAATCAATTTTTTTGAAAAAAAAAAGGTGCAAATTTTTTTTTTCTCTAACAAATTTTTTGGGTGGGGGGCGGGGGGGTGAAAATCACTCAAAACATGCAGAAATGCAAAAAAAAAAAATTCAAATATTTTTCAAATAAAATCGAAATTTTTTTGAAAAAAAGTTGCAAAATGTTTTTTTTCTCTCTAAAAAAATTTTTTTTTGGTTGGAAATCACTTGAAACGTGTAAAAATGCAAAAACAAAAATTCAAATATTTTTTTCAAAATGGCCACCACAGCAGCCATATTGGACTTTGGACCAAGTTTCGTCGAAATCTGTCCAAGAGTTTTTCCGTAATACTGTTCACTAGAGTGTACCAGGTGCGGTGGGACGCAAGAAGCACGCGGGCCACCATCAACTCCGCTTTATTGCGCGACCAGAAGCACACTCTTCCCACCCCTAGCGGGCGAGGCATGATATACGAAAACCCAATCACGTGACACAGCACACTCCTCCCCTCGTAAAATGACCCGTCACATAACGAACGGATAATCATAACATGACCATCGGAAACCCATCAACACTCATAATCCTCCAAGTACCGCGGCCGCACCCTGACCCGCCTCGGACGGGCAGCGCCACCAGACAGCCCAGGCTCAGACGCCTCCCGGCCCGGTCGAGGTGACACCCTCGCCGGACTCGCACTTTCCGCAACACCAGCTATCCCCAACTGCCCAGCCTGCTCGACGTCCCCGGGTAGGACGGCATCAGGCGAAGCCCGGCGCCGGCCCAGCCAGCCCCGGCGATACAACGTCAGGTGCCGGCGACACTACCGGTGGGGGTCCCGCATCGTTCAGCTCGGGGAGGTGTGGGGGGGGTGACGCTGAACAGCGATCATGCATCTGGTCCACGTGCCGCTTCCACACATCCCCACCATCAGTCCGCACCATGCAATTCGCCGGCCCCAGCACCACAGAGACCACCGCCGGCACCCATTTGGAACCGTGGAAATAATCGCGCACCATTACCCACTGCCCCACCTCGAAGCTGCGCAGCCGCGTCGGACGCGACATCGCCCCACTCCCCGACCCTCCAGGTCGTAGCAAATCCAGCCTGGACCGCAAAGCCCGTCCATAGAGACGAATGGCCGGCGAATCACCCGTGACAGGATGAACTGCGTTCCTATAATGGAGCAAAAAGACATCGACCACCACCTGCACAGGTGCAACACCCCCCCCCCCCCCCCGCGCAAAGCCCGCTTCAACATCCTGACAAACGACTCAGCTTGGCCATTCGTCTCAGGATGATACGGTGCGGACCTTAGATGTCGAATACCATTCTGGCGCATAAACTCATCAAATACCCCCGCGATGAACTGCGGACCATTATCAGAGACCAGGATCTCCGGCAACCCTTTATTAGCAAAGATCGTCCGCAGCTTCTCTACCGTAATGCTTGCTGAAGTATGCTGCATTACTACAACCTCCGGCCATTTAGAGAATGCATCAATCACAATCAAAAACATCTTGCCATTAACCGGTCCCGCAAAATCTACATGGACCCTCTGCCAAGCTCGGTCTGACGCGGGTTATCAGCATCTGTCTGGCACGTGGCGCAACGCTTAACCAACTGCTCAATGTCTTTGTCCAACCCCGGCCACCACAACAGGCTACGAGCAAGACTCTTGGTCTTCACGATGCCAAGGTGACTGACATGCAGTTCTTCCAAACACCGCTGCCTGAACCTCGGTGGAATCACGGTCCTCATTCCCCACATTACGCACCGTTGGACCAACGACAGCTCCGCTGCGCGTGACGTGAAAGGTTGAAATGCCGGTGTCGAAGGCAGATCGCTCCAAATCCCCCATAGAAATCGCCTGGACGACACGGGCAAGCACCGGATCACGAGCCGATTCCACCGCGACCGGCCCGCTTTGGACCTGGTCCAGCGCGAACACATCGACCCGGTCGCCCAACTCAGACGCAGCTGGACCCTCCGCACACGGTAAGCGTGAGAGCCCGTCGCAGTTAGCATGCTTCTCGGTGCTTCGGAACTGAATATCATAATCGTAAGCACCCATAAACAGACACCACCGCTGTATTCGCGCGGCTGCTACCACCGGCACCCCGCGTTCGGGTCTCAGGATGAATTGAAGTGGTTTGTGATCCGTCTGTAAAGTGAAATGCCGCCCCAGCAGATATTGATGAAACCTCCGCACACCCCAGACGAGGCTGAGAGCCTCACGCTCAATCTGGGCATATCCGCGCTCTGCTGTGGACAGGGTCCGGGATGCAAAACAGGCCGCTCGGAACCATCGTCCATCCTGTGGGAGAGCACTGCCCCGATGCCATATGCAGAGCTGTCGCATGCCAATAGGAGCGGACGCGCAGGCTCGTAGTGCACGAGGACCGTATCCTCTGTGAGCAGCCGCTTGACGCGGTCGAACGACGCCTGGTGTGCAGGCCCCCAAGCCCAGCGCTCGTCCTTCTTGAGCAACCGCGTTAACGGCGCAAGTTGTGAGCTGAGCCCGCGCACGAACCTTTGGTAATACTGGGCCATGCCAATGAACGAGCGCAGCTGCGTCTTGTCGCGAGGCGTTGGCATGCGCTGAATCGCCTCCACCTTCCGAGGACCTTTCAATAGCCCCTCCGGCGTGATTATGTGCCCGAGGTATTCCAAACGCTGCTTGAAGAACGCGCACTTGTCCCTGTTTAAGCGCAGGCCGCACGCTTCTAGCTTTGTCAGCACTTGGGCAATGTTCGCAAGATGCTCGTCCGCCGTTTTCCCCGCAATGAGCACATCGTCCAGGTAGGTCTGAGCGGGCAGGCCAATGCAAACCTGATCCATAGCTTTCTGCCACAAAGCTGGGACCGAAGCAATCCCAAAACAGAGTCGGGTATATCGATAGAGTCCTTGACACGTGTTGATTGTTAAAAGCTCGCTACTCCCGGGATCCATCGGCAGGTGAAAGTATGCATCACGCAGGTCTAGCTTCGTGAAGTATAAACTCCCCGCCAATCGCACATATATCTCATCGATTGACGGCAGTGGATATTGCTCCACGCTGAGCCCCGGGTTAACCGTGGATTTGAAGTCCCCGCACAATCGGACGTCTCCATTCCGTTTCAGCACCGTGACAACCGGGGTGGCCCAATCTGAGCACGACACCCGTTCGATCACTCCACAGGCCTCCAGCCTATCCAGTTCACCCTTGACCTTGTCCCGCAGGGCATACGGCACCGGACGCGGTTTACAAAACCGAGGAACCACCCCCTCCTTCAAGAAGAGTTTCGCCTCCATGCCCTTGAGTTTCCCAAGGTCGTCGCTAAACAACCCTTGATGTCTTTGAAGAATCTCCTCCAACTGATCCTCCCACTGGCTCGGCACGGGTTGCACAAGGTTAACTGCGGGTCATCCAATCTCGGCCGAGGAGAGATGGCCCCCTCCCCCGTACGACGTACACCCGAAGCGTGGCGACCTGGCCTTGGTACCGCACAGACACGTCTGCCATCCCGACTGGCATTATCTTCTCGCGGGTGTACGTGAACAGCGTGAGGTTTGACCTGATAAGCTTCAAGCCGTTGAGTCTACGCGCGGTCTGTTCGCCGATGAGCGACACCGCTGCTCCCGTATCGACCTGGAACGTGATCGGCGTTTCGTTCACTTCGACTTCCACCGTCATCGGGCCAATTGAAAACAGGCTCAACAACGGCCGCTGGTTCCGCCCCGGGTCGCCTCGCACATCGCCGTCCACGACTTTAACGGTGGCCGACGCCCCACGGCACACACGCGCCAAATGACCCACCTTGTGACAATTCAAACACACGTTGCCTTTATACGGGCATGCACGGCGCAGGTGTCGACCTCCACATCCCAAGCATGTCCGCGGGGTCACCTCTCCGCACGCGCGGCCGCGTGGCGACGTCCGACCCGCATCGAAGGTCGTGCGCGCGTCCCGGGGTGCTCGCGACCCCGCGTGGCCGGTGATGGCTTGAACATCCCCGCGAGTCTGCTCGACCGCTGTAGCCGTGCTGACCGCCGAGTCGAATGCAATTGTTTCATCCTTCAGCCGTAAAACCGCTGAAACCATTTTCGCATCTTGTAAACCAGCAATAAAACGATCTCTGAGCCGAGCTGGCCGCTCCCCCGCCGGGAACTTGCAGGCCACGGAAGAACGCTTAATCCGCGCCACAAAATCAGCGACGCGTTCCTCTGCCCCTTTCGAGAGGCGATCGAACTGGAATCGAGCGAGCTGCAACGACTTCTCCGGCACCATGTGTGCTTTCATTTTCTCCACAATGTCCCGAAACGCCAGCCCGTCATCCCGGGGCCTGTTCGGTGCCACTAAATCACCCAGCAGCCGATAATGCTCCGGCGAAAGCGAAGCGAGCAATATCGACTTCTGCTTGCTCTCGTCGACCACATCGTTCGTGTGGAAATAGCATTCCAATTGCTCCGAAAACAATTCGAAGTCGTCCCCGTCGAAAACGGGCATAAGTCCATATTCAATCATCCTCATCAGCCAACTAGAGTGTACCAGGTGCGGTGGGACGCAAGAAGCACGCGGGCCACCATCAACTCCGCTTTATTGCGCGACCAGAAGCACACTCTTCCCACCCCTAGCGGGCGAGGCATGATGTACGAAAACCCAATCACGTGACACAGCACATTCACAAACAAACAAACAAACAGACAGGGGTGAAAACGGTAAATATAGAGTGATTAGTTGGGATGGGGGACGATAAGAAAGTGGGAAAGAGAGAAATTGAAGATAATGGGGAGAAAAAACAAATAAACACGATCATATATATAAATATAAATACTCTATATATAAATATAGGCAAGCCCTTTAACAGCAAAATTCTGAAAACAATGGGGTTCTGGCATTTAAAAAATTTTTTTGCTCGTTTCGTCTTTATTTCAGCAAATTGTCATTCTTTTGCGAACCCTACTTCTACCTTATTTCCTTGCATTGTAGTTATGGTGGTGTTATGTTTGTTGTGGCAAGAAATTTATACTAAACATGCATTAAAGTAAAAAGGTGACCAGATTAGTAAAACAGTGATCAAAACATTGACATTGACTTCCGGTTCTGGGTTTGGAGCATTGGCAGGTCTCCTTGGGGGCTCCCTGCTGACGATCTCAAAGTTAAGTTTCCGGTCGTTATCCGTCCCGTTTTAACTGTTTAATTTTCTCACCTACATGTTACTGTGTGTTCCCAGTTCGGTTTTGTTTCAAAAATCGTGCTATTTTGTGAGATTTCGTCGAACTTGTTCTTACCAGGTGCTTGAGGCCTATCCTTGAGGCCTGAGGCCTACCCTTTGTTCCCCTCGGTGTATGATCGTGTTTATTTGTTTTTTCTCCCCATTATTTTAAATTTCTCTCTTTCCCACTTTCTTATCGTCCCCCATCCCAACTAATCACTCTATTTCTTATCTTTAAAAAATAAAAATAAAAAACCGCGACCTTTCTCTGATTCTTCTTCTTCTTCATCATCTCCTCTTCTTCTTCCTCTTCTTCTTCCTCGATTTTTTTTTTTTTTTTTTTTTTTTTTTTTCCTACTTGATCTGTTGAAAAGTCTCTCAAACATTAATAATAATAACAAAAACGATCTCTTATAATGCTTCATCTTCCTCTTTCATACGTGTGGTACTCTTCACTGTATCAGAATGCACTACTCTTCTGCTATTTAAACAGACTGCTCTCAATTCGACCTCTCCTTCATACCTTGCCTAATACATCCAACTGTTACAGCGTTTCTTCTCTCCATTCTCTGAATTCGCCTTTATTGCATCCCTCAGGAAATGTGTTTAATCGCATAACTGACCTAAAACTTTCAAAACCCCCAGTTTGCTATGAATGTTCGCTTTCCATCAACCATTCTTTTTTTTCCAACTTCAGTGCCAACTCACTCCTCTCACCCCTCGCTCTCAAAGCAACCATCCCACTCTTCTCCCTCCAAGCCTCCCTCTCACCTCTCTCAAAAACTCCCCCCTCACCTTTCTCCCACCATTCATCCCCCTCACTCATCCTTCCCAAAGTTGCCCCCCTCCCATCCACAAAGCTGCCTCCTTCCACTGCCCTCTCACCTCCATCTCTTCACTCCACCTCAAATCCTCAACTGCCTTCTTCCCCCTCTCTTGTCCCCCTTCTCCCCGAGCACCACAGAGCCTTTTCTCCTCCTCATTCGGCCCCCTCCCCTAGCTATTCTGAAATCCCCCGCACTCTTTCAACAACACTCCTTACCTCCCCCCCCCCTCGTCCCTTGTCCTACCCTCCCCCTACCACCCCCTGCACCCAAAGCCTCCTCCCTACCTCTTCATTAAAAGTATGGACCTCAAATATCCGGGGCCTTCGCTCAAACCTTTCAGATCTTTCCATACAGGATGCCACTGACAAACCAGATATAATCTGCCTAACAGAAACTTTCCTCCCCCATGACGTGTCTGACTCCCAAGTATCTCTCCAAGGTTACTGTGCTGTATCACGTGGTTGGGTTTTCATATATCCTGACTCGCCCGCTGGGGGTGGCAGTTATGTACATCCGAGCACGCAATAAAGCGGAGTCACTGCAACGCTCTCACTCTCCATGTTCCGCTGCACCTCGGACATTACAGTTGGCTGACGAGGATGATTCATCGACGAGTCACGGCGCACGGACAGTTGCCCGTTTTCGTCGGAGACTACTTCGAATTGTTTTCGGAACAATTGGGGTGCTATTTCCACGCGAATGATGTGGACGACGAGAGCAAGCAAAAGTCAATCTTGCTGGCCTCGCTATCGACGGAACATTGTCGACAACTGAGTGATTTGGTGGCGCCGGGACAAGCCCAGTGGGAACACGCTGTCATTTCAGGACATTGTGCAGAAGATGAAAGCACACATGGCGCCGGAGAAGTCATTACAGCGAGCTCGGTACCAGTTCGATCGCCTCGCAAAAGGTACGGAGGAGCGTGTCGTGGATTTCGCAGCGCGAGTGAAGCATTCGTCCGTGGCCTGCAAGTTCACGGTGGGGAAGCGTCTGGCTAGACTCAGACATCGCTTTATTTCCGGTTTACAAGATGCAAAAATGGTTGCGGTGATTCTACGGCTGAGGGGTGAAGCCATTACATTCAACTCGGTGGTCGGCACTGCTACAGCTGTCGAGCAGACTCTCGGAGATGTTCGGGCCATCACCGGCCGCAGCATACCAGATGGCCCGGGGTCCACGCGGTGTCGCGAGCGCCCCGGGACGCATGCGCGACCTTCAGTGCGGGCCGGGGCCAGACGTCGCAACGCGATCGGCGAGGTGACCCGCGGACGTGTTTGGGATGCGGAGGTCGACACCTGCGGTGTGTGTGCCCGTTTAAAAACACCGTGTGTTTACATTGTCACAAAGTGGGTCATCTGAAGCGTGTGTGCCGAGGGGCGTTGGCCACCGTTAAGGTCATGGGCGGCAATGTGCGGGGCGACCCGGGGTGGAACCTGCAGCTGATGATGAGCTTGTTTTCAATTGGTCCTGCGGCGGCACGCCAGATGACGGTGGAAATCGAAGTGAACAAAAGGCCGATCACGTTTCAGGTTGATGCGGGAGCGGCTGTGTCGATCATCGGCGAGCAGACCGCGCGTAGACTCAACGGCCTGAAGCTTATCAGGTCAAACCTCACACTGTACACGTACACCCGCGAGAAGATAACGCCATTCGGGATGGCAGACTTGTCTGTGGTCTACCAAGGCCAGGTCACCACGTTTCCGTTGTACGTCGTGTGGGGGAGGTGCCGTCTCTCCTTGGCCGGGACTGGCTGACCCGCATCAGGCTCGACTGGGCCGTCGTTCACCTTGTGCAACCTGTGCCGAGCCGATGGGAGGATCAGTTGGAGAAGATTCTTCAAAGACATCAAGGTTTGTTTTGCTACGACCTTGGGAAACTGAAGGATGTGCAGGCAAAGCTCTTCCTGAAGGAGGGGTGGTTCCTCATTTTTGTAAACCACAACCGGTGCCGCATGCCCTGCGAGACAAGGTAAAGGGTGAACTGGATAGGTTGGAGGCCTGTGGAGTGATCGAACGGGAGTCGTACTCAGATTGGGCCACCCTGGTCGTCACGGTGCTGAAACGGAATGGAGACGTCCGATTGTGCGGGGACTTCATGTCCACGGTTAACCCGGGGCTCAGAGTGGAGCAGTTGCCACTGCCATCAATCAATGAGATATATGCACGATTGGCGGGGAGTCAATACTTCACGAAGCTTGACCTGTGTGATGCATATTTTCACCTGGTGATGGATCCCAGGAGTAGCGACCTTTTGACAATCAACACATGTCAAGGACTCTATCGATATACCCAACTCTGTTTTGGGATTGCTTCGGCCCTGGCCTTGTGGCAGAAAGCCATGGATCAGGTTTGTATTGGCCTGGACGATGTGCTCATTGCGGGGAAAACGGCGGACGAGCACCTTGTGAACATTGCCCAAGTGCTGACGAAGCTGGAAGCGTGCGGCCTGCGCTTGAACAGGGACAAGTGCGCGTTCTTCATGCAGCGCTTGGAATACCTCGGGCACATCATCACGCCGGAGGGGCTGTTGAAAGGCCCTCGGAAGGTGGAGGCAATTCAGCACATGCCACCGCCCCGCGACAAGACATAGCTGCGCTCATTCATTGGGATGGCACAGTATTACCAAAGATTCGTGCGTGGGCTCAGCTCGCAGCTTGCTCCGTAACGCAGTTGCTCAGGAAGGACGAGCACTGGGCCTGGGGGCAGGCACACCAGGCGTCGTTCTACTGCGTCAAGCGGCTGCTCACAGAGGATACGGTCCTCGTGCACTACGAGCCTGCACGTCCATTCTTATTGGCATGCGACATCTCTGCATACGGCATCGGGGCAGTGCTCTCCCACAGGATGGATGATGGTTCCGAGCGGCCTGTTTGTTTTGCATCCCGGACCCTGTCCACAGTAGAGCGGGAATATGCCCAGATTGAGCACGAGGCTCTCAGCCTCGTCTGGGGTGTGCGGAGGTTTCATCAATACTTGCTGGGGTGGCATTTCACTTTGCGGACGGATCACATACCACTTCATTCATCATGAGACCCGAACGCGGGGTACCGGTGGTGGCGGCCGCGCGAATACAGCGGTGGTGTCTATTTCTTGCTGCCTCCAGCGATGATATTCAGTTCCGAAGCACCGAGAAACATGCTAACTGTGACGGGCTCTCACGCTTGCCTTGCGCGGAGGGTCCAGCTTTTTCTGAATCAGCCGACCGGGTTGATTTGTTTGCACTGAGCCAGGTCCAAAGCGGGCCGATCACGGCCAAACAGGTCACGGTGGAATCGGCTCATGATCCAGTGCTCGCCCGTGTCGTTCAGGCGATTTCTACGGGGGATTGGGGCGATCTACCTTCAACACCGGCATTTCAGCCTTTCGTGTCGCGCGCATCAGAGCTGTCGTTGGTCTAACGGTGTGTTATGTGGTGAATGAGGGCGGTGATTGCACCGAAGTTCAGGCAGCAGTGTTTGGAAGAACTACATGTCAGTCACCTTGCCATCGTGAAGACCAAGAGTCTTGCTCGTAGCCTGTTGTGGTGGCCGGGGTTGGACAAAGACATTGGGCAGTTGGTTAAGCGTTGCGCCACGTGTCAAACAGATGCTGATAACCCGCGTCGAGCTTCGGGACTATGGCTGACCCCATACAGGGCCTGGCAGAGGGTCCATGTGGATTTTGTGGGGCCGGTTCATGGCAAAATGTTGTTGATTGTGATCGATGCGTTCTCTAAATGGCCGGAGGTTGTGGTAATGCAGCATTCATCGGCAAACATTACGGAAGAAAAACTGCGGACGATCTTTGCTAAATAAAGGAATACCCGAGGTTCTGGTCTCTGATAACGGTCCGCAGTTCATCACAGGTACATTTGATGAGTTTATGCGTCAAAACAGTATTTGACATCTGAGGTACGCACCACATCATCCTGCTACGAACGGACAGGTGGAATCATTTGTTAAAATGTTGAAACGGGCTTTGCGTAGGGGGGGGGGGGTGTCGCACCTGTGCAGACTGTGGTCGATGTCTTTTTGTTCCAATACAGGAACGCTATTCATCCTGCCACCGGTGATTCTCCTGCCATTTGTCTCTATGGACGGGCGTTGCGGTCCAGACTGGATTTGCTGCGACCTGGGGGGTCGGTGAGTGTGGCGGTGTCGCGCCCGACGCTGCTGCGCAGTTTTGATGTGGGACAGCGGGTAATGGTGCGCGATTATTTCCACGGTTCCAAATGGATGCCGGCTGTGGTCTCTGTGGTACTGGGTCGGCAAATTGCATGGTGCGGACTGATGGTGGGGAGGTGTGGAAGCGGCACGTGGACCAAATGCATGATCGCTGTTCAGCGTCACCCCCCCCCCACGTGCCGAGCGACATGGGGCCCCCACCTGTGATGTCGCCTTGGCCAGGCGTTGTATCGCCAAGGCCAGACGTGCCGACGCCCACAAGGTGTTCACCTGATTCAGTCCTGCCCAAGGACGACGAGCAAGCTTGTCAGCCGGGGACAGTTGTTGCGGATGGGGCAAGTCCGACGAGGGTGTCACCTCGATTCAGCCGGGAGGCGTCTGAGCCTGGGCCATCTGGCGGCGCTGCCCACCCAAGGCGGGTCAGAAAACGGCCGCGGTACTTGGAGGATTTTGAATGTTGATTGGTTTCGTTTGGTCATGTTATGATTGTCATTTCATCATTGGAATTGTCATTTTACGAGGGGAGGAGTGTGCTGTATCATGTGGTTGGGTTTTCATATATCCTGACTCGCCCGCAAGGGGTGGCAGTAATGTACAGTCAACCCCCGCTTCATCGCGGTTCACCTATCTTGCCCCCGGTTCATCGCGGTGATAATATGTAAAAGATAAATTATTTAAGCAATAAATTATAACGCGTGGTGCTCGACCAGTCACACAACGCACGAGACAAAGTTTCGCTTGTGAACTTCGAATATTTTCTACGTTTTTTTTCTGCAAGCCCCACGATGACGCCCAAACGCCCTGCACCTTCTAAGGCTTCTGGCAAGGAACCGAAGCGCCAGAGGAAGGTCCTGGGACGCTCCAGGAGAAGGTTAAGGTTAAGGTGCTCGATATATGCTTCCGGAAGGAAAAAGGTTTGCCGCCGTTGGACGAGCACTGCTCATACCCAGCACCTCAAAACCAACCAGACCAGACGAGTCGATATCTGGCACCTCGAACCCAATCACTTCAAAACTGACCAGACCAGACTAGTCGATCTCGGGCACCTCAAACCCAAACCGACCAGACCAGACGAATCAATTTTTTGGGGAGGCGTCCATTCATCGCGGATTTTCACTTAGCGCGGGGAGGTTTGGAACATAACCCCTGCGAGAAACGGGGGATTACTGTACATTCGAGCGCGCAATAAAGCGGAGTAACTGCAACGCTCTCACTCTCCATGTTCCGCTGCACCTCGGACATTAGTTACTCCCTCCTCCGGTTTGACAGACCTGAGCCTCGCCCTGGTGGAGGAGTTGCTCTCTTCATCAAAGACTCTATTCCTCACACTCCATGTACTGCCCTCACTCCCCCACACCCCCAGGAATACCTCTGGCTACGGCTTCCCCTCAACTCTCACCTCATGTTAAAATGTGTACTGTACCGTCCACCTCACAGTGATGACTCCATCTTCACCTCACTATCTGAAAACTTGGACCAACTTCTATCTTCTCATCCAAACTCTCTCTTCCTCATATGTGGTGACTTCAATTTTCATCATGCCAGTTGGCTCGGTGTGGGCACCTCTCTCACCTGTCATGGCACCTCAGCAAAAGCTTTCTGCGACTCATTGGGACTGACTCGATCGGTCAACTTCCCGACCCGGATCTCAACCAATGTTACTCAATTTCTTCTGGATCTGATTTTGACAAATTTCCCTGACAATATCTGCTGCTCTTCCTTCTCTCCAATCGGTTCTTCTAACCACGTCCTTGTCAAGGTGGACATCTCTCTGGCTATTATCAGAGAACCACCTCACCGCCGTAGAGTCTGGCATATCACTCAAGCCGACTGGCAGGGTCTCCAAGGAGCCCTCAAACTTATAGACTGGTCTCCTATCTCTACTTTCTCCAACATCAACTCATCCTGGGAATTCTTTCAAACAAACTTGCTCTCCCTCATGCACAGATTTATCCCCTCTCTTCTTCAGTTATCCTACCCTTCCTCCCACCCTTGGTTCACTGAAGCTTGCGGTGAGGCAGTTGTCCTGAAACAACTTGCCTTTGCCTCATGGAAAGCAAACCCAACTGAGGGCAATCTCAGTTCCTTCCATAAAGCTCAGAACAAGTGTGTTTCTACCCTCAGGAGAGCCAGAAAACAACATCTTTCTCATCTCAAGTCTGAACTGTCAAACCTCTCTCCCTCCTCAAAATCCTGGTGGCGTCAAATCAAATCTGTTTCTGGTGTATGTTCCCCCTCCATCCCCTCCCTTACCTCAAATAGCAGCACTGTTGATACCACACGTGAAAAAGCTGAATGCCTAAACTCGGTGTTTGCAGCTAAATCTTGTGTCCAAAACCCATCACCTTCTCTACCCACCTTACCCAGTCGCACCCAACTGTCCCTGGACTCTGTCCTTTTCTCCTGAAAAGGTGGAGAGCTTGCTGTCAAACTTCGACTCAGATTCTGCAACCGGTCCTGACGGCATCAGCCCACGTGTCCTCAAAGCCTGCTCTTCTGCTCTTGCTCATCCTCTCTGTTCTCTTCACCCTCTCATTTGCTCAAGGCCATCTGCCCTCTGCTTGGAAATCAGCAAACATCACTGCCATGCACAAAAAAGGTGCAAAAACAGATCCCTGCAATTGCAGACCAATCAGCCTTCTCCCAATCATCAGCATGGTTATGGAATCCATCATCGCTTCAGACATTAAATCCTTCCTCTTCTCCAATGGCTTGATTTCTGATCATCAATTTGGTTTCAGACCAGGTCACTCTACCCTGGATATGCTGCTTTTGCTCTCCCAAGAATGGATGGAAGCCCTCAATGCCAGACAGGAAATCCGAGCCGTATCCCTGGATATATCACATGCTTTTGACACGTCTGGCACCCTGCCCTGCTCACCAAACTCTCTTCCTATGGTATCCAAGGCCATCTCCACTCATGGCTCGCAGACTTACTCTCCTGTCGCAGTCAACGTGTGGCCCTAAATGGAGTTCTTTCATCCCCCCACCCCCCTTCCTGTCCAGGCTGGAGTTCCTCAAGGTAGCGTTCTGGGCCCTGTTCTTTTTATGGTTTTCATCAATGATCTCTCCGACTCTCTGGAAAATCCTCTATATCTCTTTGCTGATGACTCTACCCTCTGCCGTACCATCGGTCATCCCTCAGACCGGCAAGCAGCAGCTTCTTCGCTCACTGCTGATCTGGATAAAATCACAAACTGGTCCAACACGTGGAACATGTCTTTCAAGCCGGACAAATCTCACACTCTCACTATGTCTCTTCGAAAGGACCGTTTAGAAAACCCCCCCATCCACTTTTTCAACAATCCTCTGGAAGAAGTCCTTTCTTTCAAGCTTCTGGGTCTTACTATCTGCCATGACCTTTCCTGGGAAAGCCACATTTCAAACCTCGCCAACAAAGCCAGTCGCCGACTGGGAATCCTCCGCCGTGCAAGGTCCTTCCTCGGTCCACCTGAGCTCCTGACCACTTGCAAAGCTTTTGTCCGCAGCCTGATGGAGTCCTGCTCTCCGCTCTGGGCTGGTGCTCCTGCCTCCCACCTTTCTCGGCTTCACACTGTAGAAACCAAGGCATTTCGGATCATTGGCATCTCCCGCAATGAGGCTGAGTCTTTGGGCCTCTCACTCAATCACCGCAGGTTGGTCGGTGGTCTTTTTGTCTTCGACCGTCTCCTCTCCAGCCTCCCCCCCCCTGCTCTCTCTGTGATTTGTCCCCACCACATTTCTGCAGGGCGCTCAAGGTCCGCCAACAACCCCCTTCTGGTAAAACTACCAAAATCACGAATCACTGCTCATCTTCTCTCTTTCATTCCTCTTTTTTTTCCTGCCGTTGGAATAAACTCCCTCACTCTATTCATTCCCATTTTTCCCTCCAGGCCTTCAAAACAGCTGTTCACCACCACCTCTTATCTTCCCTCATCCAAATCCTCGATCTTTTCTACCCCCGATAATCCACCCAAACCCACCTCCTTCAATTTGCTGCTTTCCTTCCTGATAGTCGCTGTAATGTCCATCTTCCATTCCCCATGTTCCCCTCTCATCCCTCTCCCTTCCACAGATCTCCAAATGTCTCTGTTCCCCACTATGTTGTCCTTCCCACTCCCTCCCCTCCTGTCTCATGTCCCCCTTGATGTGCGTTGTGTGTTTGCTCTCATATAAGCCTCGACAAGGTATACAAAAAAAGGGTGGTTTGCAATGATGTCACACATGGAAGTAGACCACCAGATCCGTGCTGTATACGGATGAATTTGTATTTTTTTTCATTTTTCATTCCAAATGAATTTGCAGTTGTAATTGTTTTTAACTGAAACTGTTTCCTTTTTTTTGCCTTCCAACTTTAACCTGAGCTGTCTTTCTTCTGATTCTATCCTCGCTAATTCCAAGACTTCATTCCTCAATTTTATCCACGGTTCTCAACCTATGTGAACGACAATAACCGCAACAATCTCTGACTTTTTCTCATACCGGATGTCATACTAACCCAAACATAATCAGGTACAGCTCGTAACTCTACTTTACTTAACAGTTCCACATCTTTTACTGATAGCCCCTGTCTATCCACAAATTCCTTCATGTCAAAATCCATCCCCTCAGCCATGGTGTGCAATTGCAGTAAATATAGTAGGTAACAGCACTGTCAACAAAACATGAAAGTATCTTGCCAATTAAAAAAAAAAAAACTAAGAATGAAAATCCATAACGGGCATCATATAATCAGATCCAGAAGCCCGGTGTTGGCTTTGTGGTTAGGGTGGCGGCTTGGGATCCCAGGGTCCTGAGTTCAAGCCCCGTTGTCCACTGAATTAACACCAGGGGGTTGACTCAGCCTGTCATCCTTCCGAGGTCGGCAAAATGAGTACCAGTGTACTCGTCCCGGTGTATGCCCCGGTTAGAATAGGCGTACTATATCCCTGTGTGTCGTAAGAGGCGACCAGGGTTGGCGTCAGGAAGGGCATCCGGCCATAAAACATTGCCTCAAGAAAAAGCCCAACCCCCTGCACAGCAGAGAAAAATGGCTGTAAAAACGATTATTTTATTTACATATAATTCAGATCCAGGACGAGCCCCCAATTTATTACGGCCTGCAGCACACCAAGCCAACATATGATCAACCCGCTTTATTTAGGGATTGTAACCATCAGAAATATATACTGAGGAGCCAAAACATTATGACCACCTGCCTAATATGCTGTTGGTCCGACGTGTGCCGCCAAAACAGCACTGACCCGCCGAGGCATGGACTCCACAAGACCCCTGAAGGTGTTCTGTGATATCTGGCACCAAAACATAAGCAGAAGATCCTTCAAGTCCTGTAGGTTGCGAGGTGGAGCTGCTGTGGATCGGACTTGTTGGTCCAGCACATCCCACAGATGCTCAATCTGATTGAGATCTGGATAATTTGGAGGCCAGGGCAACACCGAGAACACTTCATCATGTTCCTCAAACCATTCCCGAACAATGCATGCAGTGTGGCAGGGCACATTATCCTGCTGAAAGAGGCCACTGCAATCGGGGAATACCATTGCCATGAAGGGGTGTACCTGGTCTGCAAAAATGTTTAGGTGGGTGACACGTGTCAAATTGACGTCCACATGAATGGCCCGACCCAGGGTTTCCCAGCAGAATATTGCCCAGAGCATCACACTCCCTCCACCGGCTTGTCGTCTTCCCACAGTGCATCCTGGTACCATCACTTCCCCAGGTAAACGGCGCACACGTACACGGCCATCCACGTGATCTAAAAGAAAACTGGACTCATCGGACCAGGCGACCTTCTTCCACTGCTCCAAGGTCCAGTTCCAATGCTCGTGTGCCCATCGTAGGCACTTTCGACGGTGGACAGGGGTCATCATGGGCACTCTGACCGGTCTGCGGCTCTGCAGCCCCATACGCAGCAGGGTGCGATGCACTGTGGATTGTGACACATTCTTCCTGTGACCACCATTAAAAATTTTTATGATGTACCTCAGTAGACCTGTCGGTTCGGACCAGACGGGATAACCTTCGTTGCCCTCGCGCATCGATGAGCCTTCGGCGCCAAACGCCCTGTCGCCAGTTTGTGGTTTGTCCCTCCTCGGACCACTGTTGGTGGGTACTCACCACTGCTGACCGGGAGCACCCCACAATCCTTGCTGTTTCAGAGATGCTCTGACCCAGTCCTCTGGCCATAACAATTTGGCCCTTGTCAAAGTCGTTCAGGTCTTTTCTCCTGCATCCAACACATTAACTTCAAGAACTGACTGTTCACTTGCTGCCGAATATAACCCACCCCTTGACAGGTGCCATTGTAACAAGATAATCAATGTTATTCACTTCACCTGTCAGTGATCCTCATGTTTTGGCTCATCAGTGTATGCATATACATTGTGAAGAAGGAAATGAAGAAAAGGAAAGAATCCGTTTTGCCCAAAGCCAGTCACAAGCTTTACATCTGTGGGCGGAACCATTTCGTATAACTTGCGGGGTGGGGAAGAGAAGAGGAAGATAGAGGAATAGAAAGGTTATAGACCGTAACAATATGAAATCTTAAATTTTCTCCAACAACTTCATCTCATGTCACATATTTCGTTTCAGACCAGGTCACTCCACCTTGGACATACTGCTTCTACTCATGCAACAATGGATGGAGGCCCTCAATGTCAGACATGAGATCAGGGCCATCTCTGGACATATCTCCTGCTTTTGATACAGTCTGGCATCCTGCCTTACTCTCCAAACTGTCCGCCTATGGAATCCAAGACCAACTCCCCATGTGATTTAATGACTTCCTCTACTCTCATAACCAATGTGGTGGCTTTCAACAGAATCCTTTCATCTCCCTTCTCTGTCAAGGCTGGAGTGCCCCCAAAGCAGTGTTCTGGGCCCAGTCCTATTCCTGATCTTCATCAATGATGTCTCCGACTCTCTGGAAATCCACTTTATCTATTTTCTGATGACTCCACCCTCTGCCGTAACATCCTTCATCCTTCAGACAGGCTGCAGCCTCATTCCTCTCTTCATTCCTTTAAAAATATCACAAGTTGGTCAAACACTTGGAATATGTCTTTAAATGCTGACAAATCCCACACTCACAATCTCTCTCCAAAAGGACCATCTTGCAAACCCTTCCACATACTTTCTTAATAATCCTCTGGAGGAAGTTCAGTCATTCAAACTCCCGTGTCTCACTTTCAGCGATCTTCTTTCTTGAGCAAACCACATTTGGCCTCCAAAGCCAGTTGCTGACTCTGCATCCGTCATGCAAAGTCATTCCGTGGACTCCTGAACTCCGATCCACCGAGAAGGCTTTCATTCACAGCTTGATGGAGTACTTCTCTACCCTCTGGGCTGGCTCCCCTGCCTCACGGTTTGCTCACCTTGATGCTGTGGAAACCAATGCTTGTAAGATTATTGAAATCTCTCACGATGAAGCTGAATGTATGGGTCTTTCACTTCACCATCACATCCACATCGGTGGTCTGTCTTCGACCGCATCCTTTCTGGTCTTAAACCCTCTGCTCTTTCCATGCTTCGTCTTTATACAAGGTCTTTTGTCAAGGTCTGAAGAGAAGGAAGAAGCTGCAGCCTGCCTGTCTGAAGGATGAGGGATGCCTCCCCCAGGTTTGTGCAGAGTTCACACGGTCCACCATCAAACCCCTTCTGGTGAATCTAACTAACTCCAAGATCACTCTTCACCTCCACTCATTACCACCGAAGGTACTCATTACCACTCTGCCACCGAAGGTGAAGGAGGTTATGTTTTCACCACTTTGTCTGTTTGTTTATTTGTTTGTTACTTGCAAAATCAAAGATTTTTAAAGTATATTGGTAAGTCGATTTTGATATCTGTCTGTCTGTCACCGACAGGTCAAACTTTTAAACCGATCATCACAAAACTTCACCAAATAGTGGTGTGTCAAAAGGAGGAAGCCTGTTGTTTTTTGGGTTTTTTAGGTCAAAAGGTCAACAAAGGCCAAAGGTCAACAATTGAGGTGACATTTCTGAAATCCTCAATTTTCATCCGATTGACTTGAAATTTGAAGAAGATTTACATATCAGGTCACTGAATTCAACCAGCAATAATTATTTTTGAGGTCCACATCGGCCAAAAGATGAACATCGACCAGATTTCTAAAATTGTCAATTTTCATCCGATTTACTTGAAATTTGAAGAGGATTTATATTTCAGGTCACTGAATTCAACCAGCCAATTATTTTTGAGATCAACATAGACCAAAAGGTCAACATTGGCCAAAGGTCAACAATTGAAGTGAGATTTCAAAAAATCCTCAATTTTCATCCGATTGACTTGAAATTTGAAGAGGATTTTCATATTAGGTCACCAAATTCAACCTCAAATTATTTTGGAGGTCCACATAGGCCAAAGTTCAACATAGACCAAAATTCTAAAATCGTCAATTTTCATCCGATTCATTTGAAATTTGAAGAGGAGTTGCATATTTGGTCATTGAATTCAGCCACCCATTATTTTTTGAGGTCAAATTTGTTTTATGGATTTTGCAAGTATCGTGCTCGGCACGACGTCTTCTTCATGTTTGTTTGTTTGTTTGTTTGTTTGTGTGCAGGATGTCTCAAAGTTTTGGACGGATCCGGATGAAATTTTGTGGACAGGTTGTGTGTGTGTGTGACAAGAACGAACTGATTATATTTTATTGAGGATCTTGATACGGATCCGGCTGCTAGAAATTTTTAAAGTGATTCTTCATGATTGAGAGATTGTGCTAAACCGATACATAGCACAATATCTCAAAAAGTTTGGGCAGATTTGGCCAAAACTTGGTAGACAGGTTGGGTGTGTAGCAAGGACGAATTGATTCGATTTTGGTGAATATCTGAATCCGGATCTGGATACGAGAATTCTTTCATTTTTTTGCTCGCCTGTTCGAAGAACAGAGAGCTATAGTGATACCCCCGGCGTGAGCGTCAGCATCAGCGTGAGCGTGAAAATGTCAAAAAAAATTTATACGCCCATGCCTGGTGTTGGCGCAGTGGTTAGGGCAGCGGCTTGGGATCCAAATGGTCCTGAGTTCAAGCCCCGTTGGGCCACTGAATTAATACACCAGGGGGTTGACTCAGCCTGTCATGCTTCCGAGTTGGCGAAGTGAGTACCAGTGTACTGGGCCGGTGTATACCCCGGTTAGAATAGGTGTACCAGATCCCTGTGTCGTCAGAGGTGACCAGGGTTGCGTCAGGAAGGGCATCTGGCGTAAAACCCGTGCCAAATCATTATGCGGATCATAACGGATGATCCGCTGTGGCGACCCCTAACGGGAGCAGCCGAAAGAAGAAGAAGACTTTTTTTAATACGCCCAACATATATGTTTTTATATATATATATATATATATATATATATATATATATATATATATATATATATATATATATATATATATATATATATATATATATCGGGGCGTATTATGTGTCGTCCGTCCGTACGTTTGTCTGTCTGTCTGTCTGTCTGTCTGTCCATCCGTGTCCGCACTCTAACTCCCAAAGTTTTAAAGTTTCACGTTTCATATTTGGTACATAGGTACAGACTGTGGAGATGGTCTGTCGTGACATACGTTCGTCATCTAAAGTGGTTGCCATGGCAACCAGGATGCTGTTTTCCATCCGTTCCTGTCCGCACTCTAACTCCCAAAGTTTTCAACTTTCACGTTTCATATCTGGTATATAGGTACAGACTGTGGAGTCGATATGTCGCGACATACGGTAGTCATCTAAAGTGGTTGACATGGCAACCAGGATGCTGTTTTTCGTGTAGTAGCGTAATTCTGTATATACCTTCTTGTTCGGGCGTATATTGTGCTCACTTGCGCTCTTGTTACTGATTACAATATACAAATATTGCTGTAAAATTATTTGAATCAGACTTCACTGCAATGTTTTATAAAAAATATTAATTATGAGACTAATCTTTCAAAAACGATAAAAGTATAAACAAGCGAGCATTGGGTGGCTTTGACACCAACTCTGGTTCAGTGATTCTTCACCATTGAGAATGCCAAAAACAATATAGTATTGTATAGCACGATATTTCAAAAATGTATTGGGCCTGATATGTTCTCGTGGATCAGAGATTACTTGGCGGAGGTATGCACTCTTCCGAGTGCCCTTCTAGTTTGTTCCTGTTTTTCCCCACCTGTGTGGGATCTCATTTTTACCTTCGCTCATTTTTACCTTCGCATTCTGCGAAAGGTTATGTTTTGGTCGCTGTGTATTTATTTATTTATTTATTCGTGAATATGTGTGTTTGTTTGTTATTCGCATAACTCAGAAAGTATTAAACCGAATTGCATGAAATTTAGTGGGATGATTCGTGAGTATCCAAGGACGATTTGATTAGATTTTGGGAGCGATCGGGTCCAAGGTCAAGGTCATGAAAAGGTCAAAAACACTCATTTGAGCATAACTTCCTTCATAATACAGCTATCGACATGCAACCACCGCCATATTGTTCCATGACGAGATACCTTTCGGATATGTCTTGTCAGATTTGACGTAACGTCATCGGAAGTGCGTCTAAATGACGTCACAAGATGACGTAAATTTTCAATTTTCGATCTCATCAGTTTTGATCATACCGTTTTGTAGGACTTTCCTTAAGGACGTCACACACCAAATTTGACTTCGATCGGACTGACCGTTATGACGTCGTGGACGGTTGAACATGACGTTTTTCAATTGTGGCTAAAATGTCCTGATATTTTACATTCAAATATATATATATAATTTATAAAGCAAAGTCTCCCAAATCCAGGCATTAGGATCAATACCAAAATATCTGTTTATTGATGTACAGGTTTTGCCAATTAACTCTGTAGTCAAGGTCAAGGTCACACTCAAGGTCAAAATATACTTGTAGGCATAGCTTCAGATCTAATAGAGCTATTGACATGAAACCAATGTTAAACCGTTCAGTGAACCACGAGCTTTCAGAATGGTAGTCCCCGATTGGATGTGACGTCCCCGGAAGTGCGTCAAAATGACGTCAAAAGATGACGTCATTTTTCAACTTTTTAATTTTTCAGTGTTTATCATTCCATTTTGTTGGACTGCCTTCAAGGAGGTTACACACCAAATTTGACGTCAATCGGACTGACGGTTGTGACGTCATGGACGTTTTAAAATGACGTTTTTCAAATGTGCCCGGAAAAAAGTTGCGGCGGCGAAGGTATGCGCTCTACCGAGTGCCCGTTCTAGTTTCCTCTGTTTTCACGACGGCTGTTCATCACCACCTCAGATCGTCCCAAATCCAATACCATGATCCTTTTCACCCTCGCCAACCCCTTAATACCTCCTCCTTCCAGATTGTTCATTTTTCCTTCCTGAGAGTTCCCTTCAGTTTACATCTTGTCCACCCCATGCATCCTCTGCTACCCCCTATTCCTCCCCACAAACATTATTTCTCTGCCTTCCCCTGTATTGGCCTTCAGTTCTGCTGTTGCTGTTTCTTTTGACCTGTTGCATCTTGATTCGTTCAGTGTACTTGTACAAGCTTGTCCACAATCCATGACTGTATACAAAAAAAATAATTATGGACTGTAACCGATAAACTCTTTGGACGAGTTCATCAGGAAATTCTCCAACTGTTTCGTTGTGCAGAGGCACACCCCTTTCTCGCAGGTATGCTTACAAGGACGTAAAGTTTCTTGAAAAGTATTTTAGTCATTTCATTCTACAATCCTTATCTGGGAGATATGGAATTTGTCCAGGCCGCCCCAATTTACTTCGTTGCCCACGGTTTGAGCATGCGTGCTGAGCAATCGGAGAGGAAATACGTAATTTTGAAAGTCGCGTATTGCCCAGTGTTTTTATACCACCAGACGGTGGAGTCTGAGCAATTTTTTTTGTTTTTAATCCTTCCTTTCCCTAGTTCTTTACCTTGTCTGGGCTTTTGTTCCCGAAAGCTGGCTGCACAAGACGGGGTTCACGTACTGGCCACAAAAGTATGTTTTGTTTTTAAAATCTTAACTTTTACAATTTTTGTTTTCTGCCGTTCATATAAGGTGCGTGTGCGTGTGCACGCGTGCGAAGGTGTAAAAGCATACAGGTGGTTTGAAGGCAAAAGGAAATTGCACAAATAAGTGATGTGCCTCTCAAGCTCAAATCGGGTCATAAACTCCAGATGCCGAATGATGATTTAAAACTGAATGATTTACTCTCTGCGTAGTCGTCTTTCCTCCAGTGATTAGTACCCTCGCTAGAGGGAAAAAGTATCGCATTTGGGTCCATTTGTTTGTCTGTCTATACACAACGTGCTAATGCAGGCCACAAAAGCCACCTGGTGGTAGCCAGTATTATATGTTATCTTTTTTGTTTATGGAGTACGCCATAAAGTATGTACAATTCGAATGCGAGTATGTCTATAAAGTATGTACCATTATGATCAGAATGTGAGTACGTCTATAAAGTATGCACAACTAGCATGCGAGTATGTCAAAATATGTACAATTAGAATGCGAGTATATCTATAAAGTATTTACAATTAGAATGTGAGGACATCTATAAAGTACAGTAAATTTTCAGCATTCGCAGATCACAGCTGCGTCATATTCCTGCCCGCAGCACTCCAATCTCCCTCCGTAGAAACTTGAGAGGTGCATCGTATCCTGCTCATGTGTGTGCGTGCGTGCGTGCGCGTGTGTGTGCGCAGCCTTTGTAATGTCGACAACACCTTTTTGGTGTTTTTAAAATTTGATTTGACCATTTTATTTCATTTTGAAAATTTGATCATGGTACCAGCAGAAGCTCACTTACTCTTCACGAAGAGCACAATTATGGGATCTTTAACATCCACCATTGAATGTTGGCAGATGGGACACCCATTTAACGTTCATCTGAGAGACTGCATACACATTCATGAATCACCCTGCCTGTGAAACACTGAGATGACAGTTTATAGCTGGGTTGAGATTTGAATCCTGGCTCGATTGCTTCGAGGCAAATATGCATACCTCTTGATCATCCTGTCAGCCCTTTGTCAATTTACAAGGAAATGCAAGGAAATCAGACACAGGTGGAGGCCATTCAGCCCATCATGCCTGCGCCACATCAATACCACACTACTTTTAAACACAAGATCCAAAGAAGAAAATGCAAAGTTTTTTTTTTTTTTTATATTTTAAGTAGTGTTTTTTTGGGGGGGCAATTTTAACTTTAAAAAAATTTCCTCAGAGGAGGGGGCATGAGCTTGATTAAAAAACACATCAATCGCACAACATCACTTGACAAGACCCCCACCAACAGCACTCCGTACACATGCACACAATCACCCATCAATGCTCAAGCTACCTCAAACAAAGTTCTTATACAATCGCAAATTTTAATAAAAGTGCAATTGGAGACCACCTGAAAATGAAAACAAATCCTTGTACATCAAATATTATACACCAGCTTTTTGGTTGTGCGACATCTGCAATGTGTTTCAGGATTGCAATATTTTTGAAATGCATTCCCTTATTCCGAGTTTCGTAACTCTACACTCGTAATCCTGGCGTTTTCTTGCGAAGCCTTTTTAGTGGACCAAAGGCAAGAACATATTCATGTTTGACTTCTAACTACCCTAATGTGTTCTGCATGGTTCCAAGAAGCATCGCAAAAGCTAAATTTGATTGATCAAACTTTATTTGGTTAAAAATAACAAGCTCGAATGAGCGAAGATCCTCGTCCTCTTAATCATGACGTCATAAAAACGAATATGACGTCATTGTGATGTCTCAGGTTTGCGATAAATTATCTGTGCTAATGCCCGGCTTGATTCCCGCAAAGAAAATTCAAACAGCTTGCCGAGTTTCAGAGATAATTGTATCGGTGATATTATGATGTCAACTTTTTTTCTTGGAAGAATTTCCAAATTCGGAGATGGTTGCTGCCTGCGTGTGGGCTTTCTACATATACATGGCAAGTTTCATGAAGATCCGATGAAAACTCTGGGTTGTGAAACCAAAAATGTCAAAAAATAGGAATGACGTCATAAAAATTTATATGACGTCATCGTGATGTATCATGTATGCGGTAATTCATCTCTGCTAATGCCCTGTTCGATTCCTGCAAACAGAATACAAAAAGTTTGCCTAGTTTCGGAGATAAATTTTTAGGCGATTTCCATTAGCGGAGATATTTTGACGTCATAACTTTTTTTCGAGGAGGAATTTTCAAAATCGAAGATGGTTACTGTCTGCGCAGCATATTTTTACATATATATGCCAAGTTTCAGGAAGTTGCGATGAAAACTGTAGGCCGTGAAACAAAAAAGTCCACAAGAAGAAGCAGAAGAACAACAACGTGAGTAAGACTTAGAGATCCTCCACGAGGATCTAAAAATTAAAAAAAAACCTTGTGATTCATTTAATTGGCCTTATGTTGTGCAACAGCACATCAGAGATATATATATATATATATATATATATATATATATATATATATATATATATATATATATATATATATATATATATATATATATATATTCTCAATCGTAATACGGAAGCTTTTGGACAATCATTTGAGGGACGAGCGATGTCGTTTGATGTGTGCAGGTACTGGGCAGTGGCATTACCAGCATACCTCATCACCACCGTTGCTTTTGGTTACACTGTACTTTTGGCCCTCAACATGACAACAACGCCTAGTCTCGATTCACTTAACTCTATCACAGGTGTGATCATGCATTCATCCATTCTGCTTGGTTTAACCATCCTTTTGCTGGTTTTAACATAAAATTAATTTTAATCTGTTACCTTGATCTTTTATTTCTATTCAGATCCTTTTGCTGAGGTGCAAGATATTGAGGAGACCCTTCCTGGAGGAATACCTTTGTTAAGAGATCTACCCCTCTGTACAGTTAATGCCTATTTATATGGTTTGTCCACTGATTAAATCAACGTACCGAAATGGATACTAGTGCTGAAGAATGATAGGGATAGCAGGAGGGATTTTATGCATTGAATTAATTTCTTGTTGGACCACCATCAAGCATGTCAGGAAATCAGTTAAGGTGAGGGGTGGGTGGAGGTGTAGGTTATACCGAGCAGTTTGGAGGTAAAATGCAAATATCTGCCAATTGGCAGAAGTTTGACGCATCTCGGGTTAACGTAAGGTGGAATGTTTGGATTTCTAGGACACGATTTCAAAGGATTTTTGACAATGATGCAAATTTATTTGAAATATGGTGCTTGAGAGAATGTTTATTCCTAAAGCTTCAGCTCTTAAAAGAGTGTGAAAAGCCATTTTTGTATTCAAAACAAAAATTTGCTGGTTGCACTTGTGGTGTGCCCAGGAAGGTTTTCAATTTAAACAATTTATAGTCACAGCGGTTCAGGAGGGGGAGGGATGCGAATTATATATTTTAATTTGTGTGGTGTGGCACCGCTCCCATGGGGAGAGTGTTGCACAAGTCCAAGCTCATTCTAAAATATGCTGATTATTATAAAATGAAAACGACTGAATGGTCATCGACGTGGGGGAATATGTTGAAACATCCATGTCTGTTTGTGGCATGGAATGCATTGAAATTTGGTGGTTGTACTTCGTGTGTGCTGTAAACATTCTACTAAGCTGAGAGCCACCCCCCACATATGTTTTTATTTTTACATGAAAGTGAGGAATTATGGTAAGAAAAACAGACATCATAGCTGTGGGTCAAATATAAGTGCTGATGCACTACTGCACCACTGGAAAGATTGACTTGAAAACTGAATGTTGTGAAAAAAATCAAACCCCCGGAAGTTGTTCAAATCGTGAAATGCACCAACTTTGTGTTGTAGTCTAATAAAAACAAGTTATTGTACCAAATCTTGTGAATCACAAGTTATACGTTGTGGTAGAACATGAAATAAAGCCCCCACTCCATCGGGAGGGAGTTCCTTGCGATTGTAAAATATTTTTTTAAATTCACCCATGAGATTCCAAATTCTACTTTTTTTTGGCTTTTCGGGATGAAACGATAACTAATTTGTAATCATTACGCATGATTGTCTCTCAATTTTTGAAA
>NC_140964.1:131355105-131382605 GCF_056783735.1 Eptatretus burgeri | reverse complement strand
GAGGATGTTAAGAGAGGAAAGAAAGCGAATGGAGAAGGAAACGTTAAGGAACCACACTGTGCAGATCGAACAGTTGGAAGCCAAAGCAAGATTAAATAATGAAATGGAATAAAGATTCGAGAAAGAACAACGAATGAAGCAGGAAAGGGAAATCAACCAATTGAGGGAAACGACGAGATTGGAGAAGGAAGAACAAGAGAGACAGTGGGAGAGGAAACAAAAAGAACATGATTTTGAAATTGACCAACTAAAGGAGAGAGCAAGGTTGGAGTACGCGGAGATGGAAAAACTCCGGAAAGATAACTAACAATTAAAAAGGCTCGGCGAGGAAGAACGACTCAAATGGAAAAGAAAATGGAGCCAGGAAGTAGAACAGCGCAATAATGTGGGATGTGTGCAATCACCACAGGGAGGAATGTTAGTGGTGCGGGACTTGATTGACATCACTCGTCCGATGAAACCACAATTCGAGCAAACCCTGGTGAAGGAGATATTGATGGAGCATACGGGGTTGTTGACGAATGAAACACATTTTGAGCAGGTCCAGCATGTGGAGCTGACAGCCCCAGAGGAGTGTGGCGAATCAATGCTGAGCAACCTGCTGGAGAGAAGCGACTGGACCGAGGTGACTCTAGAACGAAGCAGGTACGTGGGCACATGCATACATGGTGCGGACGATGAGCTTAAGGTAGGAATTGAATTTTATGTTCATGAAGAGACTCTGTCCGATGAGGTGCACATATGCGTGACCCCTGAATGTGTGTGTGGAGTGCCTGTGAATGAATGCTGTGAGCCCACACTCCACACTATAGCACCGGTGTGTGCTGCAAAGGCCGAAACGTGTGTGGGTACTCACGTGGAGGTCGAGAATGTAGCCCTGGAGTGCGAGGCGGTTGGTCAGTACGCAGGCAAGGTTGTTTGTATGGAATGTGAACACATAGCCTTGGAATGTGTGGAGCCTGCTGTGTGTGGGAGTCCTGAGCATGGAATGAGTAGTGATGTCAAAAATAGGTTAGAGGTGCCAAATAGGTGAGAAAATAGGTTAGAGGTTAGAGGTGAGGAAATAGAAATGCCACCAGGGCAGAACTTGAGCCAGGGGACAAAAACCATAATGGACAACTCTGCATGGGTTCTTGCAGAGTTAGAGGTGCTGCATCCAGGAGCAGGCTTTAGAAATTGGATTTTAATTTCTCTATCAGCCTCACAGGAACTTTGAGGTAGAGCGCAGATGAGTATCAAGTGGCACTGGCATGTGTCACTTGGTCTTCAAACCTTTCTGAGTACATGAGGGGTTTGGCCAGCTGAGTGGGGTTTATCTGTCTTGAGGGAGTTATGGAGAAGAGGTCGAGGCCGCTCCCCGATTGTGGTTTACCTGACTTCCACGAATCCTGGAGAAAAGGAGGGGGTGGACCACAGCCCCAATTGAGATGTGACCCCTTTGAGCCGTGGCGGAAAGGTGGCGGGGTCATGTAATGGGTACTGAGGGATTCGTTCCCTCACTCCCCTTCCAACGAGCCAAAGAAGCAGGCCATATTGGGATGTAAAAATTTTGATTGAAAATTGTACCGAAAGTGATTGCAAATTGAGACTGACAGAAGGGATAAGAGTGGCACGAGTGGATTTGGGTGATTATTAAAGCGAAAAAAAAGTAGTGGAGACATCACAGGCAGAGTGTTAAATCCACCTGAAACAAGTTGATGACAAAGAGTGGCTTGTTTGAGGAAAGACTGAAATGCCTGGTTGGAACCATGCAGATGTTCCACGGGGCTGGTGAAGAGATTTTGATGTTTCGTTTAAATTGTTGGAAATATAGGATTAGGGCAATATGGAGGAGGCCAGCGGACGACGGACGTAGTGACAAATTGATTGGGGTTTGATGAAAAAGTGTATTGGTTAAATTTGATGACCAAGTGGGATCCAAGAGACTGGTGTGTTTTTGTTTTCACATAAACGTGAAAGGTGTTGGATGGTGTTGTGGGCTGGGTGTGTGGCATTGCGGAATGAATGACGAAAGTGTTTGGGTGAATGGCGTGATTGTGCAAATGAGGAGAGTGAGTGCGAACAACGTACCCTGTCGGTAGGAGTCTCCTAACCAAGTTAGTGTAGGTTAGGGGGACTTAGAGGATTTGGCCTGGATTCTGGCTGCTGTTCCATTGTGCAGGTGGACTGTGAGGGGTAGGTGCAGTCCAAGGTATGGGGATACTGGCTGGTAGTGTGACATGGTATTGGAAATTGGTGAGTTGGGAAATAGGGCACCAGGGCTTTGGGGGTTCCTGGGAGGTGAAGGCTATCGGAGGTGCCAGGAGAGCATGGGTTGGTTCAGTGCCAGGAGAGCACGGTAGGTTCAGTGCCAGGAGAGCACGGTAGGTTTAGTGCCAGGAGAGCACAGTATAGGTGCTATGAGAGCACACGTATGGGTGCTATGTGGGCACAGCGTGGGTGCTTGGACAGCACAGTATGGGGGCTGGAGAGAGCCACCCCTTAGTTAGGAGTGCCAGAATCACACTCAGGTGAACCCCGAGGTCGCAGGGTGTCCTCCACCCCCGATTGGAAGCAGGCAAAGAGGCCTCGTAGTAGTCACACTCCCCAGCCAGCAAGTTATGCCGAGGACCACCAAATGATAAAAGACAAATAAGGGCCTTGCCCAGGTTTAATGGAATGGAACATTGTGCCAAGTCGGGAAAAATGGGTCATTCGGATCATTCTTGCCATAGCAGGGTTTGTTGCATTGTCTCGAGCTAAAAGTAAATGGCTCGGTTCGATGAACTCTCCTCCGCACCATTCATATGTGACACCTGGTAAGAGTAATATTGATGGGAGAAATTGTTGGCAAGGGCCAGGCTCGGTCACCCTCTCCAAGTGCCAGAGAGGCCACCAGTATGTCATGAGCACACACCCACGAAGATAATGTTGAGTAAGAAACAACATCCAGTCTGTAGACGAAAAAAAGAGAAAAAAAATGGGAATGTATGAGGAAGACCATACCTAAACAAGTCCTGCCAAAGCAAGCCAGGCAAGGAAGGTTAAGTAAGGGTACACTCCATCTCACCTGGTCTGAGGTCATCACACCCACTTGCATCCCCAAGAATACCTCCAAACTGCATTTGCTAACCATCGATATCACTGTGCCACCATTGCTGTCACCTGCTGTCCAATTCAGGGCTTGTTGCCTGCTGCTGCTTGTGAGTAAGCCATATTGGCCGAAGTATTTTTGTAGGCCATTGAGGCCAAAGTGCTTTTGTGGGCCGTTGCGGCCGAAGATTCATGCCATTTTGTGGGCCGTTGCGGCCGAAGATTCATGCCATTTTGTGGGCCGTTGCGGCCGAAGATTCATGCCATTTTGTGGGCCGTTGCGGCTGAAGATTCATGCCATTTTGTGGGCTCAGTGGACCAAAGAACTCTTTGTGAGATTAGGCCACTGGGCCAACTGAACTCACCTGGTGAGAGGCCAATAAGGCCACGAAGTGAGGAAACCCTCAGGGGTGAATGGACAATACTGCCGGGAGGGGGCATGAAGGAGCGAACACGTGAAAGATCTTTGAACTTTTGAATGTCCTGCTCCTCTGCAAATATTGGTGTTAAAAGTAAAATTGAATGCCCTCCCGTTCAAATCCAAAATTAGAATGTTAAGTCGTGTGCATAGAGTGTGAATTTGTTTCTTAGATTCGTGATCCGACACACAAGGATAGGGACATGCCAATCTTACTGTGACACTTTGGTTTTTGGAGTTAAGTGCTTCTCATGTTGTGGGTTCGAGCAGTGCTTCTCAAACTATCTGATGTGGTGGACCGGCAGGTTTTTTTTCCATTGTGCCAGGGACCGGTGCCATATTATTATTTGTTTATGATCCGAGAAAATATTGCTTGAACATCCGTAGTAATATTAATTTATGCCAGAAAAATATAAAAATATAATGAATATCATAAAAGTTGACACTTTTTTTATATATATTTTGTAAACAAGTAATACAGTATTACAATATTTTTATTTTTTTTAAAAAATCAAACTTGCAAAGCCTTCAAACTTCATTATTAGAAACATATGTATACCAGTATATAAGTAATAAAATGAAAAATTATAATGAAAAATTACCCCCGTGCGGGAGTGACGGTCATCTCTGTGAGAAATAATACCACAAGTTCTCAATGTTCAGTTATGAACGAAGACTACTGCGCAGCTCGAACTGTGCAGTTTGGTTAAAGATGACTCGGCATTTTGGCGCTCGTGCACGAAATTATATTTTGAAAATAAATGCGGACGTTTACATTTCGGGTTTTGAAACTTTTGCACCTTTGGCGGAAAATGTATAAATATATAATATGCAATAACACCATTCACTCACTTTTACCATGCCCAGTAGAGAATATATAGCCTCCTGAAGGTAGGGCAGTTTTTGCAAACTTTGAAGTCACGTGACGCGAAAACGAAATTCGAAAATCCATCCCGACCAAATTTAGATATTGTCCCATAGATTCATATGCCACAATCAAATTCAAGATTGCTTGAGAAATGTAGGAGGAGATAGATTTTGAAAATCATCATTTTCGCATTTTTTGCCAACTTTGAAGTCACGTGACACGAAAGCGAATATCGAAAATCTGGCCTGACCAAATTCAGATATTGTCCCATAGATTCATTTGCTACAATCAAATTCAAGATCGTTTGAGAAATGGCGGAGGAGATAGAATTTGAAAATCGTCATTTTCGCAACTTCAAAGGCCTCGTGACCTTGACCTTGACCTTCGTGACCTTGAAAGTCATACCATCGTGTACGTCTCATCGACCTCTATCAGGATCACAAATGACCAGATCTCCCGCTTCAACTTCATTGTGAACGGACGGACGGACGGATCGAAGGACATCGACACCCATATTATTAGGTCATGCTTGAAGAGATGACCGAATAAGGTAGGTTGAAAAAATTATTTATTTTAGTTATCTTAAACTCCAGTGAAGAAAGACATTAAAAGAAAGATTGAAAGGAAATAAACAACATTACATTGAAGACAACTTTGAAAATGTCGTCATGTTAAAATATGAAATTGATGATGTCGGCATGTTAAATCCTTAACTTTCACTCATGTGAAAGGTGAGCCTGCTTCTTCTTTGTCAGCTTATCCAATCGTGGTTCAATTGAGGACAGTGCCACGCGCAATGGAGATAGAATATCCACACGATTCCTGTACTTTGACTTGAAGCTCATGGTTGAGAAGCCAGTCTCACAGAGGTAGGTTGAAGGAAATGGGAGAAGAGTTTTCAGAGCAATTTCAGTAAGCTCAGGATATTCTGCTTTCACTTTTATTCAAAAAGAAACAAGTGCTGTTGTAGTTTCGAAACTCCTCTTCAATCCTTCATCAGCAGAGAGCTCCAACAATTTATCCTCCATAATGACACCTAAGTCATCACTCAATGGCATAAACGAATTTCGTATTCATTCATTCCCTTTCCGTGGATCTTCTTCTTCTGGAAAGTAATGCTGAAAACGTTCTGCCAAATTCGTCGTGTTCTCTGATTACATTTCGTAGAGATGTAACATTAAGGCCTTCTCCTGCATCAGCGATGACTGCCGCTAATTGGTGAAATGTGTCATAACAATCACTTGACACTCGACTCTTCCATGCTTCGAGCTTTCGTTTTTGTCCATCGATCTTGGAAACTCACCGCGGACCGGCAGTCGATGACTCGCGTACCGGCACTGGTCCGCGTACCACCACTTTGAGTAGCACTGGGTTAAAGTAAATGGGAGATCTGTGCTGTACGTTAGACAGGGCCATTGCCGTGGGCTGCCCGAGATGGAGGCTCAGGAGAGCCTTGGGAGAAAAGTGGGGGTAGTGTTGCGGAAATGGCCCTTGGTGTGTTACTAAAAATAGGATTAGCCCAGATCCCCCATTAAATGCATGCTTAGCCAGGTTGTTCGGTAATTGGACGTTACATGTGTGTCGGGAGGTGTCACAGGCTGTTATTTGTTTGTGCAGTGGTGGTGGACTGAGAGGTTCTTCTTCCTTCCTTCCTCTCTCCGGACAATAGTCCCCGCCCAGCGTTCTGAGAGGGGGAGTGGCCAAGAGAAGGAAGTGAAACTGAAGGGAGGAGCCAGTGGGTTTTGAGGCGGGCGAGCTTCGGGAAGGCGGTGGTGAATCTGCCGGGAGAGAAACTGATCCTGAGCGCGCCGAGTCTGCGATGTTTCGTAAAAGAGGCAGGAGAAACTACTCGTGGGAGTCGTGATCTGCTGTGTAAGGGACGGCTGTGTCTGTCTGCAATCTGCTTCATAAAAGAAGCAGGAGAAACGACTAGTGGGAGTCGGCGATCGACCTCTATGAGGAGGACATCGACAGGTTCATGTTTTTTTATTTGTATTGGTATTTGTTTTACACGCATGCAGTCAATGAAGCAATTGGGGGTGGGGGGGGGTGGGGACAGGACATGAGCAAAAAGACCTCCAGCCATTGTTTACCCAGTTTGTACATGCACTTATAACAATCCTACTTATGGACAAGGCGCCACAGACTTCCATGCAAAACCCCAGAAAAGAAAAGGGAGAACTGGGTCCGTAAGCCTTTAATGTTCCTCGGAGCTTGGGAGACCGAAGGAGCTCCGTGAGACCGTGCAGGTTACCTGCCATCCTCGTGGTGACTCGCTGGGCCCTGGTTCGGCGACCCTCGGTGTCTCGGCCCACTCTCCGCTGGACTCCACCAGTGCCCTCTCCGGCTTCGACTCAACCAACTCCTCTGTCCAATTCCACTCTCCACAGCGATTCCACCGGTGTCCTCCCCAATTCTCTCACAACCGCATCGATTCCACTGGTGTCCTCCCCAATTCTCTCACAACCGCATCGATTCTCCACCAAGACCCCCGATGTCCTCACCAGTTCTCTCACAACCGCCAACAACAACTCACTCGGCGTCGACATGTGCCTTTTTATTGCCCCGGGCGCTCGCCCCTCACTTTTCGGCACGTGGGGGAAAATTCCAGGGGAGCCTGGCTTGGCTCTGTTGTTGTTGCCCAACCGTCATTTCTGTTTACCCGTTCCGAGGGACATCGGGGCGGGAGTTGTTGAGATGCTGTTGTGGTGGTGTTGGCGTGGTTGTTGAGATGCCGTTGTGTTGGTGGTGGAGGTGGTGCAGTTGTAGTGTGGTTGGCGCTGTGGTGGGAATGGCATGGTTGTTGAGATGCTGTTGTTTGAAATAAAAGATAAAACAGAATAACAGCTATCTCAAAGATGCACAGCCCGGCACATGAATAATCCCCTTTAGACATCGGTGGGGAAATCTAATCTGGACACGCACTTATCGACATAATTGAGCGAAAGGACCTGAATGGTGGTTTGCGAACTGCAACAACCGGAACAATATATCTGTGTGTGTGTATATATATATATATAGATATATGATATAGATATATGATATATATATATGATAGAGTGGGATTAAATACAGTCAAAAGCTGAAAAACAATGTATATTCTGTGATTATCTTCTAATTAATGACAATAAAAAATATGAAAAGGAATGTAATTCTTTTAGATTTACACCAAAAATGAATTACTTTACAAGATTGATTGGAGAAATGAATGTGAAGTATGAGGGTGATAACACACCTTTCCTTGTAATGGAAGAAACTGAACCTACAAGAGAAATGTTCAAAGGATTGTTGTTATATATTATTCATGATTGTCATTTTCAGGGAAATATCAACACAAGATATTGTATAAAACAATAATGGATTGTCTTGAAATTAAACCCAAACTTGGGATAAAATATAGAGTTTCGAAAAAAGCCAATAATAAATTAAATAACCTGTTTTCCAAATAAATAAATGAATGATTTTTTTTACCCATTTGGGGAAATAAGATAAAATTTAACAACCATAAAAATCTTCCAAATTTATTGAGATGTTTCATAATTGGTTCAAGTGGATGTGGAAAAGCTTGCTTACTTTTAAAGATGCTCCTTACTCACAACTTTTTAGATTATGATAATTTGATAATTTTTACAAAGTCAAGTTTTCAACCTGAGTATCAACGACTCTCACAAGGTTTTTTTTGCTGGTCTTCAAAAAGAAGATATAATCGGTTTATTTATACTTCAAAACAAACGAAATAATTACAACATGGAAGATATAATACAACTATTTTGTGATACACAGAGGTATAAAAAGAAATCAAAACCTATAACTTGTATTCTTAGTGATAATATGGATGATATACCTTCTCCCCAAGATTTGGATAAATCAAAAAAGAACCTCGTTATCTTTGATGATTGTGTTAATGAGAGAAACCAAACGGTAATGGACAGATACTCCACAAGAGGGAGACATTCTTCTTGTAATTGTATTTATCTTTGTCAATCATACTTTCAACTTCCTCTTCGTTCCATCAGAAGCAATGCTAATACTTTTATTTTATTCAAGTTAAATTCAAAACATAAAAACAATTTTTGGAGAGACAATTGTTCTACATTATGCAGTAAAAAGCAATTTGGGGGATTATGTGAAGCACATGACTGAAAAATATAAATATATTGTTGTGAAACAAGATGAGATATGAAGGGATATATTTTTTTATTCATAAACAATTACATATATAAATGACAACTATTATTATAAATCTTGTGGGTAAATCTGCTTCTGGAAAATATTTTCATAAATCAAGGTTCTTGTATAGTACAAATGAGAATATTTTAAATCTGCTTAAAAAACACCCCATGATACGCATTGTATCAACAACAACTCAATCAATAAGACCGAGAGAGGTAGAAGGTGAAGATTATGATATTTCAATGGAGGAACATAATGCGATTGAGGAATGAAGGTCAAATATTTGAGGTTTCTCTTGGTACAACAAAATATTCACATTGTAAGAGTCAGTTATAGAAACTAAAATCTGGTGGTCTTGCGATATTATAAAGTAATCCGGAAGGAATGAGACAAATTATTAAACATCTGAGCAGGGTTAAGATTTTATCATTCGGTTTTGATAATTTATGAAGAAACTCACCGCAAACGTATGAAAAGCAGAGATACAAGTATTAGTGAAGAAGAAATTACAACTCGTATTAATGTTGTTTGAATTACCCCCCCCCCCCCCTCTAGTGCGGGCCCGCCGGTGCGTGCCAGTATGTGCAGCTTCGTTCCTTCGCTCTCGTAAACGCCGACTGGATTGTGGCATTTTTTCAATTAGATCGGACCAACCAAATCATAAATGGCCATAACTTGGGAAACACTTGGGAAACATACTCAGGTCCCCAGCGTCAATTGTGATGTCATATCAAACGAAGAAGAAGAATAATTGTGACTTCCCACTCTCCCCCCCCCCCTCTCTCCCCCAAGTGTCGCCACTCCTCTCTCCCCCTCCTCTCTCGCCACTCTCTTGCTTTCACTCTCACCCCCCTCTCGCCCCTCCTCTCTCCCCTCTCTTGAATTGTGATGCCTCCTCTCTTTCACCCCCTCTCTCCCTCCCCTCTCTCCCTCCCCTCTCTCCCTCCCCTCTATTGCTCCCCTCTCTTCCCCCTCTCTTCCCCCTCTCTTCCCCCCTCTCTTCCCCCCTATCTTCTCCCTTCTCTTCTCCCTTCTCTTCCCCCTTCTCTTCCCCCTTCTCTTCCCCCTTCTCTTCCCCCTTCTCTTCCCCCTTCTCTTCCCCCTTCTCTTCCCCCCTCTCTTCCCCCCTCTCTTCCCCCTCTCTTCCCCCTCTCTTCCCCCTCTCTTCCCCCCTCTCTTCCCCCTCTCTTCCCCCTCTCTTCCCCCTCTCTTCCCCCCTCTCTTCCCCCTCTCTTCCCCCTCTCTTCCCCCCTCTCTTCCCCCTCTCTTCCCCCTCTCTTCCCCCTCTCTTCCCCCTCTCTTCCCCCTCTCTTCCCCCCTCTCTTCCCCCCTCTCTTCCCCCCTCTCTTCCCCCTCTCTTCCCCCTCTCTTCCCCCCTCTCTTCCCCCCTCTCTTCCCCCCTCTCCCCGCTCTCCCCCCTTTGAACAATTAATTCAAACCCTGGGAAAAAAACAGCTTTCAAACCTTCGGAAACACTTGGGAAACAGCTGAAACGGATGAAGAACGATATCAAACCTTGAAAAGGCACATACTCAGGTCCCAAGCGTCGATTATGACGTCATACCAAACGAAGAAGAAGAAGAATTGTGACTTCAATCGTGCAAAATTTTTTTTTTATTGTGATGTCATAGCACCATGTGCTGTCATTGGTTGGCAGACATTGGTCATTATATCACGTTATTCTTTTTTATTACTGCCAATTATTGTGCTATTATTATTAATATGCTGTTATTATTCTGAGATTTGTTTTGTGAAAAAATGGCATGATAAGGTGGAACGACACTTCAGCTATGAATTATACACCATTCCAATACTGAAAAAAGCAATAAAATGGCCGTAACTTTGGAACCGCTTGTCCGGTTGATATCAAACCTTGAAAAGGCACATCCGCGGGTCCCCGGCAATATTCCTGGCAAGTTTCAATCGGATCGGACTGGCGGTTGTCGAGAAACGGCGGTTGCAGACACACACACACACACACACACACACACACACACACACACACACACACACACACACACACACACACACACACACACACACACATACATTGCTGGAATTATAGATAGATAAAGAATTTGATGAAATATTTAAAGAAATGGATTTATTTGAACACATCTACTTTAATGATGAAGAAAAGGAAAATTTCCCTGTTGATCTTTACAATTCATTAAATGATATTTTCCAATTAATAAATGGATGCGAAAGAAAGAGCAAGAAGATTTAAGGAACATCAAGAGTTGGTTTCAAATGTTGTAAAACAACAGGAAGACATAAAGAAGAAACGCAGACAGAAACTAACGGGTGAAGAAGCATTTGAAAGAAAACCAGACATTTTTTTAATCACTTTTAAAAACTTCCCAAGAAAAAATTATAGATGTTTGCACAGTTCCCACAATAGAATATACTCCTATAACACTTCAAATGTTTTAACATTTCAGTCAAATGACGAAGGAAGAAATCGGGCGTATAGGAGAATTAGAAGATGATGTTGAAGGATTATTTTAACAACTGGAAGAGATTAATCAACCCCCTGATTATATTGTGAATGCTCTCCAAAACAATGAATATTCAGCGGATTCAAAAACCAAAGCAGGACTCATTCCAACCGAACAACCAGCAATATTTCATCTTGTTCAAGAAAAGGTATTGATATTTAATGATGAATTAAGGTTCTTGAGTTCTGCTCAACCCCCTGTCAAATTAACCCCCACATTAATGTTTCTTCTCACAAAAGATTGAAGACAAGCTTCAACTGTGAGGGATGAATCAAAGTATTTTGATAAACCATTGGATATGAAAAATAATAATGATGGAGTATGTATATATGTATGTATATATATATATGTATGTATGTATATATATATATATATATATATATATATATATATGTATATATGTATATATGTATATGTATATATGTATGTATATATATATATATTTTTATCTGCTGGACTCTCTTAATTATCGGGTTAGTCTTTCTGGTAAACGTAGCAAGAATGAGAAGGAGAAACGCATTATTCAGGCTTTAAGTATCCTTACTTCAGGTGTTGGTTTTCTTCCAAATGACCCATCGCAATTAGTTTATAGACTGTTATTGTTGTTAGGTAGTAAGAAGGCTGGAAATAACAATTGTTTTAATGAAGCATCAGCCATTTTAGACCAGTTGATGAACATGAAAATAACTAATTAATATCAATACAAAGACATTTTATCTCATGTTAAATAAGATGAGAAGCACAATCCTTAGTTTTAATTTCACAACAAGCGACCACACATCTCCATTCCCATACCCACTTACAACTTGACCCAACAAAAGAATATGAGGCATCTTTATTGTCCATGGAAACTTGTAATACCTTATTTAATATCGCTGAGAAAAATGACAAGTTTAGTAATTATCCGGGAAGTGGATACAAAACGATAACAGTTCACCCGGAGCATATGAGATTTCTCAAATGTATTCCGAAATTGCCTGTCTTATGAAAGAACAGGGTGATGAACCAAAAAATATTGTTTTCGATATTCAAAAAATACTGGGCGAAGTGGTGTGTGCCTGTAATCTGGCTTCTTGGAGGCTTGGGTTGGAGGATTGCTTAATGACAGGGGCTCTGCGCTGGGCCACGCTATGAGAGGGTGTAGTGCAGCCTGGAATCATGGTGAAACCCAATCCTTATTCCTGTGTTGTAAGAGGCAACCAGGGTTGTGTCAGGAAGTGCATCCGGCGTAAAACCTATGCCAAATCAGTGTGCGGATCATAATGGATGATCCGCTGTGGCGATCCCTAACGGGAGCAGCCGAAAGACGAACGACAACATATAATATTCAAAAAACGTACTTCAAAATCAACGATTAAACTTAAAAATAGCCTCAAGGTTGATTTCACAATTGATAATTCATTTAAAGAGTTATTGGGTTTCTCCTCAAAAAAGATTGAAACTAATGGGACGTTTTACAGTGATAATGTCATTCAAATATCCTCAGGAAGAAATTCGGTGTTGATTCACTGTGATTTTATTGATGGCGCTTATAATGATGGAATAAGAACAAATACAATATTTTCATTCGGCGCATTCTCAACCCCAATTGGTTATAAATTCAATATGGAAACCAAAAATCTGGTTTATCTTCCTGTCAGGAAAAACCTATGAGGCCCCGCGAGGAGTGATGTAAGCAACATTTTTTAATGATATGTTGATCATAGGCTCAGATGATAGGGTAAGGGTTAAAATAGTACTATATGGCATTAACTCAGAAATGGCCGATGTGTCCCTTACATCACTCCTCCTCGTGGCACCTCATATACAGAGTAAATTTTCGGATAACCGACCGAAATAATCGCATAATTTATTTTAATGGAGCAATTGTATCCTTCAGAATTCACCTCCGTGAAGTTTTCCAATAAATAAATATGATGGATATTGTGAGGAAACACGAGTTGGGAAAATATAAAATAATTGCAGGGGATGGGATGTTCCTTTCCCCATACCACAAGGGTGAAGGTATGTATCTTCGTAGAGTATACTATAAACCGAAGAGATAAAGCGGTGTCGGACATCAATTTAGAGGAGATGGGATAATTGATATTCTAATGGGTATCGGTTCAACTATTCTTAAACATAAAGACCAAATTGGTTCAACTGTTTCTGCTCTGGAAAATGTAGCGGGTGCTATCAAGAGTATAAAAGATGCCCAAATGGAATCTCATAAATTACAAGCAATAAAAGAAATTTAAAAAGGCAAAACTCAGTTGTCTCCCCAAAAACGACAGAAAATAATTCAAATACTTGGGTCAGGGTTTCAAAAGTTTGAACATCTTTTTTCCTTCATAAATGCAGGTATGGAAGCAATTGATAGTGTCTATGATTTCGATGACACCATTGTCATGTCAAACTCCATTAAAAAAAGAAGATTACTTCAAGGTAAATGCTATAATAGTCAAGGCGAGGGGTGAAAAAATTGTTCAGATTGTGATAAAAACATGAAACTTTGCACAAATGTTTAACACAACATTCTAAACGTTTTCAGTGCTGGAGCCAATGTGAACTGTTTCTAGCATAGCAACGGTCGCTCGGCAACATATTTTCCTTCGCAACCAGCACATTGGATGACTGTGGACCAATTTTATTAAATGATTATGATGTATTTTAATATCTACAACTTCAATTTTCATATAGACATCAATTTGGAGCAATTGTCAACAACACAAGGCTTAATTTCAGTTGCTAGGCAACATATTTTCCTTTGTAACCACCACAAAAGATGCCTGCAGACCAATTTTACTTATCAATTACAATGTATTTTATTATCTATAACTTTACCCGTCATATTTACATCACTCTAGAACAATTGTCAACTGCAAAAGGATTCAAATGGTTGCTTGGCAACATCTTTTCCTTGGCAACCAGTATATAGGATGTCTGCATACTAATTTTTCAAAACAATCATTATGTATTTTAATATCTAAAATTTTACTCCTTCTGCTAACATTACTCTGGAGCAATTGTTCACTGCAGAAGGATTCATAACCTTTGCTCGGCAACATATTTCCCTGTTTGTATCACCATCTGAGCATTCCCCTCTCGCTTATTTTTGCCTATTTGTAGAGGACAATATTAATAAACAATGAATGCATGCTCCTGTTGATTATTTATTCAATCATATCCCTGAATTTTGTTTTTTTTTCTGTTCAGGTATGTATAGCTTCTATTTGGTGGTGAAAGATGTGGTAATGGTCAACTAACCTACCCCTGCAGGCTTAAAAATGGCAAGCCCCTCGCCTTCAGAAACCCTGACAACTGACTGGTCTAAATGTGTCCTTTGTCAGGAAGACAGCAAAGAACAATTGACATGTCCCACTGATGCAGGTTATAAAACCATAGCTGAGAACATCCTTCAATTTAATGAACTCTACTGCATGCCAGTACAAATAGATGTCACACGAATGGACGATGGAAATGGTGTGGAGTCCACATTTAAGGAACAGAATGCAAAGTGGCATAAATCCTGTTACTTGAAGTTTGGTAAAAGTAAACTGGAACGTGCCAAGGAGCGGAAGCGCAAATCTAATGAAGAAGCAACAACTTCTAAACGGATTTTCACACGAAGCAGTACTGGAGAAGCACATACCTACATACGTGGAGACAGCAAAATCCCTGTGTTTTTTTTGTTCCAAACCGGAAACAAATGAGAAACTTCATGAAGTCTCCACATTTCAAGTAGATTTCCGTGTGCGGAAGTGTGCATATGAGCTCCAAGATAAGGATCTTCTGGCAAAATTAAGTTCAGGAGACCTTATTGCCCTTGAGGTAAAGTATCATACAAGATGCCTCACCAACTTGTACAACAGAGCACGTGGAATGGTCCCACAGGAGCCAGGTACCTCAAGTGATCAAACATGCAAAGGCATCGCATTAGAGGAGCTGATATCCTACATAGAGGAAAGGAGACAAGATGAGGACATTAAGGTGTTCAGGCTTGCTGATCTTACCAAGCCATAAACCGAGAGGCTGCATCAGCTTGGTGTGGCTGTTTCCTCACGAGTAAATAGTACGCACCTTAAAGACCGAATTTTCATGCATCTCCCAGGTATGAAAGCCGACAAGGAAGCGAGGGGTGTGTTCATGGCCTATGAGGATGATATAGGCACTGTCCTGCGACAAGGATATCAGACTGATTGAGATGAACAGTGTAATGATTACTCAAATTGCCGATACGATCCGACGTGACATTTTTACGCAAAAGATGACATTCTCAGTGTCGTTTGACCAGACCAGTCAAGTGGAATCAGTGCCGCAGTCGCTTTTGTCACAAGTCAGCATGCTCATCAATGGGTAAAATATTAAGGATCAAACAAGGAACACAAACCTCAATCAACCAGTGCTCACCATTGCTCAGCTGTTTGTGTTCAGCTGCATCAAGAGGCGCCGGGACTATGGGAAAGTACCGCAAGTTTATCACAGCAAAGCTCGGGAGATGCCACTACCAGTCTACTTGGGACTTAAGGCCCATGCATTAACCAGTGAACGGAAGTTGGTTGATAGCCTCTTTGCCCTTGGTGTGTCAGCCTCATATGATCGTATCATGGATATAATCACATCATTAGGAAATAATGTCTGTGAGTATTATCACCAGATTGGCACAGTCTGTCCTCCCCAGATCCAGAAAGGTCAGTTTATCACCGCAGCGGCGGACAATATTGACCACAATCCAAGCTCAGCTACCTCCACCGGATCATTTCACGGCACAAGTTTGTCCTTGTTGCAGGATGTTACCACCGACAGTAACATGAGTGACACCGATCGTGGTTTCACCAATTCAATAGCACCTTTAAAGGAGCAAAGAATGGCGAAGTACTTTCCCATCACTTACAGTGAAATAAAGCCTGCAGGTCTGTCATCAAACGATGTCGATGTTCCACTCACTGCTGGTAACCTGACATCTTCCTGCAACACTCTGAGTAAAGAGATGGAGAAAGAATATGACTGGCTGAGTCATGTTGAGAATCTGCATGCAGATGAAATATCCTCCGAGTCTAACATATATTGGGCAGCATACCACACCAGTCTTATAGCAGAACCAGACATCTCACCATCCATCAATGCCATGCTGCCCCTTTTTGCTGAGGAGGCCAGCACCCCCTCGATGTTGCGTCACTGTTTTGAAGTTATTCAGGCAGCTGTGCAACATGTCAACCCTGGCCAGATTCCAGTGATATGTGTTGATCAGCCCCTGTTTGTCAAGATGAAACAGCTACAATGGTCGATGGACAGGCTGTATGGTGAGGACAAGCTTGTCATTCTTCTTGGGGGACTTCACACAGAGATGACCTGCAAAAAAGTCTTGGGTCATTGGTTGGAAGGTAGTGGTTGGGTGGAAGCTCTCCAAGAGGCAGAACTTGCCACTGCTGGCATTGTGGAATCGTTCCTGAAGGCATCCCATGTCACCCGTACCGGACATGACCACCAAGTCACTGCATGTGCATTATATATTCTCCTGAAGAAGGCATATGATGTGTATCTCGCAACCAACCCACAAGGTCCTCCAGAGAGTTTCAGCCTTTGGTGCACATGGCAGAAGAATAAAAGTCCACAGTTCCTGTATTGGTTCACATGTCTTGAACTGGAACTGCTTGTGTTGGCATTTGTGCGTTCATTGCGTACGGGTGACTTTGACTTGTACGTAGATACTCACTAAATTGACACATTGGTTCTTCAGTCTCAACCACACCCATTACGCCCGTTGGATGTCAGTTCACGTGAGAGATATGTGTAGCCTTGATCAAACCCATCCTGATGTTGCCCGGGAATTCCAGCATGGCAAGTTCGTCATGGCCAAGTCCCAGCGAAAATTCTCCATGATCGCCATTGACCATGGCCATGAGCAGAATAACGGCGTGATGAAGGATGAAGGGGGAATAATTGGATTGACACAAGATGCCGACGCTCTTTTATGATGGGCAGTAGCAGGGCCGGAACTTGTCTGTGTCATTTCTGAATTTGAGTCATCCATGGTTGGGAAAATAAAAAGTGATGGCCAAAGAAACCATCATGAGCAAACTGATGCCACCCAGAAGCTGCTTGCCAAACAGGTGAATGCACTGGCAAATGTAATCGAGGGCATGGGGAGCCCATTTGAGGAAGAAAGCCAGGACCTTCTGAGGCTGCATTCAAAGGACATAATGGACCAGCAGTTGATCAAGTGCCTCACCACTAGAACAATCCGTGTCAAGAGCAGTATGCAACGTTTGTGGACGAGCACCTCAGGGCAAACATAAAGCCAATAACGGCCACCATCACCAGGAACAAGGTAGTACTGTTCAACGAACAAGCAACAAGGTCCAAAAAAACAGGGGCATTGGTCAATCTTCTCAAAAGTGAATCCTCTCTCTTCGCAAGGCTGTATATTGCATGTCAGACAAGAGACGGTGACTTGGACAATTTTTTCAGCCACGGAAATCATCCATTTCCACCATCTTTCTCTTCCTATGGGCAGTTACGCTTGCCAAGGCAGAAGTCCGATCTCATAGATTGTCTTGAAAGACATGTCTAGTCTACACGTGATGTAAGGCCAGACACAGACGTGAGCATCATGGATGGTGCTGTACTCGTGAACATTCTTCGAAATGGAGGATGCAAGACATATGGCGAGTACGCTGCAAAGGTGTTTGTTCCACATATCAAAAGAGAGTAAAATCGGGCTCTACGAGTAGATATTGTCTGGGATCAATACTTTGACAACAGTCTAAAGGCACAGACCAGTGAAAAACGTGATACGGGCCCTAGTCAACCGAGACGGGTGGAGGTGTCCAGCCCCATACCAAAGAACTGGCAGCAGTTCCTTCGCTCGAACAGTAACAAGATAGAGTTGTTTAAACTTCTGAACAATGAACTGATAGCAAGTGCATCAGCAGAGCAGCCTCTTGTTGTTACCGATGGTGATACTGCACTCAGTCTACCTGCACGAGACACGACCAACATTGCTCCCTGCAATCACGAGGAAGCAGATTCCAGGATTATGGTACATGTCGCTGACGTTGTCATGCAGAGCTTTCACAAGATCCTTGTTCGAACGGTGGATACCGATGTAGTTGTGCTGGCGGTAGCGGCTGTACAGCAGCTTGGAAGTATAGCACTCTGGATTGCATTCGGTAGTGGAAAGGACTTTCACTTCATCCTGACTCATGAGATATGTGCATCACTTGGTCCACAAAAATCCTAAATACTTCCGGTGTTTCACGCTTTCACAGGCAGCGACACTGTATCCCAGTTTGCCCAAGTGGGAAAGAAGACTGCATGGAAAGTGTGGGAAACACATGATAAGTTCACTAGAGCCTTCTTTGAGCTGCACGATTCACCAGAGCAAATATCTGAAGAGACAGAAGCTTCCCCAGAGTATTTCACGATCCTTCTCTATGACAGGACATCAACATGTGCCTCAATCAACGAAGTTAGGAAGCTTCTATTCACACGCAAAGGGCGTCAGATGTCAGCCCTTCCTCCCACCAAGGCTGCCCGACAGCAACATATCAGGAGGGCAGTATTGCAAGGTGGGCACTACTGGGGGCATACCACCATGCCATATCGCCAGTTACCCTCTCCTGCTGAGTGGGGATGGACTTGCCCAGAACAGTGGAAGTCCCCGTGGACAAATCTGCCAGAAGCCAGTGCATCCTGCCCAGAGCTGCTGAAGTGTGCATGGAGGAGCAGGTGCGGAGACTGCAAATGTGTACGAGCACACTTACAATGCACTGTTTACTGCACATGCAGGAGAGATTGTGACTGCTTGAAGCTATGGCGAAGGTCCAAAGAAAGTCCAAGGTGACAACATAATTGACAGTTGCTAGTTGCTGGTTGCTCCCATAAATGTATTGTGAAGCAACAATGTTTTGATTTGATGTATGGTGTAAAATACCATTGCTTTCATCATATTTCCAGGAAGAAGGTCTTCTATTGATAACAAGACTGTTATGTTTAAGTTGAGTTAATGAGTTAAGTGAATCCTGTGTTCACAGGAAGTCTTCTATGTGTACTCAGATGGTTGCCATGGAAAATAGGTTACTTAGGCCTAAGTCACATTTGGCACGGCGGCCGAAGGGTCTACAAAATCTACAGCCACGAGCAATTATAGGGCAGCCGCAGTATTTCCATGGTCACACAATGTAGCAGTCACATATGTTTTTATTTTTGGGGTAGCTGCACCGTATTTAGAAATTGTGGAGACCGAAAACGTGGGAGTGCCGTACAGTCTTTGATTTGATGTCGCACGGTGACCTTAGGGCATCCCTGCGGTGGCCATAGAATTTTCAAGGCAGACGCAAGGTATCCTCAAGGTGCTTGCAAGGCGACCGCAGGGGGCCCTAAGGTGAACGAATTTTTTTTTTTTTGTAATTTTGGGGGGTTGGCAAAATTCATTTTTCATTGATAAGAGCCTATGGCAGCCGCACGAATAACGCAAGCCCACCGTACGCCCTACGTACGGTCGACGTGGAACACATCTACGTCACAGCTTGGCTTGTCGAATTGCTACGGCCAACGTAGAAATGAAAAAAGTTATAACTCCGCGCTATAATTCCACGGCGACCCCTACGGCCTGTAAAAGATATCCACATGGCGTAAAATACGGCGTCGGACCACCCTGAGGACACCTCAGAAACTGCAGCCGCCGCATGTTTCTGTCAATTCAGTGGGGGTATGGCCGCCGTATCCTAGCTGTGACTTAGGCCGAAGCAACTAAATATTTAATGTTTTGTTACTTTTTGATAACAATTATGACAACCTGTATAGATTATTTACCCAGAACATTCCTCTTCTGTAGGCCATTAGGCAATGTGAAGTAGAAGCATCATTTACAAATAGAGGATAAATATATACATAGGCAGTTGTTGGGATTGTTTATCCATTACCCAGCAACAAAACAAATCCTAATTTGTTTTGTGGTGACACTAATCATTGTGTTGTTTTGTTTTCTGATGACAATAATTGTCTTTAAAACATGTCTACTGATAGTTCTTATGTTCTGTAACATAGCACCAACCTTTCCAAATTTAGTAAAAGGCTTAAAAAGCCCGTTGCTAGGGTAAATTTGTTGCCTAGCAACCTTTGCTAAGGAACATGCTGTATTCAATGGCTCCACCCTTGAAAATAATCAGTATGGGTTGAAGAATAATTATGCCAAGTCTCATGCTTTTATCACTGACTGAGCAATTCTAGCTGTATTTTGCACCCATCACCGAGACCAGTGGTTCTTAACCTTTTTATGTGCTCGTACCCCTTGAGCTTTCATAATATTTCCCCATACCCCCTGTCTAAAATGACTAACGGAAATAAATGAAATTATAATAATTGATATGAAATACAATGTAATGAATATAATTCTTTATACAATGCGTTGAATACATACAAATATACTGAATACAAAAATAGCCTTTCAAGTACAACCGTACTTACACAGTACACCGACAATCAGACATATTACTAATGGCTCTTTTGTTGTTGTTTCTCTGCAATGATCATGCTGAAACGAGGTTCTTTTTTGAGATAGCCACGCGCATGTCATCACTTGCATCCAAACGATTCCTGGCCTTGGTTTTGATGTGTACGAGAGTTGAAAAACCAGTTTCACAGAAGTAGGTAGTCGCAAATGGCACAAGGACCTCCAAAGCTCTCACTGCTAACTGGGGGAATGTGTTGAGTTGTGCACACCAGAAGGTATCTAACTGCATTGAATCAAACTGCATTTTGATTTTTTTCGTGGCTTTCATCTCAACTCTATCTTCTTTCATTTCATCATTATCATCCATGGAATCTAGGTTGAAAACAAATGGGTCCTGCATCCATCCCTGTGAAACAGAAACCTCTCCATGCTGAAAGTATCCCTGGAAGGACTGACTCAGCACCTGCAAATGTTCTTTCATGTCAGTCACAATGAGTAATAAATTTTCTGCATTAGAAACTTCATCAAGCTTTGGAAAATTTGCATAGTTTCCAGACCCAATGCGATTTATCCAGATTGGAAGTTTATTAGTGAAGGCAAACATCTTTTCCCTGGATGTGATAATGTTCATCCCTGCACCCTGGATGGAGGTGTTCAACTCGTTGAGGTGGCTGAATATATCTGCCAGGTATGCCAGGGACAAAATGAACTTCTCATTTTCAAAGTGCTCTGCTATGCCACTGCCTCGCTGTCGAAGAAACTGCTGGATTTCTTTGTGCAGTTTGAAAACACGAGTCAGCACTCGGCCACGGGATAGCCACCTCACCTATGTGTGGTAAAGAAGAACATTGTGTTCAGCTCCAATTTCGTCACAAAAAACTTTGAAGAGACGGTGATTCAAGGCTTGTGCTCTGATAAAGTTTACTGCACTCACGACAATTGACAACACATTTTTCAGTTGTTCTGGTAATGTCTTAGCTGCAAGGGCATGGCGCTGCAGCACACAGTGGGTGACTGTGACGTGAGGCACCTCCTTTTTCACACGGGCAGCAAAGCCTGATTTGTTTCCAAGCATGGCAGGAGCTCCATTGGTGCAAAGTGAACCACACATGTCGAGAGTCATCCCGTGCTTCAAGAAGAAATGCTTGATGATATTGAACACATCAATTTTTTTTGTGGTTGTTGTCAATGGTTCACAAAACAAGAATTCTTCCACCACTTCTTTCTCCTTCAGATACCGTACAAATACTAATAACTGACTACAAAAACTGACGTCTGTTGACTCATCTAACTGAAGACTCACTTTGATAGGACTGGCTTTGATATCGGCAATCACCTGCTGCAAGATGTCTTTACTCATGTCACGAATCCTGGAACAGATAATGTCATTTGACAAGGGTACTTGCCTTAGTTTATTTTCTGCCTCAATCCCCAGTACTGTTTTTGCCATTTCTAGTGCACAAGGTTTTACCAATTCTTCAGCAACTGTAGGAGGCTTTTTTTTTTCTTGGCACACAAAAATGCAACTTGGTAAGAGGTTGCAACAATGGCTTCTCAATCGGTACAAGTCCCTGCTTTGGTAAGGTACCACCACGATCAAATCGTCCACTTTTGATCTTCAAGGTTTTGAAATCATTTCCCGACTTCGCACCCCCGTGCCGATTATTAAAATGTTCATGAAGTCTTGAAGGTTTGAGATTTGCATTTGTATATACTGTGCTGCATAGTATGCACTGTGGTCTCTGAGTTCCATCTTTTTCTGTCATGCAAGTGAAACCATTTCGAACATAGTCATCATTCCACTTCCGTTTCTTGGACATGGCTCAGCACTGAAAATAAATGCACACACTTAGTAAACGAAATTTTGAATCAATAGCAAAGTAGTGACAAAGTCGTACACAAAAAAAAAACAGTGAAATAATATATTCTAGGACTCGGATCCTAGGATTATTCATCTCTCCAAGATGTGGAGAACAAAACAAATAAATGCACAGGAAATCACACAAAATACTGCTTATAATTCAAACCATTTCACAACCCACAGTGATAAGACTGACCTCCTGGACAGCAGGAGGTATTAACAACACACTTCACATTTACAAATATTATACGTCTTCATATCTGCACCTTCACAATGAAAACCCTTCACATCACATCACAACCCCATCCTGCAGCTTCATATTCCAACAAAACCATTCCACTACTACAATTTCATCACAGGACAACACCACAGTGCAGCAACATTATCACTTCTCTTCCCATTGTAATACCTCCTTTGCTGCACAATAGCTTATCAGATCATTGCACCATCTTTATCACACTACAACACCACTTTCTTGCAATATATCAAACAAACACCACACTGCAACAGTACGAACCTGTTCCTCCGAAGCCCAAAACACAACTGAGCAATGTCCAACTTCCAAGCAACAGTGCCAGTCATATAACTGAACGCGTATTATACGAGTAAAATTGACAACGTATTGAACATGTTAAGTCTCAAACCGTAAGTATAAGCCAAGTAACACTGTCTTATACAAATATAATTACATCATAGATTTGAGTTAAAAACGGAAAAGAATGAAAATTAAATGCAACCTCAAAAATATAAAATATAAAATATTTGATTATAATATTTTAAAATTATTCATGAATTGAAACATTTCTTATTAGTTATTTATTATTATTATTGGAATTTAAGTCCTATACAGTATTGAATTTGACACCATATATTGTACCCCCTGATTTGATGCTTCGTACCCCCGGTTAAGAACCACTGACCTCGACTATAACTGGAACAGACTGGAATGCAAATGAAGCAAAAAGTTTTGAAATAAATAATCAACAAACTTATTTGAATCCATCTGAATGATTCTTGTTGTCTAAATTTACATTCACTAAGGCTGCGACTAACACAAACGCTACACTCGTAAATGATTTCTTCTGGAAAATGTTTGATGATGTTTGTTTGTACATTAGAACACAAGAAATTGAAGCGGTTGATTATGTCTCTGCTACATCTGAAATGATGAAATTTACACAATATTAATTCGGTGATAGAATGGGAAAGGGGGCTGTCGAAGGTTTTATTCCTGATATATCAGCGGTAACAAACACAGACCTTGGATATAGTCAAAGGAAAAGAATGTATAATGCTGATACAAAAGCAGATAATAGTTTTACTGTGGCAGTTCCTCTTAAAGGTATATTTGGATTTTGTGATCATGATAAAGTTCTGTGTGGTCTTAAAATTAGATTTCAACTTCAAAGGAATGATAATGAAAATGGATTGCTTTTTGGTGTGGCTTATGCTTTTGATGATTAAAATAAATTTCTAATTGATGAAATTAGTTAGTATATTGGTGAATATACTCCTATTCTTGAAACAGAAGAGATGTTGAATAGAAGACTTAACTCAAATAATCCACTCAATGTATCAAACCTTAAAAGAAGATGTCAACACGTTAAACTGAAACAAACCACTTGCACGTGGAATTTAGGTGTTCTGGAAGAAAAGCCACGATACCTGTGGATAATTTTTTAAAAATCAGATGGTGATACTGCTACTGATAATTAATAATAATGCATTGAGTGATAATGCTGAGGTGAAACAACTTCGTGGTTCTCTCGATGGAACATTTTATCCATAAGATAGATTGGAAATTAATTGGGAAAAAAATCATTGTGCTGAATTGTTCAAGTCTTACCAAAAGGTGTGTGAAAGCAAAGGAAACAAGAAGCGAATACTTCGATATCGCGTGGCTGGGGGCAGTAAAAGTCTTGGTTAAGAATGATGAAACAATTTTGCGGTTATAAAATTGAAATATAGACACGGTGAATTAGCATGCATGATGGGAAGAGTTGACGTTGGACAAATTTCTATTTATAGCCCTCAGATCAAAGGGATGTACGTGGCCATAAGTGTGACAGAAGACGTGACAGAAGACACAGGACAGAATAGCCAATTATATAACAGCGTGATGTTGCCACGCTGTCATTAAATGTAGACACAGTGAATTGGCATGCATGATGGGAAGAGTTGTGACAATGGACAAATTTCTATTGAGAGCCCTCAGATCAAAGGGACATACGCGGCCATAAGTGTGACAGAAGACACAGGACAGAATAGCCAATTGGATAACAGCGCGATGTCGCCGCGCTGTAATAACCACTTCTGTCACGAAAAAAAGAGGAAGAAATCACCTCCACAAGAAGTTTTAAAAACACTTCTGGTGAAAAACAATGAATGAGTTACAACGATGCGCGTCAACAACTAACGAAACAGGAAGAATTTCACTTCTTGCTCAGAAAATCAACTTCCGGCGTCACACAGAAAACAATTCGGCACAAAAAAACGTCGCCCTTCCACATTAGCCCCACCCACAATTCACCCGGCAATCTCCGCCCACAAGTGTGACTGAAGACAAAGGACAGAATAGCCAATTATATAACAGCGTGATGTCGCCACGCTGTAATAAAGAACCTATTTTCGATATGACAGCATTTAAAAGTTTTGATGTAATCTATGCGATTGACCTGAGTGCTCAAAAGGAAACTATAAAGTCCAATCGAGTGGATACTTCCCTATACATTGAAAGAGGAGAGAGTGCAGAAGTTGATACATATTGTTTGCTTTTGGAAGAAACAGAATTACAGATGAATTCAGATAATGTTGTAATGATTCGTCTCACGTAATTTTTTTGTTAAATAAATGAGTGGTAAAGTACCAACTGGGGTCTGTGTTAATCAAATCAATCTTCATAAAATGTCATCTTGTATTCAAAATCAAAAGCCTTGTACGATTAACGTTAATACACTTCAGAGAAAAGGAGCAGGAAGAATTGATGTTTTGCTCACAAGACAACAGGTTAAAATCCTGAACGATACTGGCTCACTTAAAATTAAAATGTCAAAATTAGTGTTGAAGAAATATTCAAGAAGAGAGACGAGTGGAGGATTTCTCCCATTTCTAATTCCTTTATTTGCTGGTTTAAGTGCAGCTGGAGCATTGACGGGTGGTATTGTTGCGAATCTGGAAGCTATGAACACTCAACATTCAGGTCCCGATAGAACAGTTATATCGGTGAGTGTGTGTTTCTAGTGAGGGTCCCCTCCCTCGTCTCGTGGGAATTGGATGTTCATGTGCTGCGTAGTTATTTTGATAGTTACAGGATTTTTTTTTTGGGAATTTACAACTACTGAAATATCAGGGGAATTACATCTACCACGGTATTCTTTCTGTGGTCCAGGAACAAACTTGGATAAACGATTCGATGAGGCAGACAATCCTAAACCATGGAGTAAACCCATTAATAGGGTTGATGAAGTGTGCATGAGGCACAATATTGATTATGGGACAACCACAGCTTTGAAAGAAAAGCATGAAGCCGAAAGAGAAATGTTGTATAATTTGTCTCTGATACAAAATCCAACCTTGAGAGAAAAGGTTGATAGGTTCATCGTGAAGAAGATGATCAGTGTTAAATTGAAACTTGGACTTGGAAATTCAAAAAACCCAGAGGCTCCAATGATGTCATTAAGACTGAAGAACAATTTGCTGATGAATTACATAAACCAATAATCACAAAATTTCATAGAAGGTAGGTTTATTCCAAGTAAGTTTATTATATCTGGTCCGCTGATTTGATTGAACTCAATAATGATGAGGGGTACAAGTATGCTTTAACCGTTATTGATTTGAGGAGTACATATGCGTGGGTTGTCCCTTTGAAAAACAAAACAGGTAATACTCTTATGTTAGCCTTTCAACAGATATTTAATAAAAGTAAGAGAAAACCAAAAAAACTGTGGACTGATGAGGGTACAGAGTTCTATAACAAGACATACATGCATATATATATATATATATATATATATATATATATATATATATATACATATATATATATATATACACATACATACATATACATGTGTAGATATATATATATATATATGTATATATACATGTGTAGATATGTGTATATATATATATATATGTATATATATATATATATATATATATATATATATATATATATATATATATATATATATATATATATATATCTGTGTATATATATATATATATATATATATATATATATATATATATATATATATATATATACATATATGTATATATATATATATATGTATATACATATATATATACATATATACATATATATATATATATATATATATACATATTGTTGTAGATTTCCCGCCCGTCGGCGTGCGAATGACCGCATCTAACAAATAGCGGTCGCTTTGCCCACCGAACGGACAATCCAGTCGTGACTTTCTGCAACAACGCCAGAACCCAGTCACGGGTGGGTTTTTAAACCCACCACAACCTTGTCCGTACTCTTCCCGCGCTACAGGGTCCGATCGCCAAATCTTCGATTTACCTAATTATTCGCGCATGAAGGTTACCGAGAGATTGTACCTCAACGGGACCGCTTGGAAACGAGCTGCTGAAGCAGCTCGCTTCCTTTTGGGATAACCGAGCGGGGTATTATCGCACAGTCCCGTTGGACCCGATCACTTTACAGGCTATTTAAAAACCAACTAATATTCTGCAATTCAAGATGGCATTTCAATGGGGGGAATGGAAGCAACGAACAGGTTTATATTCACACAAGGACATTTATTATAATAAAGCACGTGTGCAATTAAACAAGGCAAAACACGTCTGCAATTATCCAAGCAACAAAAGCACGACAAAAGAACTACGACCGTCTACTTATTATGTACAGTCACTTGCCCTTAACAGCAGTTCCTCCTTATTCGACGGGCCCACGGACACACATATGCACACACACACACACACACACACACACACACACACACACACACACACACACACACACACACACACACACACACACACACACACCCCAAGAAATGGTGGCAGAGGCCTTTAATAACGAGCTCCAGCTCGGAGGACAGGTGAGCTGAAACTCAGAACCTATCTCGAACCTCTCCACCTCGTGTGGTCTTCAAGTTGTTCGGACCCGGGCTCCCGCGAAT
>NC_140964.1:131225105-131350105 GCF_056783735.1 Eptatretus burgeri | reverse complement strand
ATTTATAATGACTGGTACGAAGTCTTATCACGGCCTCTGATCTCGAATGAATTAAACCAATGGTGAGACACGTGTGTGTGTGTGTGTGTGTGTGTGTGTGTGTGTGTGTGTGTGTGTGTGTGTGTGTGTGTGTGTGTGTGTGTGTGTGTGTGTGTGTATATATGTCTATGTATATATATGTGTGTGTGTGTGTGTGTGTGTGTGTGTGTGTGTGTGTGTGTATATATATACATGTGTGTGTGTGTGTGTGTCGCTTTCCCTGTCTGTTTGTATCTCTCTCTGTTTGTCTTTCTACCTACCTCTCTCTGTCTGTCTCCATCTATACCCTTGACTTATTATTTTTTTTTTTCAGCACTATCACACAACATCAGCTGTTGAAGCAATCTTGTACAACACATGATTTTCTGGAGGTAAATGTTTCTGAATTATTATTTAGTTCTTTTTTTTTAATTAATATCACTCTCTCTTTAGAATGTCGTCTTATGTTGGTTGCATCATTAGTTTGGACGCGGTTTTGCCAGTACACTGGAATTCATTTTATTAGCCTTGAAAGGATGACAGGCTCCTGGTGTGTTAATTCAGTGGTCAACAAGGCTTGAACTTAGAACCAACAACAAGCTTACTCATATTACCATGTAATTATCTTTATAAAACCTAATTATTATCCACTTTTTGTTTCAAAACAGAATATGGTGTCTGAGTTTCGAAATCACAAGACATCTGAAGAAGATTGCTGGGAAAGATTATACATTCTCGCAAATGAATATTTAATATTTTCAATATTAATAAATTATATTTGTTTTGTTTACAATTACTTGATTTTGAATTTCAAGAAGAGCATCAAGACATGAAGGAGAGGGAGGGGTTGGGGGGTGGGGGGGGGGGGGTGGGGGGGTAGGTGCGCACCCCCAATCATCCCATCCCTCCCCTCCCCATGTGTGTGTGTGGGGAAGGGTGGGGGTGGGATGAGGGAGGTGGTGGGTCAAAGGTGGGGGTGCACAGGGGGATGAGGGGGTGGGGCTTGTGTGGGCGGGGCTTGTGTGGGCGGGGCTTGTGTGGGCGGGGCTTGTGTGGGCGGGGCTTGTGTGGGCGGTGCTTGTGTGGGCGGGGCTTGTGTGGGCGGGGCTTGTGTGGGCGGGGCTTGTGTGGGCGGGGCTTGTGTGGGCGGGGCTTGTGTGGGCGGGGCTTGCGTGGGCGGGGCTTGTGTGGGCGGGCCTTCCGTGGGAGGGGCGTGTGTGGGCCATGCTTGTGCGCGGGCGTCCATGTGGACAGGGTTTATGTGGGCAGGGCTTATGTGGGAGAGGTTTATGTGGGCAGGGTTTATGTGGGCGGGGCTCGGTGGGGCTTATGTGGGAGGGGTGAATGTGGATGAGGTTTGTGTGGATAAATGGATGGGTGGAGCTTGTGTGGATGGGTGGATAATTTTTTAATTAAATAAACATGTTGTGTGTGGGCAACTAATTAACTAATCACTAATTATGTGAATATGATGAATATGGGTGGAGCTTGTGTGGGGTTTGGTGTGTGGAGCTTGTGTGGGGTGGAGTTTTTGTGTGGAGCTTGTGAGGGGTTTGTGTGTGGTGGAGCTTGTGAGGGGTTTGTGTGGGGTGGGGTTTATGTGGGCAGGGTTTGTGTGGGTGGAGTCAAAAAGGGGCGGAGTCAAAAAATTTCAATTTATCTTTGTCTTTTGTAATTCCTGTGAATAAAATGAACCTAAAATCTCTTCCCCTTCCAAATCATATATTTTATAAGTCCAAGGAACCGTATCTATTACATCAACAATTTAAAAAAGCTCGTTCGTCCATCTTTTAATATAACCCTTTTCAAAATGAGTTTTCCACCTATATATTCTTACGATATCACCAACTTTGAACTTAGGTTTTCTGACATTAATCTCTTTTTCATATTTTAATTTTGTAAATGTTTCTGATGGTTTCATATTTGTTGACGTGTGAATCGTGTCATTATACTTATCCACAATATCCTGGATAAAAGAAAACCATTGTTGTGAACCGAGTTGTGTGAATTTTTTTATATAGTCTCTCTTTTAAGGTACGATTAAAACGTTCAACAACAACTGCCTTCCCTTCATTAAAGGTACTGTATAATGTAATACTGTTATTTTTTAGAAAATTCATAAATGTCTTGTTATAAAACTCTCTACCCTCATCAGTCCACAATTTTTTAGGTTTTCTCTTACTTTTATTAAATATCTGTTGAAAGGCTAACATCAGAGTATAACCTGTTTTGTTTTTTAATGGTACAACCCATACGTATCTACTCCTCAAATCAATAACGGTTAAAGCATACTTGTACCCCTTATCATTATTGAGTTCAATCAAATCAGCAGACCAGATATAATCAACTTCCTTGGAATAAACTTTCCTTCTCTGAAACTTTGTGAATATTGGTTTATGTAATTCATCAGCAAATTGCTCTTCAGTCTTAATGACATCATTAGAGCCTATAAGTTTTTTTGAATTTCCAAGTCCAAGTTTCAATTTAGCACTGATCATCTTCTTCACAATGAACTGATCAACTTTTTCTCTCAAGGTTGGATTTTGTATCAGAGACACATTATACAACATTTCTCTATCGGCTTCATGCTTTTCTTCCAACGTTGTGGTATTCCCATAATCAATATCGTGTCTCATGCACACTTCATCAACTCTATTGACAGACTTACTCCAGGATTTAGGATTGTCTGCCTCATCTAATCTTTTATCCAAGTTTGTGCCTGGACCACAGAAAGAATACCCTGGAAGATGTAATTCCCCTGGTATTCCAGTAGTTGTAAATTTACTTCCTGATAAAAACTTTTGTATATCTCCTCCTCGTTTGTGTTTGGAGATAAATTGATTTTTTTTTTTGAACCACACACCGAACATATACCTTTTTGTATAACCCTGTTATTTTTACTTTTAATATATGAAATATTTTTAGTATTAGTTTTCTTTTTACATTTGAGACAATAACTCATTTATTTATGTGAAAAATTCCTGCAGAATGCAAAAACCTTTTTAGTTTCCAACATGCACATTTGAATCTTAATTTTGAAAACATAAAGAATCCTTAGAAATGCCTTCACTCTCTCCTCCATTTATTTAAGAAAAAAAAATAAAAATGAAAAACTTGAATTAAAATGAATAGCTTGTCGATGTCAATAGTCTTGAAGAAAATATTTCAAATAGACTTGTCAATTCTTTGTTTTCCTCCTCGGTGGGTTGAGTTATTTTCTGCAATACCACCAATCTTTTTTTAATCTCACTGGTTTCCATATTTTGATATTTATTTTGTCTCGCTCTTTCCTCCCTCTCCTTCTCTCTTTCCTCCCTCTCTCTCTTCTCCCTCTCCTCCTTCTCTCTCTTCTCCTTTTCCTCCTTCTCTTTCTTCTCCCTCTCCTCCTTCTCTCTCTTCTCCTTTTCCTCCTCTTCCCTCTCCTCTTCAACTCCTTCCTCATCCCTTATTATCCTTGAATCGCTTACACCCCATAGAATATCATACATATATTCATCAGGATTTCTTGTTATTCCTGTATCCAAAATAATTTTTTTTACAACAGGAAACCAATAAAATTTCTTTTGAATTTCTACAAGAGCCTTACCTTTTCTTAACTTTATAATTTTTTCATGATTTAACATTTTCATTAAATCTAAAGTTGTCGGTTTATCAACATCAGCATAATGCCAATCTTTTATTGAAAATACCTCATTCTTATGTTGTAGAACATATTTATTAAAATACCGAATACCCTTTTCTTGAAGGTATGCTTGGACACAGAAATGATAATTTTCTTGAAGCCTTCTTGCTGTCATTTATGTATTAGAAATATATGTTAGAATAATATTATGGCACGAAACACCTCCCCATCTTCCCACAGTTAAATCATTTTGTATTTCCTTACTTATTATATATAATCCTGTTTTTTCTGTTTTCATGAGATAAACAAGGGCAAAACCATTATTATATTTACCCTTATTAAATTCTTTTATTTGTTGTTTACCAATCGTGGCCCCACAAAACTCATTCTCAATACCAAGTGGATAATATTCTTCCTTACGAGACTGATTTAATTGTTCCAGGTCTTCGAGGTTAATTTTAAATGACCAATTATACCCTAAATCATTCATATCATACCCCCATTGTTCTATTCTCATACAAACGATACGCCCTTCTTTATAAAAATTTATTTTAATTCGAACTGTGAATTCTGTATGACCTGGAGATAATATCAACACTTCTGTATCTTTGGAATGCACGGCCGTTTTATTTAAGGATATATATTGTGATAAATCGCTTAATCTCACCAAGTCATTCGCGTCAGTCGGGCTTGGATAATTTTTTAATTTATAAGCATTTTTCATGTTAATATTTTTGGTTATATTATATTTATGTCGTTCAGCCTATGCCTTTGTGTAATAATTTGATAAATTAATATCCAGTTCTTGAGATACACCAAAGATAGAACCATCTTTACCAACATAAGTCATTTATATTAGATTAAAAATAATATAAATTTTTTTATTTTTGTTGAGTTGAAATAACACATATAGACATAATTGACCACAACACTTGGAATTTAATTCTTGGACTTGAAATGTTTGACCAACACCATTCTGTAAGAATTTTATGACTTCAACAGGTGGTGGAAGACCAAAACTATCAAAATAATATTTGTCTTGACTCTTAAAAATACAAACCCAATGAGAACCGTTCCCATTATTATCTTCTAAGTTCATAATAATATTATTTGTATGTTTCGGCACATTTGTTAATTCATCTCTCATACAAATAACCACATTATGAATTTTTAATTTCTTACAATATTTGACAAGTTGTAAATTTGATGTTGTATTCTTTCCAAATTCTTTGAACCACTCATCAATGCTCATTTATTTATTAGAAAGATATAATCCATTACCTCTTTTCGTTAATTTTACACCTGCTTGTGCTATAGAAGAAAGCATATCTCCAACTAACAATCTCGCTTTATCAGGCAGACCTTCAAGTTTTTCAGCAAAATCTACAATTACACCACTTCCACTAATTTGTTTCTCCAACTCTTTGTTATGTCTTTCCAATTCTTTTTGAGCCTGGAGTTGAGCCTTCCTTTCGTTGGCAGTTTTCACCGCTGTTGAAATACCACCCGTCAATGCTCCAACCGCACTTAAACCAGCAAATAAAGGAATTAGAAATGGGAGAAATCCTCCACTCGTCTCTCTTATTAAATATTTTTTCAACATTGGTTTTGTCATTTTAATTTTAAGTGAGCCAGTGTCATTCAAGATTTTAACCTGTTCTCTTGTGAGCAAAACATCAATTCTTCCTGCTCCTTTTCTCTGAATTGTATTAACGTTAATCGTACAAGGCTTTTGATTTTGAACACAAGATGATAGTTTATGAAGATTGATTTGATTAACATATACCCCAGTTGGTACTTTGCCACTCATTTATTTAACAAAAAATTATGTGAGACTAATCATCACACCATTATCTGTATTAATCTGCAATTCTGTTTCTTCCAAAAGCAAACAATATGTATCAACTTCTTCACTCTCTCCTCTTTCAATGTGTCGGGAAGTATCCACTCGATTAGACTTTATAGTTTCCTTTTGAGCGCTCAGGTCAAACGCATATATTGTATACAAGCTTTTAAATGCTGTCATATCCAAAATAGGTTCTTTATTTCCATTACTTTCACACACCTTTTGGTAAGACTTGTATGCTTCAGCAAAATCATTTTTTTCCCAATTAATTTCCAATCTATCTCGTGGATAAAATGTTCCATCTAGAGAAACGCGAAGTTGTTTCACCTTAGCATTATCACTCAATGCATTATTCTTATCAGTCGCAGTATCACCATCTGGCTTTTTAAAAATGATCCACAGATATCGTGGCTTTCCTTCCAGAACACCCAAATTCCACGTGTAAGTAGTTTGGTTGAGTTTAACGTGTTGACATCTTCTTTTGAGGTATGATACACTGAGTGGTTTCTTTGAGTTAAGTCTTCGATTCAACATCTCTTCTGTTTTAAGATTAGGAGTATATTCACTGATATACCAACTCATCTCCTCAATTACAAATTTATTCTGATCACCAAAAGCATGACCAACACCAAAAAGCAATCGATTTTCATTATCATTCCTTTGTAGTTGAAATCTAATTTCTAAGACCATACAGAACTTTATCATGATCACAAAATCCAAATATACCTTTAAGAGGAACTGCCACAGTAAAACTATTTTCTGCTTTTGTATCATCATTATACGCTCCTTTCCTTTGAGTATAACCAGGGTCTGTGTTTGTTCCCGTTGACATATCAGGAATAAAACCTTCGACAGACCCCTTTCCCATTCTATCACTGAATGTATAGAGTGTAAATTTCATCATTTCAGATACAGCAGAGACATAATCAACCGCTTCAACTTCTTGTGTTCCAATATACAATCGCACACTATCAAACATTTTCCAGAAGAAATCATTTACAAGTGTAGCGTTTGTGTTATTCCCAGCTTTAGTGAATTTAAATTTGCACAACAAGAAACTTTCGGAGAGATTCAAATAGGTTTGTTGATTATTTATTTCAAAACTTTTTGTACCATTCGTATTCCAGTCTGTTCCAGTTATTGCATTTACCTTGAAGTAATCTTCTTTTTTAGTGGAGTTTGAGATAATAATAGTATCATCCAAATCATAGATACTATCAATTGCTTCCATACTTGTATTTATTTTGGAAAAAAGATGTTAAAACTTTTGAAACCCTGATCCAAGTATTTGAATTATTTTCTGTCGTTCTTGGGGGGACAACTGAGTTTTGCCTTTCTTAATTTCTTTTATTGCTTGTAATTTATGAGATTCCTTCTGGGCATCTTTTATGCTCTTTACAACACCTGCGACATTTCCCACAGCAGAAGCAGTTGAACCAATTCGATCTTTATGTTTAAGAATAGTTGAACCAATACCCATGAGAGTATCAATTATCCCATCTCCTCTAAATTGATGTCCAACACCCCTTTGTCTCTTAGGTTTATAGTATCCTCTACCAAGATACATACCTTCACCCTTGTAGTATGGGGAAAGGAACATCCCATCCCCTGTAATTATTTTATATTTTCCCAACTCATGTTTCCTCACAATAACCATCGTATTTATTTATTGGAAAACTTCACGTAGGTGAATTCTGATGGATATAACTTCTCCATTAAAAGAAATCACACGATTATCTTGGTCGGTTATCCTAAAATTTACTCTGTGTATGGTTTTTCCTGACACAGGGAGATAAACCAAATTTTTAGGTTCCATATTGAATTTATAACCAATTGGGGTTGAGTATGCGCTGAATGAAAATATTACATTTGTTTTCTTTCCATCATTATAAGCACCATCAATCAAATCACAGTGAATTAACACCAAATTTATTCCTGAGGATATTTGAATGACATTATCACTGTAAAACGTCCCATTAGTTTCAATCTTTTTTGAGGAGAAACCCAATAACTCTCTAAATGAATGATCAATTGTGAAATCAACCTTGTAGTTATTTTTAACTTTAATCGTTGATTTTGAAGTATGTTTTTGAATGTCTGTAACAATATTTTTTGGTTCATCACCCTGTTCTTTCATAAGACGAGCAATTTCGGAAGATATTTGAGAAATCTCATATGCTCCGGGTGAGACTGTTATCGTTTTGTATCCACTTCCTGGATTATAACTAAACTTGTCATTTTTATCAGTTATATTAAATAAGGTATTATAAGTTTCCATGGACAATAAAGATGCCTCATCTTCTTTTGTTGGGTCAAGTTGTAGTGGGTATGGGAATGAAGATGTGTGGTCGCTTGTTGTGAAATTGAAACTAAGGATTGTGCTTTTCATCTTATTTAATATGAGATAAAATGTCTTTATATTGATTTTTATTAATTATTTTCATGTTCATCAACTGGTCCAAAATGGCTGATGCTTCATTAAAACAATTGTTATTTCCAGCCTTCTTACGACCTAACAACAATAACAGTCTATTAACTAATTGCGATGGGTCATTTGGAAGAAAACTAACACCTGAACCAAGGATACTTAAAGCCTGAATAATGTGTTTCTCCTTCTCATTCTTCCTACTTTTACCAGAAAGAATAACCCTATAATTTAGAGTGTTCAGCAGATCAATATATACTCTATCATCATAATTTTCCATATCCAATGGTTTATCAATATACTTTGATTCATCCCTCACAGTTGAACCTTGTCTTCCATCTTTTGTGAGAAGAAACATTAATCTCGGAGTTAGTTTAACAGGGGGTTGAGCAGAACCCAAGAACCTTAATTCATCATTAAATATCAATACCTTTTCTTGAAGAAGATGAAATATTGCTGGTTGTTCTGTTGGAATGAGTCCTGCTTTGGTTTTTGAATCCGCTGAATATTCATTGTTTTGAAGAGCATTCACAATATAATCAGGGGGTCGATTAATCTCTTCCAGTTGTTGAAATAAACCTTCATCATCATATACCTTTAATTCTCCTCAATGCTCGAATTCTTCCTCCGTCATTTGATCAAAATCTTTTAACATTTGAAGTTTTTTAGGAGTATATTCTACTGTGGGAACTGTGGAAACATCTTTCATTTTTTCTTGGGAAGTTTTTAAAAGTGGTTTAAAAAATTTCTCTTGTTTTCTTTCAAATGCTTCTTCGCCCGTTAGTTTCTGTCTGTGTTTCTTCTTTATGTCTTCCTGTTGTTTTACAACTTTTGAAACCAACTCTTGATGTTCCATAAATCTTCTTGCTCTTTCTTTTGCATCCATTTATTTATTGTAAAATATCATTTAATGAATTGTAAAGATCAACAGGGAAATTTTCCTTTTCTTCATCATTCAAGTCGATGTGTTCAAATAAATCCTTTTCTTTAAATATTTCATCAAATTCTTTATTAACATTAATGCGAGTTGTAATTTCTTCTTCACTAATACTTGCATCTCTGCTTTTCATACGTTTGCGTTGAGTTTCTTCATCAACATCAAAACCGAATGATAAAATCTTCACTCCGCTCAGATGTTTAATAATTTGTCTCATTCCTTCTGGATTAGTTTCTAATATCCCAAGACCACCAGATTTTAGTTTCCTTAACTCACTCTTACAATGTGAATATTTTGTTGTACCAAGAGAAACCTCCTCAAACATTTGACCTTCATTTCTCAATCGCATATGTTCCTCCACTGAAATATAGTGATAATCTTCACCTTTTACTTCTCCAGGTCTTATTGCTCTAGTTGTTGTTGATACAATGCGTATCACGGGGTGTTTTTTAAGTAAATTTACAATATTCTCATTTGTACTACACAAGAACCTTGATTTATGAAAGTTTTTTTCCAGAAGCAGATTTACCCACAAGATTTATAATAATAGTTGTCATTTATATATGTAATTGTTTATAAAACAAAAAATATATCCCTTAATATCTCATCTTGTTTCACAACAATATATTTATATTTTTCAGTCGTGTGCTTCATGTAATCCTCAAATTTCTTTTTACTACATAATGTAGAACAATTATCTCTCCAAAAATTATTGATATCTATTGAATTTAACTTGAATAAAATAAAAGTATGAGCATTGTTTCTGATGGAACGACGAGGAAGTTGAAAGTACGATTGACTAAGATAAATACAATTACAAGAAGAATGTCTCCCTCTTGTGTAGTAGCTGTCCATTACCGTTTGGTTTCTCTCATTAACACAATCATCAAAGATAACGAGGTTCTTTTTTGATTTATCCAAATCTTGGGGAGACGGTATATCATCCGTATTATCACTAAGAATACAAGTTATCGGATTTGATAACTTTTTACATCTCTGTGTATCACAAAATAGTTGAATTATATCTTCAATGTTATAATCATTTAGGTTTTTTTGACGTTTAAATAAACCGATTATATCTTCTTTTTGAAGACCAGCATTAAAACCTTGTGAGAGTAGTTGATACTCCTGTTGAAAACTCGACTTTGTGAAAATTATTAAATTATCATAATCTAAAAAGTTGGGAGTGAGGAGCATTTTTAAAAGTAAGCAGGTTTTTCCACATCCACTTGAACCAACTATGAGGCATCTTAATGAATTTGGGAGATTTTTATGGTTGTTAAATTTTATCTTATTTTCCCAAATAGGTAAAAAATCATTCATTTATATATTTGGAAAACAGGTTATTTAATTTATTATTGGCTTTTTTAGAAACTCTATATTTTATCCTAAGTTCAGGTTTAATTTCAAGATAATCCATTATTTTATTGAAACAATATCTTGTGTTGATATTTCCCTGAAAATTACATCCATGAATAATATATAACAACAATCCTTTGAACATTTCTCTTATACGTTCAGTTTCTTCCCTTGTAAGGAAAGGTGTGTTATCGCCCTCATACTTTACATTCATTTCTCTAATCAATCTTGTAAAGTAATTCATTTTTGGTGTAAATCTAAAAATTATTTTCCTTTTTATATTTTTTATTATTATTAATTAGAAGATAATCACAGAATATACATTGTTTATAGGCTTTTGACTCTGTGTTTAATCCCCGTCTTTCACACGCAGGACAATTCTCAAATTTGTCATATGGAGAATCAGGAAAGTCTAGCATATTTATAAAGTAAAACTTTACTTAAACTGAAATTCATCTATACTTTCAGTTGTATATTGACTCATATTTAATAATATTACCATCGATATCGATATACTTTTTTTCATTTTCAGATTCAACGACAACATTTTTTATATTAAAGGTAATTTTAAAATGATCGTTAATTACTATTGAACGAAATGTCATTTCACCTGATATATTAACATCCTTTATTTCATCAGGATTTACATCTTTAGGGTTGTTGAAAAAAATACAAATTTCTCCTTGCATATTACAGATGGTCTTATCTTTTCTTTCTAAAGCTTCATCCATAAGGTTTTTGTTTTTTGATACTTTTTCTTGTTTCATTGCTTTTTCTAGTTTTGAATATATTACCAGAAGGAGAGGAGAAACTTTTGTTAGAGATACTTTAATTGATGTTCTACCAGTCATACTAAAAGCCCTTCCACTGAAGGAAATTGAAGAACTCATATTATTTACCATAATTGTTTTTATCCAATAGTTGTTATATTTATCTTTGTTCAATTTTACATCTTTGACATATTTCTCAGTATCTTTAACAAATGAAGAGATTGATTGAAACTTGTCTTTTGTGTCTTGAAACATTGTATTTATTAAGTGAAAAAGTTGGAGGATAAAATGGTTTTAAGCACAGATTCACCTGTAAAATAAACGAAATTTTCATCAAGAAAATTTTAGTTTAAGCAAAGATTTATTATATAAATATGGTGAATACAACATACTGCGATGTTTGTAATCACAAATATAAACATTATAGAAAACACCTCCGAACTAACAAACACACATTTAATCTATTTCATAAAATATCTCCTCTTGAGTTGGAAAGAAAACATTGTGATATCTGTTCAAAGGATGTTTTGAAGAGAAGTTATAATAAACATCTTCAATCACAAAAACACAAGAAAAATGAGTTTAAAGTAAAGGGAGACTATTATATTGAAAACACTGATGGGGCATTTAAAGGGCATATAAAAATAAGGATTTTTCAATTTGGAGAACCCGGTCCATCATCAATAGCTGCATCAATTGAAATAGTGAAACCCGATGTTGAAAAATTTATTAAAAAGACATTAAAAGAAATGAAAACTTTAAAGTTTTATATGGGAGTGAAAATGAATATGAAAAGACAAGATGAAGAACATACTGATTATATGAGAACAGATCTTCATTTTATAACATCATTTCAAGATTTTTTGAATAGTGGGGTTTATGAAGAACTATCAAGACAAGAGGAGGATGTTGATAATACAGTGGTAGGAAGTGGATTCAATATTAAAAAAATCATCTTTTTGGATATACACATTCTAAAATCAAACCCTCTTAAAGCTTCTTCTTATATTGAATTACCAAAAGAAATAAAACTAAAGAAGGCAATTGTTAATATTAAGAACAATGATAATAAATGTTTTCTCTGGTCTGTTCTTGCTCACTTTCATCCACCAAAATGTAATTCAGAAAGAGTAAAACAATATATGAAATATGAGAATACCTTGGACATTAAAGATTTTGAATTCGCAATGCCACTAACAGATATTCCTAAATTTGAGAAAAAGAATAATCTTTCTATTAATGTATATGGATTAACGGATACAAACAAAGTTCAAATATTAAAAATTTCAAACAACTATAAAAATGAAGAAACACACATTGATCTTTTATATTTTAGTGTTGGAAAGAATTCACATTACACATACATCAATAATTTATCAAGATTAATCTCTTCTCAGGTATTCAGAACAGCAAACAAAATATATCCTTGTAAGCGATGTCTTAATTCATTTCATACAAAAGAACAATTAGAACAACATTCAAAATATTGTAGTAATTATAAATCAGCTGTAATTACAATGCCTAAACCTGGTGAAAAGATTTATTTTGAAGATTATAATAAATCTATCATGCACCCATTTGTGATATACGCTGATTTTGAGTGTATCCTTAAAAAGATAAATACTGCTTCTCCTAATCCAAAAGAATCATATACAAATAAATATCAAAAACATTTTCCTTGTGGTTTCTGTTTTTTTCTCAAATCATCTGTTGGAGAAAAGTATAACAAACTTGAACATTTTCATGGAAAAAAAGCTTCACAAGAGTTTGTAAAACGATTAGAAAAGGATTGTATAAGACTCACTAAATTAATGAAAGAAACAAATGAACCGATGAAATTAACCAAAGAAGAAAAATTAGAATTTAGAAAGAACAATATCTGTCATATTTGTGAGGGGGAAATTAAGGAGTCTAAAGTTAGGGATCATTGTCATCTTACTGGTAAATATAGAGGTCCCGCTCATTTCTGTTGTAATCTTAATTATAAATTACCTTCTTTTATTCCAGTCTTTCTTCACAACAGCGCCAACTATGATACACATCTATTTATAAATGAACTTTCAAAAACACCAGGGAATATTTTTGCCATAACAAACACAAGTCAAAAGTATATTTCATTTACAAAAAATGATATTCACAAAACCTTTAACTCGTATTAGGTTTCTAGATTCTTACAAGTTTATGGGAACACCACTAGCCTACCTCGCATCAAATATAAGCTCCATGGACTCTTTTCTAAATCTTAATTCATTCTTTCCAAAAGAGGAAATTCTCACTAAAGAGGAAATTCAGATTAAAGAGAGAATTCAAAGTAAAGAGGAAACTCTAATTAATGAGGAAATTAATGAAGAAATTCTAACTGAAGATGAAATTCTAATTATAAAGAAAATTCGAACAATGAATGAAATTCTAACTAAAGAGGAAATTCAGATTAAAGATGAAATTCTGATTAAAGAAGGAATTCTTACGAGAGAGGAAATTCAAACAAGGAATGAAATTCAAAGTAAAGAGAAAATTCTTACAAGTCAGGGAATTTATCCTTATGATTATATGGATTCATTGATGAGATTTAAAGAAACACAACTTCCTTCAAAAGAAAGTTTCTATAATAACCTTTATGAAGAAGAGATAAGTGATAAGGAATATAAACACGCACAAGAAATATGGAAAATATTTAAGATAAAGAACCTTGGAGAATATCATGATTTATATCTAAAAACAGATGTTTTATTGTTAGCTGATGTGTTTGAAGCTTTTAGATCACTCTGTCATAATAAAAATTGTTATGGATTAGATCCTGCCCACTATTTCACAGCTCCTGGTTTAGCTTGGAGTGCAATGTTGGAAATGACAAAACAAGATATAGATTTAATCAGTGATGTTGATATGCTTTTGATGATTGAGAAGTCCAAGAGAGGTGGAATATCACAAGTATGTTCAAAAAGATATGCTAAAGCAAATAATAAATATCTTCCAAATTATGATAGTGAAAAAGATAGTAATTATTTGATGTATTTTGATGCGAATAATTTGTATGGATGGGCAATGTCTCAATCTCTGCCTTATGGTAAATTAGAGTGGGTGGAAGAAAAGGATTATGAAAAGGCTTTGATGAATATTGTTATTTCTTCTCAAGAGGAATTGAATGACGAAGAAGAAGGTTATTATTTTGAAGTTGATTTGAGGTACCCGAGTGATCTTCATAATAAGCATAAAGATCTTCCTTTTGCATGTGAGAAAGAAACCCCAAAGAAAGAATGGTTAAGTGATTATCATAAAAGTTTTAATATTAAAGGTAAATCAACAGAAAAGTTATTAACAACATTCTATGATAAATAGGGATATGTTTTGCATCAGAGAAGCAAGAGAGAAGGAGAGAGAATTTGTGAATAAGAGAGAAGGATTGAGAGTAGCTAAAATTCATAGATTTTTAAAATTTAAACACAGTCCTTGGGTGAAAAAGTATATTCAATTCAATAGAGATATGAGAGCAAATACAAAAGTAAAATTTGAAGGGGACTTTTATAAATTTATGAATAATGCTGTATTTGGAAAGACTATGGAAAATGTTAGAAACAGGCAAAACATTAGATTCGCAACATCTTGGAAAGAAGCTTCGAGATTGATAAATAAACCAAGTTTTGAGAGACAAGAGGTTTTTTCAGAGACTTTTCTGCAATTCATATGAAAAAGGAAAGTATTGTAATGGATAAACCAATTTATATTGGAACAGCAGTTCTTGATTTATCAAAGATATTGATGTATGATTATTTGTATAATGACTTAAAGAAAGAGTATGGTGAAAATGTTTCATTGTTGTATATGGACACTGATAGTTTTATCCTAGATATAAAAACTGATGATGTTTATGAAGATATGAAGAAAAATATTGGAGTATATGATACAAGTAATTTCAGCAAGAAGAGTGAGTTATTTTCCAAAAAGAATGAAAAGGTTATTGGTAAGTTTAAGGATGAGTTGGGTGGATAAGTAATGAGTGAGTTTATTGGATTGAGAGCAAAGGCATATGCTTATAAATATGGTGATCAGATTGATAAGAGGTTAAAGGGAATAAAGAAATATGTAATAAAGAAATCAATAACTTTTAGAAATTATTATAATTGTTTGATGAATAAGAAAGAAGAATATAGGAAAATGAATGCAATAAGAAGTTATAAACATAACATATATATATATATAGTGAAGAAGTAAATAAAAAGGCATTAGGAGCCTTTGATGATAAGATTTATTTTAGATAATGGAATAGATTGTGTTCCATATGGATATTGCATGACAGAGTGTATAAAATAGATTGTGTTTTAACGATGGGAAGATGGGTTAGGGTTTTTTTAAGGGCTACCGCCGCGTTTTTTCGCAATATATAAATGGTTAAACCAAGTATTAATCAAACTAAAGAGTGGAGAAAATCTCAGTCTTGGTATATAAATGGAAAACATAATGAATGTGAAAAATATCAAATAAGTCTTATTGAAAAAATAACTAAAACAAAGGTAAATAAAACAAATATGCGAATCAATTTAAAAACTAGTAAGTTAGAGGATGTAAAGAAAAAAATGAATATCCTTGAATGGACTGAAAACTTTGATAGTTATCAATTGAACAATGAAAAAACAATTTACTATCATCTCAAAATGATATGTGGCTCAGGAGGTGGTCAAACAAGAGCATTAAGAGAAGTTTATCATTTCGTAATGGCACAAAAGGGGTATCTTAAAAAATATAAAGATTCAAATGTATTGTTTTTCAATATTTTAGATGGGGATTATTGTGCAAAGAAAATTAAACTATTGAAGGAATTTGAGAATGAACAAATCTTTATAGGTTCAATGAGTGAGCTGTTCAACCCCCAGGTGTTCAATTCAATGAGGTTCAACCTCCAGGTTAAAAGGGGAGACAAATAAATATACCTTGGGATAAAAAGGGGGTTTATTTTTAGGGAAAAAAAATAGGAATCGCTGAAAATCCCCCATTCATTTACATGGGGAAAAGTGAGCCAGAACCAGTATATTCACCCTACTTATATAGTATATATATATAGTGTATATATGTATGTATATATATATATGATATGTATGTATATATATATATATATATATGATATGTATATATGTATATATTTATATATATATATATATATATATATATATATATATATATATATATATATATATATATATATATATATATACAGTCATGCGTCACTTAACGACGGGGTTATGTTCTGATAAATGTGTCTTAAACAGACTTTGTCGTTGTGCAAACATCATATATTTTTTTTTTCGTTTTCGAACATTGTACTTACACAAACCTAGACACCTGGGCTATATGGTAAAGCCTATTGCTCCTCTGATACAAAGCTGTACAGCATGTTACTGCACTGAATACTGTTGGCAATTGTAACACACATCCAGGCGAGACAGAAGACGCGTTAGTTTTACCTTTCTGCTGTTCATGACGGCCAAAGGTGTTGTTAGCAGCAGCTTACAATCTCCTCTCACATCGATTATTATAGAAAGGTGAATAAATAGCGTTTGGATTTTATAAATACGTAATCATTGCATCGATGTTGTAATTTACAAATGAATAAACGAGCACCTGTCAATTGTGATATATTTTCGGAACAGTGCGATTGTTTTAACAACATAAAAGCTTCACTGAAAATAAATTTGTTTTAATTTCGACTAACAACAATGATTTATTCGAGGAATTCTTCAATTCAAAGGTAATTTACTTGCTTGAAGGTAAACGTGCAAACATTGGTAAAGTTTGAAAGCCGATTTCCTTGAATCCCGATTTCGCACAACCCTGCTTTTTTCTCGGACATTTTATGGACCTCAACGATCACATTGTAATGGGGCCACACAGTTGTTTATTATCATTATGAAGTATTATGTACTGTACAGTGTACATAATTGTACGTGCTATTTTTCTACGACTGGCAGCACTATGTCGGCTCCATCACTCGGCGATAGGAATTTTTCAGTTCCATTATAATGGAGCTGGCAGATCCGTCCGTCATATATGCGATCACCATCGTAAATGCGATTATGGGACCACCATCATATATGCGATCCGTCGTTGCCCGAAACGTCATTATGCGGCACATGACTGTATATAAATATTGTTACGAATCTGGAAGCCACGAGCACTCAATATACAGATCTGATAGAACAGTTATATCGGTAAGTATGTGTTTTTAGTTCGGGTCGCCATCCCTTGTTTAATGGATGAATTAATGTACATGCGCTGTGAGTTATTTTGATAGTTATAGTTTTTACATCACTCACAACAACTACGGCGATTACATCTACAACTACAACAACGACAACCCTCTGCTCCCGGTATTCTCCGTGCGCTCGCTGGAATGCGGGTGTGTGTGGAATTCGTTTGGGGATGGAATTCCATTCCCAAATATGACCATGAACCAGTTTGTTTGGCTGCGCGCCAAATAAAGGAATGTGTCATGTCCCACCCAATGAGAGTGGGCTGCAATGAGCAGACCATGCTCGAGAGCGACAAAAGTTACGAAGAGAAAATAATCGGGTGGATCTGCTGGAGCTCGGAGAGGAAGAATTCACGCTCATTTAAAACGCATCTCTCAAGGTTGGTCGAAAGGCATCTCGTCGTTGGCGTGCTCTGGTTTTCGGCTCGTCTTGTGGCTGGCGTGGTCTGCGTCTGGCTGCCCTGGTTCCTTCTTGGCCGTCTGGTGCTCCAGGAAGGTGTGGACGTCGAGTCGCGCACCCGCGGTCAGGTAGCCTGCTACTTTCTTGTCCCTCAGCTCGAGATCCCTCCGAGCTGAAGGGATAATAAAGACCATTTTAGGTTCGTTTCTTTTGGGTGTGCGTCTGTCTGTGGGCCCGTCTTTTAGTAGGGATTGTATTAGTGCTTGTGTGTAAATTTGCATTCTCTATTATTCATGACTAGCTGAAACCCCATCACAGACGGATTCCGTTCATTCAACCACCCTCACCAGCTCACCCACACTCAAGGGACATGGACTGGACAGGGCGTGCTTGTCCCCGCCTACTCATCCCCCACCCCTGCCCCATTCCCCCCCACCTTCAACTTGCTTAACCCCGCCCAAAAATGTAATTCCCCGCCCCACTTGCCCCCGCCCCATTCCCCCCATCTCCCGCTTTCAATTTGCTTACCCCCGCCCAAAAATTTGCTTACCTTGCCCCCCACCTCTTCACTACCTGCCCCCGTCTCTTCATCTCCCACCCCGCCTCTTCACTCCCTGCCCCCGTCTCAACGAAAAGTGTCTATTCTGCTTCAGAGTTGAAGGTTGACTATTGCCACTATGTGCGATGCACTGTTACAGGTACGAAGTGTCTTTCAGTCAAGGTCACAGAATCGAGAAAAACGCGACGCGACCGCGAGGAGGAGCACAAAATTGGTCCTTCAGTATTAATATGTAGATAACTCTGCCCTTGTGTGCTCTCCTCATTTCCCGATTACTGTTAATAAATTCCCTATTTGTGAAATGTATCAGCTTGTTTCTGTGTTCCTTCCATTGGCTTAGCATGGCATGTGTTGGTGAATTACAAAGGCTGTTGCTGCTGTAAATGTACATTTGGACCAACGGGACTTCGGCAACCATCCGCTCGGGTTGCGCATGGGTCGGGCACGCTAACGGCTCGACTGGTACAAGTGCCGTCAAGGGTGTGAATACTCGGTAGCTTGCCACGTGGATCTCTAGGTATTTTGAAGATTGGCAAATAACCCTGTACCATGTGGTGGAATTATTGCCGATTCACGGTCCGGTAAGGGACCCGTACCCTTGGAGTTTTCCGAAAGGTACGATCTAAATTCTGGGTGTTCGGTAGAGTCGACCGTCCTGCTCCACCTCGTGGTCGTGCTCGTAGCCGATACCTGGCTCCATAACAATATATATATATATATATATATATATATATATATATATATATATATATATATATATATATATATATATATATATATATATATATATATATATTCTTCTTCCTCTTTCGGCTTGCTCCCGTTAGGGGTCGCCACAGCAGATCAACCGTCTCCATTTCGCTCTATCCTCCACATCTTCCATTGACACTCCAACCACCCGCATGTCCGCCCTCACCGCATCCATGAACCTCTTCTTTGGCCTTCCTCTTCTCCTCCTGCCTGGCGGCTCCATCTTCAACATCCTTCTCCCGATATACTCCGCTTCCCTCCTGTGCACATGTCCAAACCATCTCAATCTCGCCTCTCTCACTTTGTCTCCAAACCGTCCTACCTGCGCTGTCCCTCTAATATACTCATTTCTTATCCTATCCATCCTCGTCACTCCCAACGAGAATCGCAGCATCTTTAACTCTGCCACCTCCAGCTCCGCTTCCTGTCTTATTGTTAGTGCCACCGCCTCCAAACCATACAACATAGCTGGTCTCACTACCATCTTATATACTTTCCCCTTCACTCTTGCAGCTCCCCTTCTGTCACAAATCACTCCTGCAACTCTTCTTCACCCACTCCATCCTGCCTGCACTCTCTTTTTCACTTCTCTCCCACACTCTCCGTTACTTTGGACAGTTGATCCCAAGTATTTAAACCAATCCACCTTCCCCACCTCAACTCCTTGCAACTGCACCATACCACCACCCTCCCTCTCATTTACGCACATGTACTCCGTCTTACTCCTACTGACTAACATTCCCCTTCTCTCCAGTGCGTACCTCCACCTCTCAAGGCTCGAGTCAGCCTGCTCCCTACTCTCCCTACAGATCATGATGTCATCCGCGAACATCATAGTCCATGGAGACTCCAGTCTGATCTCGTCCGTCAACCTGTCCATCACCATTGCAAACAGGAAAGGGCTCAGAGTCGATCCTTGGTGCAATCCCACTTTTACCTTAAACCGGTCCGTCATTCCTACCGCACACCTCATCGCTGTCACACTGTCCTCATACATATCCTGCACGATCCTCACATACTTCTCCACCACTCCCGACTTCCTCATACAATGCCACAACTCCTCTCTTGGCACCGTATCACAAGCTTTCTCTAAATCCACAAACACACAATGTAACTCTTTCTGGCCTTCCCTATACTTCTCCATCAACATTCTCAAAGCAAACATCGCATCAGTGGTGCTCTTTCCTGGCATAAACCCATATTGCTGCTCACAGATCGTCACCTCTCCTCTCAACCGAGCTTCCACTACTCTTTCCCACAACTTCATGGTGTGGCTTAACAACTTTATCCCTCTGTAATTTCCACAGCTCTGCACATCACCCTTATTCTTGAATATCGGAACCAGTACACTTAATCTCCACTTCTCCGGCATCCTCTCACTTTCCAAGACTTTATTAAACAATCTGGTTAACAACCCCACTGCCATCTCTCCTAAGCACTTCCATGCCTCCACTGGTATACCATCTGGGCCAACCGCCTTTCCACTTTTCATCTTCTTCATAGCAGTCCTCACTTCATCCTTACTGATCCACCCCACTTCCAGATTCACAATCTCCACCTCTTCCAACCTTCTCTCTCTCATTTTCTTCATTCCTCTGCTCCTCAAAGTACTCCATCCACCTTCTCAACACACTCTCCTCGCTCGTCAGCACATTCCCATTTGCGTCCTTTATCACCCGAACCTGCAGTACATCCTTCCCAGCTCGGTCCCTCTGTCTTGCCAATCGGTATAAATCCTTTTCCCCTTCTTTTGTATCCAACTTCTCATACAGCTCGTCATATGCCTTTTCCTTGGCCTTTGCCACCTCTCTTTTTGCTTTTCGACGCCACTCCTTGTACTCCTGCCTACTTTCTTCATCTCTCTGACTATCCCACTTCTTTTTCGCCAACCCCTTCTTCCTTATACTTTCCTGTACTTCCTCATTCCACCACCAAGTCTCCTTATCTTCCTTCCTCTGTCCCGATGTCACACCAAGTACCTTCATAGCTATCTCCCTCACAACTTCTGCTGTCGTTGCCCAATCATCCCACCCATCTTTACCACCATCCAACGCCTGTCTCACATCCTCCCTAAATTTCACGCAACAGTCTTCCTCCTTCAGCTTCCACCATCTGGTCCTTGGTTCAGCCCTCACTCTCTTCCTCAACCTCACCTCTAAAGTCATCCTGCAGACCACCAATCGATGCTGTCGAGCTACACTCTCCCCTGCCACAACCTTACAGTCACTAATCTCTTTCAGGTTGCATCTCCTACTTCAGATGTAATCCACCTGTGTGCACTTTCCTCCACTCTTGTATGTCACCCTGTGTTCCTCCTTCTTCTTGAAATACGTATTTACCCCTGCCATTTCCATTCTTTTTGCAAACTCTACCACCATTTGCCCTTCCACATTTCTCTTGTTGAGACTGTACCTCCCCATCACCTCCTTTATTCCCTTCCCCAACATGTCCATTGAAATCTGCTCCAATCACCACTCTTTCATCCTTGGATACACTCTCCACCACTTCATCTAACTCCCTCCAGAAATCTTCTTTATATTCCATCTCACACCCCATATGTGGGGCATATGCACTGATGACATTCATCATCACCCCTTCAATTTCCAACTTCACACTCATCACTCGGTCAGACACTCTCCTCACCTCCAATACCCTCTTGACATAATCTTCCTTCAGGATTACCCCGACACCATTTCTCCTCCCATCCACACCATGGTAGAACAGTTTGAAACCACCTGCAATGCTCCTCGCCTTACTCCCCATCCACTTGGTCTCTTGTACACACAGTATGTCCACCTTTCTTCTCTCCATCATGTCAGCCAACTCTCGCCCTTTGCCAGTCATCGTCCCAACATTCAGAGTTCCAACTCTCACCTCCACACTTCTACCCTTCCCCCTCTCCCACTGCCTCCGGACTCGCCTTCCCCGTCTCCTCCTCCTTCGCCCAGCAGTAGCACAATTTCCACTGGTACCCTGCTGACCACCGGTACCAGTGGCGGTCGTTGGTAACCCGGGCCTCGACCGATCCAGTATGGAAATTCGTTTTGTTGTCTGCATAATGATTTGGCATAGGTTTTTATGCCGGATGCCCTTCCTGACGCAACCCTGGTCACCTCTTACGACACACAGGGATATGGTCCACCTATTCTAACCGGGGCATACACCGGGCCCAGTACAACTGGTGCTCATTTCGCCGACCTCGGAAGGATGGCAGGCTGAGTCAACCCCCTGGTGTTTTCGACTTGGTATATATATATATATATATATATATATATATATATATATATATATATATATATATATATATATATATACATATATTAATTCAGTGTCCCAACGGAGCTTGAACTCAGGACCTCTTGAGTCCCAAGCCACTGCCCGAACCACTGCGCCAACACCAGGCTTCAATATATATATATATATATATATATATATATATATATATATATATATATAAATATATATATCTCTTCCTCTTTCGGCTGCTCCCGTAAGGGGTCGCCACATTGGATCATCCGTTTGATCCGCATCGTGATTTGGCACATGTTTTACGCCGGATGCCCTTCCTGACGCAACCCTGGTCGCCTCTTACGACACAGGGATATGGTACACCTATTTTAACCGGGGTATACACCGGCCCAGTGCACTGGTACTCATTTCGCCGACCTCGGAAGGATGACAGGCTGAGTCAACCCCCTGGTGTATTTATTCAGTGGCCCAACGGGGCTTGAACTCAGGACCTCTTGGATCCCAAGCCGCTGCCCTAACCACTGCGCCAACACCAGGCTTATATGTATGTATGTATGTATATATATATATATATATATATATATATATATATATATATATATATATATATATATATATATATATATATATATATATATATATATATATATATATATATATATATATATATATATATATATATATATATATTTCTATGGGGCTATGTGAAAGGACTGGTCTATATCTCCCTTCTTCCTGCAAGCCCAGAAGAACTGAGGCGCTGGAGAATGTTATGCAAGACATGCAACATCGTGTTTGGCAGGAGCTGGACCACCGACTTGACGTGTGTCGTGTCACAGGCGCTGTGCATATTGAACATTTGTGCAATTTTGAGAAAACTGTTTTAAAATCTCCATCCCTCTGAATCTCTTGTTCGAATTTTGATAAATAAATCTTTTATTGGTCATCATGAAGCCTTTTTACTTTTGTTTGCCTGGGACATGCAGTTACTTCGATATTCACGTTTCAAATGATGTCATTTTGATTTTTAGGGACACCCTGTTTATGCATACTGTAGATACACACACACATACACACACACACACACACACACACACACACACACACACACACACACACACACACACACACACACACACACACACACACACACACACGAAGAGGACAAATGGTGGTTCCTGAGGCAGCTATGCAAATGAATGGGGGTGGGGGGAGGGAAAAACTTTCTGACTGAAGCCCCAAAAGCCTAAAATAGGAGACTGATTTTCTCCCTCTCCCATGCAAGCAATTGAAAATTGAGATTAAAGCACTTCTTCCCTTTCATATTTTCAGTCCACTCAAAGATTGAACCAATGAATATTTGTCCAAGTTCTGCTTTGGGGGAAAAGTTAATTTTGCGATTACATTCATCATCATCGAGTATATTCACTTTATCTCTTCAAGCATGAAAGAAAGGGCTGTTGGGGTTAGTTTTGTAAAATTAGGTTTTGTAAAATCTAAATCCCTCATTCGGTTTTGTGAAATGGGGAAGTGCTTTTGAGAGCGCAGTCGTGCCGTGAAAATGAGGAAGTATTCTGTGCTCATGTCTCTCATGGTTATATCTAAAATCATCAGAACACTAACAGAACAAAGTTTAAAAAAATCAGCTTTTAAACTTAGGTTTTATCAAAATTATTCAAAGGAAGATGTTTCATTTTCGTGTTAAAATGAGTCAGTTTGAAGGCAGCCAAGCTGCCTCGCCCAAACCAAGCCAAAGAAATTCCCAAGTCATTTCCTATGTTTTACACACCCTAAAAATTACCATTGTTTTGTAATCTCCCATTATGTCAAGTTGCTTATTTAAACCAAGTTGTGTGCCCAGTGTGTTTTATTTCGAATATGGAGCGTTCAGATTATTACTACAATCTTGCAGATCAATCATTTTCACAAGATGACAGGTGAGATTCTCAACCCAATTAATTTTATGTTATTTAAAACAGAATTAAATCAATGTATGACTAATCATATAATTATTGTTTTGTTTTTTCGAACAGGTTGTCCACAATAAGAACATCGTTGATAGTTGATGTTGAAAATGAGTTATCTGAATTACACGACAAGTGGATACAAATGGACGACTTTCTTGAAGACATTTATTCCTTTCGAAAAGAAGTGAATGATATTATTGTTGGCTGGAAATAAGTCCTCTCATGTCCTTTGATCTTGAATGACCCGAGTCCAAGGTGAGAAATTATCATTCTGTCTCTGTCTGTGTGTGTGCGTGCATGTCTCTGTCTCTGTCTTTCTGTCTCTGTCTTTCTATCTGTTTCTCTCAATCTGTCTCTGTCTCTCTATCTGTGTCTGTTCTCTCTCGCTCTCTCGCTCTCTCGCTCTCTCGCTCTCTCGCTCTCTCGCTCTCTCGCTCTCTCGCTCTCTCGCTCTCTCGCTCTCTCGCTCTCTCGCTCTCTCGCTCTCTCGCTCTCTCTATCTGTCTCTTTCTGTTCTCCCAAAACACAACTTTTTATTTGGCATGGTGGTAATTTTTGACGACTTGCGTTTTGTTTTCAGCATCAAAACTGAATCATGCATGGGTGGTGAAATGAATGAATTTCTCAACCTTGAACGGGAAGATGTTGAAATTCCACAGGGTGATGACTCGTTTCCAACCTGTTCCAGTTTAAATGCTCATCTGCGTGAAATGGACACAAAACTCAATCTTCTGGAGGTAAATGTTATATTTATTAACATCCTAATATAGTCATCTTTATATACCCAAATTGTTCTTCACTCTTTGTTTTGAACAGAAGATGTTGATCGAGTTTCAAAATCACAAGACATCTGAAGCAGACTGCTGGGAAAGATCATCCATTCTCGCAACTCAATATTTACCCAAATTTTAAAAAAAATATTTTCCATCTTGATTAATTATATTTGCTTTGCTTTCAATTATTAAATTCTTAATTATAAAAAAATAAAGGAAGTGCAAATGAGGGGGGGGGGTGTTAGGTGCGCTCCCCCAACGACCCACCACCCCCCTCATCCCACCTCCCTCCCCTCCCCGTCTGTGTGTGTGGGGAAGGGAGGGGGGTAGGATGAGGGGGGTGGTGGGTCAAAGGTGGGGGCGCATAGGGGGAGGGTTGGAGCTTGTGTGAGTGGGTGGAGCTTGTGTGAGTGGGTGGAGCTTGTGTGAGTGGGTGGAGCTTGTGGGAGTGGGTGGAGCTTGTGTGAGTGGGTGGAGCTTGTGTGAGTGGGTGGAGCTTGTGTGAGTGGGTGGAGGTTGTGTGAGTGGGTGGAGCTTGTGTGAGTGGGTGGAGCTTGTGTGGGTGTGGGTAGAGCTCGTGTGGTTGGGTGGAGCATGTGTGTGTGGGTGGAGCTTGTGTGGGTCGGGCTTGTGTGTGGGGGTGGGTGGAGCTTGTGTGGAATGGGTGGAGCTTGGGTGGGTGGGTGGAGCTTGTGTGGGTGGGTGGAGCTTGTATGTGTGGGTGGGTGGAGCTTGTGTGGGTGGGTGGAGCTTGGGTGGGTGGAGTTTGGGTGGGTGGGTGGAGCTTGTATGTGTGGGTGGGTGGAGCTTGTGTGGGTGGGTGGAGCTTGGGTGGGTGGAGCTTGTGTGGATGGGTGGGGCTTGTGTGTGGGGGTGGGTGGAGCTTGTGTGGAATGGGTGGAGCTTGGGTGGGGGGTGGAGCTCGTGTGGGTGGAGCTTGTGTGGGTGGGTGGGGCTTGGGTGGGTGGGGCTTGTGTGGGTGGGAGGGTGGAGCCTGTGTGAGTGGGTGGAGCTTGTGGGTTCGTGGAGTTTTGTGTATGGGTGGGGCTTGTGTTGGTGGTTGGAGCTAATGTGGATGGAGCAAATTTTTTTAATCAAATAAACATGTGTGGGGAATTAATTAACTAATCACTAATTATGTGGATATTATGGATGTGGATGTGTCTTGTGTGGGTGTGGCTTATCTTGGTGGGGGTCAAAAAAAAACTTTTTTTTTTAATTTATCTTTGTCTTTTGTTCTTGCTATGAATAAAACAAACCTTTCATGTCTTTCCACTTTAAATCACATAATTTGTTAGTCCAAGGGTTTTTTTTCCATTTATCTTTGTAATTCCTGTGAAGAAAATGAAGCGAAAATCTCTTCCCCTTCTAAATCATGTTCCTTATAAGTCCAAGGAACTGTATCTCTTACATCAACGATTTAAAAAAGTTCATTTGTCCATCGCTTGGCATAACCTTTTTCAAAATGAGATTTCCACCTGTATATTGGGTCACAAGTCAGTAAGTGACCACGATGTTCGTTATTGGTGTCTCTGTCTGTCCCGAGCAAAGCTCCGTGGGTTTTGATACGAACGATCCTGATAAAATTTTGGTTGGAGGTTTATATCATGATCTCGTTGTGTTTTCCTGAGAATGGGTGTGCTGCGCCCGTTTTGGGTGGAGCCACGCCCAAAAAACGTGTTTTTAGGGGGTAGCCAATTTCAATTCACATCTTCTCCGAGGGGGTTTGTGGAATCTGGCAGGGTTTAATTACTTGGTTAGCCCAATGGCACCTGCATTGCCCCACGGAGCTCGATTTTTCATTTTCGTCACAAGGTCAAGAACTTAAAAAAATTGCGAATTTTGACATAAAAATCATACGACTGTCCAAACTTTGAGAGCTCGGATGACAATATTTTTTATGCAAAATCTTGAGGTCATGCCCCACCTAAATATACTGGGAGCCCACGGGGCTTCACTCAACCGAAGAGGGGAACAATTGCCATCCTCATGGGAAGATGCCAGATGATATTCTCACCTCAGAACTCTGCGTCTGCAGGGGCACTGCTGCTGGGTTGATATTCTGTGGTCAATATCCGTATCGCATAATCGGCGCTAGCTCAACCTGGCAGCGGAACGGCCCCAAGTAGGTTTCTGATATTATTCGTATAGCTTGTAACACGGTATAAACAATGACAGACGATTTCGCTGCTGGAATACCGGTGACAGATGCTAATGAGATGCCGTGAAAATCACGTGAGCTCAACCGAACAGCAGAACGGCTAAAACCAATGCAGAATGGTTGTACCAGGTCTCCTGAGTACAAAATCAGCACAGACAGACAACTTGGTCGCTGGGCCCCCAGGACAGACGCTCCCTCTTGGGGCGTTCCATGTCAAGTGTACACATTTTCCTGCAAAATTTTTGACATATCGTCTTAGATTTTACTTTTTTGTGCAAGTGTTTGTATCCACGGTAAAACATTTTGTGTCATTTTTCAGACCTGGGGGCCAATTTGGGGCCCATTTCCCCCCCCCCCCCAATTTTGGGTGCCCCTGGTTGACCCACAATATTCCAGTGGCCATATCACAGGTTGTGTTGGTCCGATTTGGATGATCTTGGGATCAAAATGCTCGTAAAAGTGACATCTTTCGAATCGCGTAAAGTAAAATCACTCCGAAAGAATAATTCAAAAAGATACAGTTTGGGGCGCCCTTTTTACCTTGGGCCCCCGCTCCCCAACCAAACCCATAGTCCCGATTTTTTTTGTGTGAGAATACCTCTTCATATACTCCAACACCTCAGCATAAATGAAAATGGGATCTCAACGGGTTCAAGTGTGATGATGGTTTTATTGTTCGGGGACTCGGGTGCTGGACACACAATACGCCACAATATATCGCACAATATTCGAACACAAGATTTCCAACACACTATATCGGTAATTGAACATAAATTTTCCACATGCACATGCATGAACTGGAAGCGATACGAGTATGAGTAAGAGTTTTTCCTTGCATATTATAGTCAAGATCATTTGCCAACCAATGCTTTATTTGACAGCTGTGTTTCTTTCTTACTGATTGTGTAGGTTCTACCTGCAGCAGTTTTTGGTTCTACGGAAAGAAGTACATATCAGAAATGGCTAAAATGCAGTGATGTTCAATGTCAGGAAAAAATAAACTATTTGCGGGCCCGTTTGGATGAAGAAAATTCACTTTCACTTCATGAGTGTCCTGAAAGGCTTCCATGATGCAGGCAAGCCACCATTTTCCATTATAGTGCACTGTGACATAACCTGAGAGTTTCCCGTTAAAAGTTGGTGTAGATTTTGAAATAGCTGACTCGATACGGTGTTCCTCGCGAATGCTGAATTCGCGTACTTGAAGAGCAGTTTCAGAAATAGTGATGAAAGCATGAAGTTTTTGAGTTCCAGCAATGGTTTTGGCCGTTTTTAACCTTTCTTCCCGATTTCGTTCTTCCTCGTCATACGCCTCTTGGATCCCGTAACCGAACTGCATTTCGTTTTACCCATTTTCAGCAAAGGCGAAAATATCTTTTGGAGAAATAATTTCACTGTCGTAAGGTCAACGCAGGCTCTCACGTGTTGATTCCCATTTGACTCCCTCCCACACCATCTGAAGGGTCCTTGCCATGACTTGTGGCAAAAAAATGCCATTCTGCATCAATACCATACTCTGATTTGTGACATCAAAGGTTTACGAAGGCTTTGCAATTCTTATATTGGCCAGCGCAACTGTCTGAGAAATAGTAGAGTTTCTTTACATTTCCAAAGCTGGATTTCAACTGTTCAATGAGCATTCTTTGGAAGAGGTGGACTGAGACAACGTCATGAGTATTGCATTCTGATATAATCGTGAACGAATCATGGTTTAATTTGCCATCGTCCGATTTGAAATAGTAAACCCAGGGGTGAATTGTCGCTTGAGAGCAGTTCCAATGAATCCTTGGGCCGCATCCTGTATGACAAACGAATAGTTCTCTGAGAAGTCTCCAATAATGACAAATTCTCCTTCACCGATTTCATCTTTCTTATTTTTCAGAAACTTAGATTGGGCCTTGGCAATGAAGTGGTGTCTCACCAATTTCACCACGCATTCACAGAATTGATTAATGAATTCTTCCAAAGGCAGGACCATGGAGCTCAGTTCAGATCTGTGGGTGGATGTCCACCGTTTAAACTGAGTTTCATCAATATCCTCTTGTTCACTCAGTAGCTCGGTTTTGAAGTGTTCAATTGATGGTCAACTTTCACAAGTTCTGAAATAACATGCGGTTGTGCTGCGTTACTAACTTTGCGTGCTCTCACATGATGATAGTGAGGAAATTCAGCTATCTGTGACATTTTGGAACCAAACATCATGAGTTTCACATTTTGAAATATCGTACATACACATACACTGTGTGTAACACCTGAACCGGCCAGGACACACTCCGAGGGACGGAGCATGGCGAACTTCGCGAATCCAACTTTCAAGCCAGGGTTCTTCTCTTTGAATTTCTGAAACAGTTCCTTGAGATTGTTTAGTACCAGGCGCTTTTGAATTTTGTCTTTTCCATCTTTATTCCTGACCACTACACAGTCATTTTTCCCCGACATTATTCGGCTGACTTCATCACTTCGGTAAAATTCGGTTACGGCGGATTTAACTTCGTCAGGCAATATTTTACCCTGTTTGTGATTTGGAGATGATAGCATCCCATTTTCTTTCTCTAAATTTTTGGCTTGCACAGCCATTCTTTGGGAGCAACTGAATTCACTCATCATCCCTCTGATGCTCATATTCCGAGCAAATATTGTCAGTATACGTATTTGCTCTGAACGGATCGAAACAACGTATTTTTCTTTCAGGCTTTTGATCACCTCTGGCATGCACTTTTCATCACATTTTGATGCTGTATTTTGTGTTTTCTCCGCAGTGCTTGGTCCAGCAACTAGTTCTGATTTCTTTCGCACAGAATCTTCCACTTTACTTCGCTTTTCAGGAACGTACCCTGGGTTCCTTTCCGCCTTTCCTTTGTCGAATGAGCTTTCGCCTATCATCGATTCCGACTGGTTTAATAGGTCAACTTTGGCTTCTTGCTCAAAAACCTCCTCGTCCTCATCTATCGAAATAGATTCTGCAATGCCTTCGAGAGTACCTTCTGATGACAATTTTGAACTGGTCGAAGATGATTCTTCAATACGCTCTGGTGACAACTGAGAGTTTTTTTTCTGCACGAAGTACAAAGTCTGTCATCTTTTTTTTACCTTTGAAGAAAATTTCATCAACATATCATTTGACACATTGCGAAGATCTTTTTGTTGTTTCATTTTATGGCTGCTGAACGGATCGCAACAGTATTTTCGGAACTCCTTTCGATTTTCAGTTGTCATGCTTACTGCAAAATATGCAAAAACTTAGATTATCCCATTTGTTACTTAATTCGATGATTGTTATACAAAAAAATGTGCACTTAAAAATCAAGACACAATCGGCAGAATAATTTTTCACATTTGATGCAATATATATATATATATATATATATATATATATATATATATATATATATATGCAGTGGGGAGAACAAGTATTTGATACACTGCCGATTTTGCAGGTTTTCCCACTTACAAAGCACATGGAGGTCTGTAATTTTTTTTATCAGAGGTTCACTTCAACTGTGAAAGACGGAATCTAAAACAAATATCCTGAAAATCACATTGTATGATTTTTAAATAATTAATTTGCATTTTATTGCATGAAATAAGTATTTGATACATCAGAAAAACAGAACTTAATATTTGGTACAGAAACTTTTGTTTGCAATTGCAGAGATCAGACGTTTCCTGTAGTTCTTAACCAGGTTTGCACAGACTGCAGCAGGGATTTTGGCCCACTCCTCCATACAGATCTTCTCCAGATCCTTCAGGTTTTGGGGCCGTCGCTGGGCAACACAGACTTTCAGCTCCCTCCAAAGATTTTCTCTTGGGATCAGGTCTGGAGACTGGCTCGGCCACTCCAGGACCTTGAGATGCAAGTTACGGAGCCACTCCTTAGTTGCCCTGGTTGTGTTTCCGGTCGTTGTCATGCTGGAAGACCGAGCCATGCCCCATCTTCAATGCTCTTGTTGAGGGAAGGAGGTTGTTGGCCAGGATCTCGCGATACATGGCCCCATCCATCCTCCCCTCAATACAGTGCAGTCGTCCTGTCCCCTTTGCAGAAAAGCATCCCCAAAGAATGATGTTTCCACCTCCATGCTTCACGGTTGGGATGGTGTTCTTTGGGTTGCACTCATCCTTCTTCTTCCTCCAAACACGGCGAGTGGAGATTTCACCAAAAAGCTCTATTTTGGTCTCATCAGACCACGTGACCTTTTCCCATTCCTCTTCTGGATCATCCAGATGGTCATTGGCAAACTTCAGACGGGCCTGGACATGCGCTGGCTTCAGCAGAGGAACCTTGCGTGTGCTGCAGGATTTTAATCCATGACGTCATCGTGTGTTACTTATGGTTTTCTTTGATACTGTAGTCCCAGCTCTCTTCAGGTCATTGACCAGGTCCTGCCGTGTAGTTCTGGGCTGATCCCTCACCTTTCTCATGATCATTGAGGCTCCACGAGGGGAGATCTTGCATGGAGCCCCAGACCGAGGGAGATTGACTGTTATCTTGAACTTCTTCCATTTTCTAATAATTGCGCCAACAGTTGTTGCCTTCTCACCAAGCTGCTTGCCTATTGTCCTGTAATCCATCCCAGCCTTGTGCAAGTCTACAATTTTGTCCCTGATGTCCTTAGACAGCTCTCTGGTCTTGCCCATTGTGGAGGGGTTGGAGTCTGATTGATTGATTGAGTGTGGACAGCTGTCTTTTATGCAGATAACGAGTTCAAACAGGTGCAGTTAATACAGGTAATGAGTGGAGAATGGGATGGCTTCTTAAAGACAAAACTAACAGGTCTGTGAAAGCCGGAATTCTTTCTGGTTGGTTGGTGATCAAATACTTATTTCATGCAATAAAATGCAAATTAATTATTTAAAAATCATACAATGTGATTTTCAGTATTTTTGTTTTAGATTCCGTCTTTCACAGCTGTGTTCCAATGACAAAAATTACAGACCTCGACGTGCTTTGTAAGTGGGAGAACCTGCAAAATCGGCAGTGTATCAAATACTTGTTCTCCTCACTGCACATATACATATATATATATATATATATATATATATATATATATATATATATATATATATATATATATATATATATATATACACACACATAGAAGCACATGTTCAGGGTGTCCCTAAAAAAAAGACATCATTTTGTTGTCTAAAAACAGCTAATTCTCACTCAAATGATCTCAAATTTTAAGAAAATGTGCAAAAACTAATCAAGTTGAATGTTTAATTTTTTCTTTTTTTTTTCAGGGTAAAGAATGACTGTCACGAGAAATGAAAAGGCATTTTGTGTGCTGGAATATGCTCGAACACAGTCAAACTAGAGTGTGGAGCGTGCATTTTCGAGAAAATTCAATAAAAATGCACGAACTGGAAAACAGATTTGGACATGACACAACAAATTCGAAGAGGAAGGCTGTCTGTGCAGGGCAAAGGGATCTGGACGACCACCAGTACTGGAAGATATCGTCAATCAGGTTCGGGAAACATTTGTGCGAAGCCCCAGAAAGTCTGTAAGAAGAGTATCTGTGGAAACCCAGATTCCTCGTACGACACTTTGGTGTGGAGGAAGGAAACGCTTGCGAATGACACCCTATAAGCTGCAGCTCATTCAAGCCTAAAACACGGATGACAGGGAAAGGTGCAAGCAATTCTGTGTCGCTCTGCACGAGAAACTTGAAGATGAGGAATTCGAAAAGCATCTTGTTTTTAGTGATGAGGCTACATTTCATACGAGTGGCAAAGTCAACAAGCATAATGTTCGCATTTGGGGGAAAGAAAATCCCCATGCCACAGTTGAGCACATGAGGGACTCGCCGAAAGTGAATGTGTTCTGCACAATCTCAAAGAATCGTCTTTATGGACCGTTTTTCTTTGAGGGAAACGTGACCGGTGATGTTTTCTGCAAATGCTTCAGAACTCGTTATTTGATGAGCTCATTGCGAATGAGCATGAACACTTCATTTTTCAACAGGATGGGACTCCACCTCACCGGAAGCTGACTGTACGGACTTATCTCAATAAGAATCTACCAGGGTGTGGGCCTGCCAGTGATGATGACAATATTCTGTTGAAATGGCCACCACGTTCTCCTGACTTGACACCTTGTAATTTTTTTCTTTGGGGCGATGTGAATGGACTGGTCTATATCTCCCTTCTTCCTCCAAGCCCAGAAGAACTTAAGCAGAGAATCACTGAGGCACTGGAAAATGTTCCACAAGACATGCTACAGCGTGTTTGGCAGGAGCTGGACCACCAACTTGACGTGTGTCGTGTCACAGGCGGTGTCGAGATTGAACATTTGTGAAATTTTGAGAAAACTGTTTTAAAATCTCCATCCCTCTGAATCTCTTGTTCGAATTTTGATAAATAAATCTTTTATTGTTCATCATGAAGCCTTTTTACTTTTGTTTGCCTGGGACATGCAGTTACTTCGATATTCACGTTTCAAATGATGTCATTTTCTTTTTTAGGGACACCCTGGAAATGCATACTGTTTATACATATATATATATATATATATATATATATATATATATATATATATATATATATATATATATATATATATATACACACACACACACACACACACACACACACACACACACACACACACACACACACACACACACACACACACACACACACACACACACACACACACACACACACACACACACACACACACACACACACACACACACACGAAGAGGACAAATGGGGTTCCTGAGGCAGCCATGCAAATGAATGGGGGGCATGGGGGGAGGGAAAAACTTTCTGACTGAAGCCCCAAAAGCGGAAAATAGGAGACTGATTTTCTCCCTCTCCCATGCAAGCAATTGTAATATTGAGATTAAAGCACTTCTTCCATTTCATATTTTCAGTCTACTCAAAGATTGAGCCAATGAATATTTGTCCAAGTTCTATTTTGGGGGAAAACTAAATTTTGCGATTACATTCATCACCATCGAGTATATTCACTTTATCTCTTCAAGCATGAAAGAAAGGGCTGTTGGGGTTAGTTTTGTAAAATTAGGTTTTGTAAAATCTAAATCCCTCATTCGGTTTTGTTAAATGGAGAAGTGCTTTTGAGAGCACAATTGTGCCGTGAAAATGAGGAAGTATTCTGTGCTCATGTCTCTCATCGTTAGATCTGAAATCATCAGAACACTAACAGAACAAAGTTTAGCTAAAATCAGCTTTTAAACTTCGGTTTTATCAAAATTATTCAAAGCAAGATGTTTCATTTATGTGTTAAAATGAGTCAGTTTGAAGGCAGCCAAGCTGCCTCGCCCGAACCAAGCCAAAGAAATTCCCAAGTCATTTCCTATGTTTTACACATCCTGAAAATTTCCATTGTTTTGTAATCTCCCATTACGTCAAGTTGCTCATTTAAACCAAGTTGTGTGCCCAGTGTGTTTTATTTCGAATATGGAGCGTTCAGATTATTACTACAATCTTGCAGATCAATCATTTTCACAAGATGACAGGTGAAATTCTCAACCCAATTAATTTTATGTTATTTAAAACATAATTAATTCACTGTATGACTAATCATATAATTATTGTTTTGTTTTTTCGAACAGGTTGTCCACAATAAGAACATCGTTGATAGCTGATGTTGAAAATGAGTTATCTGAATTACACGACAAGTGGATAAAAATGAACGACTTTCTTGAAGACATTTATTCCTTTCAAAAAGAAGTGAATGATATTATTGTTGGCTGGAAATAAGTCCTCTCACGTCCTTTGATCTTGAATGACCTGAGTCCAAGGTGAGAAATTATCATTCTGTCTCTGTCTCTGTCTTTCTATCTGTTTCTCTCGATCTGTCTCTGTCTCTCTTTCTGTCTCTCTGTCTGTCTCTGTTTTTTTTCTGTCTCTCTCTCTCTCTCTCTCTCTCTCTCTCTCTCTCTCTCTCTCTCTCTCTCTCTCTCTCTCTCTCTCTCTCTCTCTCTCTCTCTCTCTCTCTCTCTCTCTGTCTCTCTGTCTCTCTGTCTCTCTGTCTCCATCTGTCTCTGTCTCTGTCTCCATCTGTCTCTGTCTCCATCTGTCTCTGTCTCCATCTGTCTCTGTCTCCATCTGTCTCTGTCTCCATCTGTCTCTGTCTCCATCTGTCTCTGTCTCCATCTGTCTCTGTCTCCATCTGTCTCTGTCTCCATCTGTCTCTGTCTCCATCTGTCTCTGTCTCCATCTGTCTCTGTCTCCATCTGTCTCTGTCTCCATCTGTCTCGGTCTCCATCTGTCTCGGTCTCCATCTGTCTCTGTCTCGGTCTCCATCTGTCTCTGTCTCTGTCTCCATCTGTCTCTGTCTCTGTCTCTGTCTCCATCTGTCTCTGTCTCTGTCTCTGTCTCCATCTGTCTCTGTCTCTGTCTCTGTCTCCATCTGTCTCTGTCTCTGTCTCTGTCTCCATCTGTCTCTGTCTCTGTCTCTGTCTCCATCTGTCTCTGTCTCTGTCTCTGTCTCCATCTGTCTCTTTCTTTTCTCCTTAAACACAACTTTTTATTTGGCATGGTGGTAATTTTTGACGACTTGCTTTTTGTTTTCAGCAACAAAACTGAATCATACTTGGGTGGTGAAACGAATGAATTTCTCAACCTTGAATGGGAAGATGTTGAAGTTCCACGGGGTGATGACTCGTTTCCAACCTGTTCCAGTTTAAATGCTCATCTGTATGAAATGGACACAAAACTCAATCTTCTGGAGGTAAATGTTATATTTATTAACATCATAATATAGTCATCTTTGTATACCCAAATTGTTCTTCACTCTTTGTTATGAACAGAATATGTTGATCGAGTTTCAAAATCACAAGACATCTGAAGCAGACTGCTGGGAAAGATCGTCCATTCTCGCAACTAAATATTTACCCAAAGTTTTTATAAATATTTTCCATCTTGATTAATTATATTTGCTTTGCTTTCAATTATTTAATTCTTAATTATAAAAAAGAATAAAGGAAGTGCAAATGAGGGGGGGGGGGTTAGGTGCGCTCCCCAACGACCCACCACCCCCCCTCATCCCACCTCCCTCCCCTCCCCGTCTGTGTGTGTGGGGAAGGGAGGGGGTGGGATGAGGGGGGTGGTGGGTCAAAGGTGGGGGCGCATAGGGGGGGAGGGCTGGAGCTTGTGTGAGTGAGTGGCGCTTGTGTGAGTGGGTGGAGCTTGTGTGAGTGGGTGGAGGTGTGTGGGTGTGGGTGGAGCTTTGTGAGTGGGTGGAGCTTGTGTGGGTGTGTGTGGAGCTTGTGTGGGTGGGTGGAGCTTGTGTGGGTGGGTGGAGCTTGTGTGGGTGGGTGGGGCTTGTGTGTGGGGGTGGGTGGAGCTTGTTTGGGTGGGTGGGGCTTGTGTGTGGGGGTGGCTGGAGCTTGTGTGGAATGGGTGGAGCTTGTTTGGGTGGGTGGAGCTTGTGTGGGTGGGTGGAGCTTGTGTGGGTGGGTGCAGCTTGTGTGGAATGGGTGGAGCTTGTGTGGGTGGGTGGAGCTTGTGTGTGTGGGGGTGGGTGGAGCTTGTGTGGAATGGGTGGAGCTTGTGTGGGTGGGTGGGGCTTGTTTGTGTGGCTGGAGCTTGTGTGGGTGGGTGGAGCGTGGGTGGGTGGGGCTTGTGTGGGTGGGTGGAGCTTGTGTGGGTGGGGCTTGTGTGGCTTGTGTGGGTGGGGCTTGTGTGGGTTGGTGGGTGGAGCTTGTGTGTGTGGGTGGAGCTTGTGTGGAATGGGTGGAGCTTGTTTGGGTGGGTGGGGCTTGTGTGTGGGGGTGGGTGGAGCTTGTGTGGGTGGGTGGAGCTTGTGTGGGTGGGTGGGGCTTGTTTGTGTGGGTGGGGCTTGTTTGTGTGGGTGGAGCTTGTGTGGGTGTGGGTGGAGCTTGTGTGGGTGGAGCTTGGGTGGGTGGGTGGAGCTTGGGTGGGTGGGTGGGGCTTGTGTGGGTGGGTGGAGCTTGTGTGGGTGAGGCTTGTGTGGGTTGGTGGGTGGAGCTTGTGTGCATGGGTGGAGCTTGTGTGTGTGGTTGGGGCTTGTGTGTGTGGTTGGGGCTTGTGCAGGTGGGTGGGTGGAGCCTGTGTGGAATGGGTGGAGCTTGTGTGGGTGGGTGGAGCTTGTGTGGGTGGGTGGAGCTTGTGTGGGTGGGTGGAGCTTGTGTGGAATGGGTGGAGCTTGTGTGGGTGGGTGGAGCTTGTGTTGTGTGTGGGTGGGGCTTGTGTTCGTGCGTGGGGCTTGTGTGGGTGGGTGGAGCGTGTGTTTGTGGGTGGGGCTTGTGTGGGTGGATGGGTGGGGCTTGTGTGGGTAGGTGGGGCTTGTGTGGGTAGGTGGGGCTTGTGTGGGTAGGTGGGGCTTGTGTGGGTAGGTGGGGCTTGTGTGGGTGGGTGGGGCTTGTGTGTGTATGTGTGTATGTATGTGTGTGTGTGTGTGTGTGTGTGTGTGTGTGTGTGTGTGTGTGTGTGTGTGTGTGTGTGTGTGTGTGTGGAGCTTGTGTGGGTGGGGCTTGTGTATGTGGGTGGAGCTTGTGTGGGTGGGTGGGGCTTGTGTGGGTTGGTGGGTGGAGCTTGTGTGGGTGGGTGGGGCTTGTGTGGGTTGGTGGGTGGAGCTTGTGTGCGTGGGTGGGGCTTGTGTGGAATAGGTGTTGCTTGTGTGTGTGTGGGTGGAGCTTGTGTGTATGGGTGGGGCTTTTGTGGGCGGATGGGTGGAGCTTGTGTGCATGTGTGGGGCTTGTATGGATGGGTGGAGCTTGTGTGGGTTGGTGGAGTTTGTGGGTTCGTGAAGCTTGTGTGTATGGGTGGGGCTTGTGTTGGTGGTTGGAGCTTGTGTGGATGGAGCAAATATTTTTAATTAAATAAACGTGTGTGGGGAATTAATTAACTAATCACAAATTATGTGGATATTATGGATGTGGATGTATCTTGAGTGGGTGTGGCTTATGTGGGTGGGGGTCAAAAAAAAAATCTTATTTTTATTTGTCTTTGTCTTTTGTAATTGCTGTGAATAAAATAAACCTTTCATCTCTTTCCCCTTTAAATCACATAATTTGTAAGTCCAAGGGTTTTTTTTCAATTTATCTTTGTCTTTTGTCATTCCCGTGAAGAAAATGAAGCTAAAATCTCTTCCCTTCTAAATCATGTACCTTATAAGTTCAAGGAACTGTATCGATTACATCAACGGTTTAAAAAAGTTCATTTGTCCATCGTTTAGTATAACCTTTTTCAAAATGAGATTTCCACCTGTATATTGGGTCACGAGTCAGTCAGTGACCACTATATTCGTTATTGGTGTCTCTGTCTGTCCTGAGCATAGCTCCGTGGGTTTTGATACGAACGATCCTGATAAAATTTTGGTTGGAGGTTTATATCATGATCTCGTGTTTTCCTGAGAATGGGTGTGGTGCGCCCGTTTTGGGTGGAGCCACGCCCAAAAAACGTGTTTTTAGGGGGTAGCCAATTTCAATTTACATCTTCTCCGAGGGGGTTTGTTAAATCTGGCAGGTTTCGGTATTTGGTGAGCCCAATGGCACCTGCACAGCCCCACGGAGCTCGATTTTTCATTTTCGTCACAAGGTCATGAACTTCGAAAATTTCGAATTTTGACATAAAAATCATACGACTGCCCAAACTTTGAGAGCTCGGATGACAATATTTTCTATGCATAATCTTGATGTCATTCCCCACCGAAATATCCCGGGAGCCCACGGGGCTTAGCTCAACCGAAGAGGGTAACAATTGCCATCCTCATGGTAAGATGCCAGATGATATTCTCAACTCAAAACTCTGCGTCTGCTGGGACACTGCTTCTGGGTTGACATTCTGTGGTCAATATCCGTATCGCATAATCGGCGCAAGCTCAACCTGGCAGCGAAACGGCCCCAAGTAGGTTTCTGATATTATTCATATGGCTTGTAACACGGTATAAACAATGACAGACGATTTCGCTGCTGGAATACCGGTGACAGATGCTAATGAGATGCCGCGAAAATCACGCGAGCTCAACCGAACAGCGGAACGGCTAAAACCAACGCAGAATGGTAGTATCAGGTCCCCTGAGTACAAAAGTAGCACTGACAGACAACTTGGTCGCTGGGCCCCCAGGACAGATGCTCCCTATTGGGGCATTCCATGTCAAGTGTACACATTTTCCAGCAAAATTTTTGATACATCGTCTTAGATTTCACTCTTTTTTTGTGCAAGTGTTTGTATCCACGGTAAAATATTATGTCAATTTTCAGACCTGGGGGCCAATCGGGGCTCATTTTAGGGCCCCCCCAAATTTGGGTGCCCCTGGTTGACCCACAATCTTCCAGTGGCCATATCACAGGTTGTATTGGTCCGATTTGGATGATCTTGGTATCAAAATGCTCGTAAAAGCAAGATCTTTCGAATCGCGTAAAGTAAAATCACTCCGAAACAGTAATTCAAAAAGTTACAGTTTGGGGCACCCTTTGACCTTGGGCCCCCGCTCCCCAACCAAACCGATGGTCCTGATGTTTTTGTGTGAGAATACCCCTTCATATACTCCAACACCTCAGCATAAATGAAAATGGGATCTCAACGGGTTCAAGTGTGATGATGGTTTTATTGTTCGGGGACTCGGGTGCTTGGACACACAATACGCCGCAAGTTCTGAAATAACATGCCGGTTGTGCTTGGTTTCAAACTATGCGTGCTATCACATGATGATAGCAAGGAAGTTCAGCCATCTATGGCATTTTGGAACCAAACATCATGAGTTTCACATTTTGATGTATCGTACATACACATACACTGTGTGTACCGCCTGAACCGGGCCGGACACACTCCGAGGGACGGAGCATGGCGAACTTCGTGAATCCAACTTTCAAGCCAGGGTTCTTCTCTTTGAATTTCTGAAACAGTTCCTTGAGATTGTGTCGTACCAGGTGCTTTTGAATTTTGTCTTTTCCATGTTCATTCCTGACCACCACACAGTCCTTTTTTCCCGGCATTATTCGGCTGACTTCATCACTTCAGTAAAATTCGGTTACTGTGGATTTCACTTCGACAGGCAATATTTTACCGTTTGGGCTTTGGAGACGATAGCATACCATTTTCTTTCTCCAAATGTTTGGCTTGCACAGCCATTCTTTGGGAGCAACTGAATTCACTCATCATCCCTCTGATGCTCATATTCCGAGCAAATATTGTCAGTATACGTATTTGCTCTGAACACTCGAAATAACGTATTTTTCTTTCAGGCTTTTGATCACCTCTGGCATGCAGTTTTCATCACATTTTGACGCTGTATTTTGTGTTTTTTCCGCAGTGCTTGGTCCAGCAACTAGTTCTAATTTCTTTCGCACAGAATCTTCCACTTTACTTCGCTTTTAAGGAAACGTACCCTGGGTTCCTTTCCGCCTTTCGTTTGTCGAATGGGCTTTCGCCTATCATCGATAACGACTGGTTTAATCGGTCAACTTCGGCTTCTTGCTCAAAAACCTCCTCGTCCTCATCTGTCGAAATAGATTCTGCAATGCCATCGATAGTACCTTCTGATGATAATTTCGAACTGGTCGAAGATGATTCTTCAATACGCTCTGGTGACAACTGAGTTTTTTTTCTGCACGAAGTACAAAGTCTGTCATCTTTTTTCACCTTTGAAGAAAATTTCATCAACATATTATTTGACAGATTGCGAAGATCTTTTCGTTGTTTCGTTTTATGGCGGCTGAACGGATCGCAACAGTATTTTCGGAACTCCTTTCGATTTTCAGTTGTCATGCTGACTGCAAAATATGCAAAAACTTAGATTATCCCATTTGTAACTTAATTCGATGATTGTTATACAAAAAATGTGCACTTAAAAATCAAGACACAATAGGCAGAATAATTTTTCACAAATGATGCAATATCTTTATATAAAGTTGAATGTGTGTCTGTCTGTGTGTCTGTGTGTGTGTGTTTCTCTGTGACCGATGCACACGAAAAGTACTGGACTTATCCTCACCAAACTTCACATGCTGACAGAACATGTACCTGGGAGTGTCCCGATGTAAAAGAATTGTACTTCCGACTTTCGGTTTCCGAATTATGACGTCATCACCTGATTGCGTAACGTTAATTCTTCAAGTTCAGCCGATTGACATGGGGCCAACGCCATTTGCAATAGAATGAAAAAAATAATGCTATAGTCAATTGAAGACAATGACTTCCGACTTCCCGGTTTCCGAATTATGACGTCATCACCTGATTGCGTCACGTTAATTTTTCAAGTTCAGCCGATTGAAATGGGACCAACGGAATTTGCTCGAGAATGAGAATTAATTAAGTCGCAAATGATGACATGAAACCAGCCTCGCATTTTTGAGGCATTATGGTTTTTTTTTTATCTGATGTGGCAATAAATCTTCACATTTTTGAACTCGAGTCTTCTGCATATAAAACATGGCGGGGAAAATATAATATTATAGTGGTGATGAAAAAAAATAATAATGGTGCAGCCTCTACAATTTTACAATTAACTGTGACATATACTCCTTCAGACCTGCCGTCATCCACGGGATTCCTGTGCGGAGCATGGGTATCCCTGCTCGTATGTATATGTATATATATATATATATATATATATATATATATATATATATATATATATATATATTTTGAGATTTATATATTTTTTTTTTTGAGAGATATATATATATATATATATATATATGTATATGTAAAATAGTCCAGATATGATGATTGTCAATTTCAGACATAAAGTCGCCTGTCTGCCGGTGACGTCATTGGAACGATGACGGCAAACGTCACCCAATGTCGAATCAAGAATAAGTGATATGTGGACCCCAAACAAGAAAACCATTATCACACTTGAACCCGTTGAGATCCCATTTTCATTTATGCTGAGGTGTTGGAGTATATGAAGGGGTATTCTCACACGAAAAAATTGGGACCATCGTTTTGGGCAGGGAGTGGGGGCCCAAGGTCAAAGGGTGCCCCACACTATAACTTTTTGAATTATTGTTTCGGAGTGATTTTCCTTTACGCGATTCGAAAGATCTCGCTTTTACGAGCATTTTGATTCCAAGATTATCCAAATCGGACGATTACAACCTATGATATGGCCACTGGAAGATTGTGGGTCACCCGGAGGCGCCCATATTTTGGGGGGGGGGGGTAAAATGCTCCCGATTGGCCCCCAGGTCTGAAAATTGACACATAATGTTTTACTGTGGATACAAACACTTTCACAAAAAAGAGTGAAATCTAAGACGATGTGTCAAAATTTTGCTGAAAAATGTGTACACTTGACATGGAACACACCATGAGTATGATACCAACCAACCAAAAAAAATACCAACAAGTATTGATACCAACACATTGGGAGCGTCTGTCCTGGGGGCCCAGCGACCAAGTTGTTTGTCAGTGCTCCTTTTGTACTCAGGGGACCTGGTACTACCATTCTGCTTTGGTTTTAGCCGTTCCACTGTTTGGTTGAGCTCGCGCAACCAAAGGGAACCCGAACTCGGGAGTGTCTGTCCTGGGGGCCCAGTGACCAAGTTGTCTGTCAGTGCTCCTTTTGTATTCAGGGGACCCCTTACTCATATTCTGCGTTGGTTTTAGCCGTTCCGCTTTTCGGTTGAGCTTGCGTGATTTTTGCAGCATCTTATTGGCGTCTGTCACCGGTATTCCAGCGATGAAATCGTCTGTCATTGTTTATACCGTGTTATAAGCTATACAAATAATATCAGAAACCACCTTGGGGCCGTTCCGCTGCCAGGTTGAGCTGGCGTCGATTATGCGATACAGATATTGACCACAGAATGTCAACCCAGCAGTTGTGTCCTTGCAGACGCAGAGTTCTGAGGTGAGAATATCATCTGGCATCTTCCCATGAGGATGGCACTTGTTCCCCTCTTCAGTTGCGCGAAGCCCCGCGGGCTTAAATGTTAAAAATATTTAATAACCTGTCACTCGTACCACATCATGTTGATCATTTTTATAACTTGGTCAAAAATTATCCCATTGTGTCATCCTTGATTTCTGAAACACTCGACATCGTCAAATACTGCTTGTGAACCATTTCCATCTCCAGACTTGTTCTTACTATATCCACAACTGTGAACTTAGGCTTTCTGACATTAATCTCTTTCATATTCTAATTTTGTAAATGTTTCTGATGGTTTAGTATTTGTTGAGGTGTGAATCGTATCATTATATTTATCTCCAATATGCTGAATTAAAGATGACCATTGTTGAGAATCGAGTTGAGTGAATTTATAATATTGTGTCCCTTTAAAAGTACAATTGAATCGCTCAATAGTAACTGCTTTTCCTTCATTAAAGGTACTGTATAATGTAATTCTGTTATTCTTAAGAAAATTCAAAAATGTTTTGTTGTAGAACTCTGTACCCTCATCACTCCACAATTTTTTGGGTTTTTTCTTGCTTTTATGAAATATCTTTTGACAGGCGAACATTAGAGTATGATCTGTTTTCTTTTTTAAAGGGACACCCCACGCATGTCTGCGCCTCAACTCAATAACGGTTGCGGCATAGTGTACTTATACCCCTTATCATTATTGAGTTCAATCAAATCAGTGGACCAGATATTATCAACCTCCTTGGAATAAACCTTCCTTCCATGAAATTTTGTGATTATTGGTTGATTTAATTCACCAGCTAATTGCTCTTCAATGTTAATGACATCATTAGAGCCAATAAGTTTTTTGAATTTCCAAGCCCAAGTTTCAATTTCGCACTGCTCATCTTCTTCACGACGAACCTATCAACTTTTTCGCTCAAGGTTGGTTTTTGTATCCGATACAAATTATACAACATTTCTCTTTCAGCTTCATATTTTTCTTCCAACGTTGTGCTCTTTTCATAATCAATATTGTTCCTCATGGACACGTCATCAACCCAATTGATAGGTTTACTCCACAGTTTAGGATTGTCAGCCTCATCCAATCTTTTATTAAAGTTTGTTCCTGGACCACAGAAAGAATACCCTGGTAGTTGAAATTCCCCTGGTATTCCAGTCGTTGTTAATTTACTTCCTCAAAAACTTTTGTATATCTCCCCCACGTTTGTGTTTTGGGAATTGACTCTTTTTTTGAGCCACACACCAAGCATGTACTTTTTTGTATTACCTATTATTTTTACTTTTAACATGTGAGAAGTTTTTACTTTTGGTTTTCTTTTAACATTTTTGACAATAACTCATTTATTTATGAGAAACATTCCCACAAAGTGCGAAAACCTTTTTAGTTTCAAGCATGCGCATTTGAATCTTAATTTTTAAAACATAAAGAATCCTTTGAAATGTCTTCACACTCTCCTCCATTTATTTAAGGAAGAAAAATGTAAAACTTTGATTAAAGTCAATCATACAAGGAAAACGATGTTCATAGTGTTGACGCAAGTATTTCTAATAGACTTGTCAATTCTTTATTTGCCTCCTTCGTGTGTTGAGATTTCTGCATTTTCTGTAATACCCCTAATCTTTTTCTAATATCACTCGTTTCCATATTTATTCATTCTCTCTCTCTCTCTTTCCTCCCTCTCCCTTGCCTCCTCTCTCTTCTTCTCCTCATTTGTCTCAGTTTCTTCAACTCCTTCCTTGTCCCTTCCTCGAGTTGAATCACTTTCAACCCATAGAATATCATACAAATATTCATCAGGATTTCTTGTTATTCCTGGATTCAAAATAATTTTTTTATTATTATTATTATTATTATTTTAACAACAGGAAACAAATAAAATTTCCTCTTTATTTCGAAAAGAGCATTGCGTTTTATTAACTTTAATTTTTTTTCCTTATTTAACATTTTAATTAAAATCAAAGTTGTTGGCTTCGTTACATCAGTATAAAACCAATCTTTTATTGAAAATACCTCATTCTTATGTTGTCGAACATATTTATTAAAATACTGAATACCCTTTTCTTGAAGGTATGCTTGGACACAGAAATGATAATTTTCTTGAAGCTGTCATTTATGTCATTTATTTATGTCATCTTTCCTGTCATTTGTGTATTAGAAATATACGGCAGATTAATATGACAGGAAACACCTCCCCATCTTCCCATAGTTCAATCATTTTGTATTTCCTTTCATATTATAAATAATCCTGTTCTTTGTGTTTTCATGATATATACGATGGAAAAACCATTTTTGAATTTACCTTTATTAAATTATTTTATTTGTTGTTTGCGAATCGTGCTTTCACAAAACTCATTCTCAGCACCAAGTGAATAATATTCATCCTTACGAGACCAATTTAATCGTTCCCGGTCTTCTCGGTCAATTTTAAACGACCAATTATACCCTAAATCATTTATATCATGTCCCCATTGTTCTATTCTTATACAAACGATACTTCCTTCTTCATAAAATTGCATATGAATTAGAACTGTGAATTCTGTGTGATCTGGAGATAAAATCAACACTTCTGTATCTTTGGACTACACAGCCATTTTATTTAAGGATATACATTATCTCACAAAAGTGAGTACACAATGTACATATTTTGTTGTAACTTTTTACTTTGATATATTAGAGCACAAGACTGAAATAAATGATAGAATGTCTACTCTGTCATACATGTACAGGCCCAAAACATTTATTCTATGGAAACAATGTGGCAAACTGGGCATATCTGTGAAAAGAGGGGGAGGGGGGGTGAAAGAAAAGTGAGTCCACCCTATCTACTTTCTCACATTGAAGCGTTATTGTTTTCAGTATTTGTTTTCAGAAGCGTCCACAATTGTTTTTGAGCACAGCAGCTATTCTACTCGGTATGGAGTTGACCAGAGTTCCACATGTCTTTGCTGGGATCCTGTTCCAAGCCTCTGCAATGACTTCTCGAAGTTGCGTGATCTTGGACACCTTTCGTCACTCAACCTTACATTTCAGGTGCCCCACAGGTGTTCTATTGGGTTTAGATCAGGTGACATGCTTGGCCACTCCAACACATTGACCTTCGACTTCTTTAGAAAGGCAGTTGTCTGCTTGGAACGATGCTTCCGATCGTTTTCGTGCTGAAATACAGCTCCTCTACCAAGTTTTCCCAGGGAGGGTAACATCTTCTCCTTCAGGATGTCACAGTACATCATATAATCCATGTTTCCCTCGATGAACTTGAGCTCTCCAGTACCGGCAGCACTCATGCATCCCCAAACCATGACACTACCACCACCATGCTTGACAGTCGGGATAACGCACTTGTCTTGGTTCTGTTCCCCAGGTCGCCGCCAGACACGCTGCACTCCATCAGATCCAAACAAATTGATCTTCATTTCATCAGACCAGAGGACATGTTGCCAGTTGTCCAGGGGCTTGGATTGACTTGCTTCAGCAAAAATGTTTGCGAGCTTTCTTGTGGCTCTGCTTCAGGAGAGGCTTACCCCTTGGAGGACACCCATGCAACCTGATACGATGGAGTGTGCGACGTATGGTTTGCACACTAACAGACTGGCCAGAAGCTGTAGAAATCTTTTCAGCAATCTTGGCGGCACTTTGTCATCTGTCTTGGAGGACTGGATTCTGAACTTGGCGAACAGTACGTGCAGTCATCTTTGCTGTTGTACGCTTCTTGGAGAACCTCTGGATGACCTTGGCCACAGTGTTGGGGCTTACTTTCAAAGAAGCACTGGTCTTGTATCCTTGGCCATGTTTATGTGGGGCAACGATTCGATCTTTGACATCTTTCGAGAGCTCTTTACCATGAGGAGCCATGCTGCTTTCTCAATGACGATTGGTACAGTATTTCCTTTGCAATTATTTATTCAGCAAGCAGATAGATAATGACTGCATTGAGTACACTTCTTCACTTTTTAACATGCAAGGGAGGTTGCAGCTCTCTGGACATTGTGTGTATTGTTTGGTGCATATTTGTACCTTTAACACTCTTTGACTTAAATTTGCAGAAAATGATGAAAATGGAAGGTGTTCAACCATTCTTGACTCACTTTTGTTGCCTCCTCTTTCAGAAATATTCGTAATATGCCACATTGTTTTTATGGCATGGCAGTTTTGTGCCTGCATACATCTTGCAGAATGTCGACTCTGTCATCAACTTTGAGGTTTTGCTTCTCGAACAGCTGCTTAAAAAGTTACACTGAATTATTTACATATTTGTGAGGGGGTGTACTCACTTTTGTGAGATACTGAAAATTGTGATAAATCACTTAATCTCACCAAGTCATTTGCGTCAGTCAGGCTTGAATAATTTATTGATTTATAAGCATTTTTCATGTCAATATTTCTGTCATTCAGCCTGTGCCTTTTTTAATAATTTTATAAATCAATATCCAGTTCCTGGGATACACCAAAGATAGAACCATCTTTACCAACATAAGTCATTTATATTAGATTAAAAATAATGTCATTAAAAAATTTATTTTTGTTGAGTTGAAATAACACACACAGACATAATTGACTACAACACTTGGAATTCAATTCTTGGGACTTGAAATGTTTGATAAACACCATTCTGTAAGAATTTTATGACTTCAACAGGTGGTGGAAGACCAAAACTATCAAAATAATATTTCTCGACTATTAAAAATACAAACCCAATGAGAACCGTTCCTATTATTATCTTCTCAGTTCATAATAATATTCTTTGTATGTTGAGGCATGTTTGTTAATTCATCTCTCACACAAATAATCACATTATGAATTTTTAATTTCTTTCAATATTTGACAGGTTCTAAATTTGATGTTGTATTCTTTCCAAATTCTTTAAACCACTCATCAATGCTCATTTATTTATTTATTTATTAGAAAGATATAATCCATTACCCCTTTTAGTTAATTTTACACCTGCTTGTGAGAAAGAAGAAAGCATCTCTCCAACTAACAATCTCACTTTATCAGGCAGACTTTCAAGTTTTTCAGCAAAATCTACAATTACACCAATTCCACTAATTTGTTTCTCCAAATCTTTGTTATGTCTTTCTAAATCTTTTTGAGCCCGGAGTTGAGGCTTCCTTTCGTCGGCAGTTTTCATCGCCGCTGAAATACCACCCGTCAATGCTCCAGCCACACTTAAACCAGCAAATAAAGGAATTAGAAATGGGAGAAATCCTGCACTCGTCTTCTTCTTCTTCTTTCGGCTGCTCCCGTTAGGGGTCGCCACAGCGGATCATCCGTGTGATCCGCATTGTGATTTGGCACATGTTTTTACGCCGGATGCCCTTCCTGACGCAACCCTGGTCGCCTCTTACGACACAGGGATATGGTACACCTATTTTTAACCGGGGTATACACCGGCCCAGTATACTGGTACTCATTTCGCCGACCTCAGAAGGATGACAGGCTGAGTCAACCCCCTGGTGTATTAATTCAGTGGCCCAACGGGGCTTGAACTCAGGACCTTTTGGATCCCAAGCCGCTGCCCTAACCACTGCGCCAACCACTGCGCCAACACCAGAAATCCTGCACTCGTCTCTCTTAGTTAATATTTATTCAATATTGGTTTTGATATTTTAATTTTAAGTGAGCCAGTATCATTCAAGATTTTAACCTCTTCTCTTGTGAGCAAAACATCAATTCTTACTGCTCCTTTTCTCTGAATTCTATTTACATTAATCATGCAAGGCTTTTGATTTTGAACGCAAGATGATAGTTTATGAAGATTGATTTGATAAACATATACCCCAGTTGGCACTTTACCACGCATTTATTTATCAAAAAAAAATTATGTGAGACTAATCATAACACCATTATTTGTATTAATCTGTAATTCTGTTTCTTCCAAAAGCAAACAATATGTATCAACTTCTTCACTCTCTCCTCTTTCAATGTATAGGAAAGTATCCACTCGATTCGACTTTAACGTTTCCTTTTGAGCACTCAGGTCAATCGCATTGATTGTATACAAACTTTTAAAAGCTGTCATACCCAAAATAGGTTCTTTATTTCCATTGTTTTCACACACCTTTTGGTCAGACTTGTATGCTTCAGCATAATCATTTTTTTTCCCAATTAATTTCCAATCGATCTCGTGGATAAAATGTTCCATCTCGAGAAATGCGAAGTTGATTCACCTTTGTGTTATCACTCAATGCATGATTCTTATCAGTTGCATTATCACTATTCTCTCTCTCTCTCTCTCTCTCTCTCTCTCTCTCTCTCTCTCTCTCTCTCTCTCTCTCTCTCTCTCTCTCTCTCTCTCTCTCTCTCTCTCTCTCTCTCTCTCTCTCTCTCTCTCTCTCTCTCTCTCTCTCTCCTATTATCACCACGATGTTAATCGTCTTGACGCAAATATTTCAAATGGACTTGTCAATTCTTTAATTTCCTCCTCGGTGTGTTGAGATTTATTAATTTTCTGTAATTCCCCCAATCTTTTTTTTTTAATGAGCCTCAAATATTGTGGCTTTCCTTGCAGAACACCCAAATTCCATGTTTGAGTGGTTTGGTTCAAATTATTGTGTTGATATCTTCTTTTAATGTGTGATACATTGAGTGGCTTCTTTGCGTTAAGTCTTCTATTCAACATCTCTTCTGTTTCAAGATTAGGAGTATATTCACTAATATACCAAGTAATTTCATCAATAACAAATTCATTCTAAGCAGCAAAAGCATTAGCCACACCAAAAAGCAATCTATTTTCATTATCATTCCTTTGCAGTTGGAATATAATTTTAAGACTATACAGAACTTTATCACAACATCCAAATATACTTTTCAGAGGAACTTCCCCAGTAAAACTATAATCTGCTTTTGTATCATCATTATACATTCCTTTCCTTTGACTATATTTTGGTTCTGTGTTTGTTCCCATTGACATATCAGGAATAAAACCTTTGACAGCCCACTTTCCCATTCTATCACAAAATGAATATAGTGTAAATTTCATCATTTCAAATGCAGCAGAGAAATAATCAACTGCTTTAACTTCTTGTTTTCCAATGTACAAACGAACACTTCAAACATTTTCCAGAATAAATCATTGACAAATGTAGCGTTTGTGTTATTCCCAGCCTCCGTGAATGTAAACTTACACAACAAGAAACTTTCGGATACATTCAAATAAGTTTGTTGATTATTTATTTCAAAACTTTTTGTCTCATTTGCATTCCAGTTATTGCATTTACCTTGAAGTAATCTTATTTTTAGTGGAGTTTGAGATGACAATGGTATCATCCAAATCATATTTTCCATCAATTGCTTCCATACTAATCAGGGATCCAGACCCATGATTTTAAGAGGGACCGGACACCACTTCCTATACTTTGCAGGCCTCGTTTTTTCTTTAGTTTGGTGTCTCAGGCTGAAGAATCAAGAGGCCTGCTCGGGCATCTCGATTGCGAACACATCACAAATTGTATTTGATCATATGTACCCACCAAAAAATGAGTGCGATTTTTGGTATCACTAATTTTTCAGAAAATGTTTCATAATTTCCTCAAATGTCAAGTTAGACAGTTAATTTCAACCCCTCATAAGGACTTTGACATGATCTTTCAGATGCTGAGGCCAAATATGTCAAGTTTTGCCAATTAGAGGTTGAAAAAATGATTTTTCAGTCTAAATTGCCTGCAAAATTTGCTAAATCAGCAATAAATATTGTTTTCATTTGTCTTAAAATCAATTACACAACTAGTATTATTATAATGTTGTCAAAGGGACATAGTAGATGCAATGGGGACCACTGGTCATCATTATGATAATAATAATAATACCGAATATAAATACATGTACATGTGTTCATACACATACATATACATTATACATGTTATATACACGTATATACAATGAACATTATCTTGCAGATAATGGTAAACCACAGTTTTTTTTCTTGCTCAAATGGTGGTTTGGATGTGCACGCAACATGAGCAACAGGTTTCTAACACATATTTATTACAGATTATGATCGTTTAGACATTATTATATGTATATTAGGTTGTGTGTTGCATAGCAGTACTACATTGCACAGACACATACTTAGTACATCGTGTATCTACCTATTGATCTGGAAGATGGGACCCACGATTACAAGTATACAGTGACTTAAGATTGTGAATAAAATAATTAAGAACTAATGAAGAACTAACACATCTTTTGATTTTACATGAATATGCCTTCATGTGAATGAACATTTAAATTATATACTTGCAGGTGTGAACAATGGCTGAACCTGAACGCAAGAAAAAACGACAATCCACTGACTTTGGTCGATGTGTGATCTGCCAGCAGTCCTCGGCTGAGATAGTACAGAAACTAACCGAGAAGGGATTCCAATCATTTTTATATGCAGTAACTCACCGACTCGATGATACGGCGCTCAGATTGCAAGATGATATCACTGCAGGCGAGGAGGATTTTTTGTATAATGGTCCATTGTGTCATGCCAAGTGCTGAAATGCCTACACAAACAAAAAAACGGTCGCACAGAAAATGAAGTCGCATGTATCCAACACAAGTGAAGAAACTGCTACGACAGATGTAGGAAGCTGCTCCGTTAGGCCTAGACGTGGATCATCTGCTACTGGATACATAGACCACAAAACACAATGCTTCATATGCAGAAGAGAACGCACCAGCAAGGGTGACCACAAACTCTTACTTGTGAGTATGGCAGACAGGCAGAATTCGATATGGAAAAAGGCAAAAGACCTACAGGATGAAAACATGCTGAACCATATTCATGGGTTTGGTGATAACTGTATCGACATGGTGGCTAATGACTTCAAATACCACAAGTCATGCTTGGATTCATATTTAACAAAGTCACAAACGACATCAACATCTGGTCAACATGACGAAGGTGTACATTGGCTAACCTCCTACATAGACGGCGCATTGTCCCATGATCCGAACGACATCATCTTCTTAAGTTCTCTGCGTGACAAGTACAGGGCTTGGTTGTCAGACAGTGGGGCCTCCCTGAACTCTTGTCGATCATCATCTATCAAAAAGAAGATTGAGCACTACTACAGACAACATGGTTCACCCATCATGATCGTACCACAGAGAGGACAATCCTCTATAATGTGTTCATCAGATATGTCAATATAATAGGATATCTTCTTGCGAAAGTCGCCAGTATGAAAGATGAAATAAGTGCCAAAGAAAGTGCTGATGAGAGTGAAGACGACTCTACCGAATCGAACGGTATTCGTGAAAGGAATATCACCTTGTACCTTTCTGCCAAGTCCTTACAAACAGATATCAAGGCGACAGCTTCGCAGCTAAAGAAAAACAGAAAAGAAAACATCGACACATCTCTGCAGATAACATTTGACGCTGCGAATGAACGTCTACCTATGTCGCTGTATAACCATGTGGCCTGGCTGATTACTGACGCAACACCGGAACTTACAGACCCGAACACGCGAGTGCAACTGAAAGAGCGGGAACGCGAGAAAGTCTTCAATTTGGCCCAATATATCAGTGCAGCTTCAGAAAATGAAAGAGGAAAGCCTTCCAAACAGTCATGCTGCATGCATCTGAGCATCTGAGCATCTAACAAAGTCGACATAAGGAAACTCACCCCAACTGAGAACGCTTTCCAGTATCATATGTGCTGGGGTCTATACCAGATAGCAACATGCAAAAGAACACATAGGAGCACCCTCCACTTGCCAGACGCTACATCATTCGGAAGACAGATTCTGACTGGAAACTTAGTTCCCATCCTGATGGACAAACTACCAAAGCCTGCAACAGCCAAGCAGAAGCGATACTGCCAGTGTAGCAAGAGTAAGTGCTTAAGAAATTGCTCTTGTGCTGCAGCTGGTATCGACTGTGTCATTGCATGTAAATGTTCGGGCAATCCCACCAAGTGTGCTCGTTTCAGGGACGATAGTGGTGAAGATGAATGAACTAAATGTACACTGCAGTCCAATATTTTAACTGAGACTCCAATATTCGTTTTATTGTCTGCAACTGCGAGACAAGATGCAAGTTGCAAATATTATTTAAACATCGATTCACATGTATAATGTGTAATACTGTAATTCTATTAAATCAATATACATGTATTATTATTTTGTACATATCTGAAATGAAAAAGTATGATACATTATGATAAACATTCGTTCAATTTGTATCCAATCTGTTGTGGTAAAAGCTATGTTTCCAACAAATATATATTATATAAAAATATATATTTACTATTTTAGGGTTGGTTGACTTATAAATACATTTATATCACTGGGTGGGTGTCGCTGCTGGTGGACAATGTGTCCCCGCCCGGTGATACCATCAACCCATTAGCGTTGTGCTGAATGGGTATCTATGTGCCTGTAGTACAAACCAGTTACTTTGGGTATTGTACTTTCGTTCGTATTTTGTATGGTATGTTGGTTGTCTGGAAGCGATGTGTACATCCAGTATATTGTAGAAACAACCTTTTTCATGTTGTTGTCCCTTGATAACTCCATCATGTTTTTGTGTGGAAAGTTTGTATTTTTTTTTTCAAAAATCTTTATTATATTAAATTTAATTGTATTCACTATTTTAGGGTGGGTAATTGGCAAGCAAATATATATATATATATATATATATATATATATATATATATATATATATATATATATATATATATATATATATATATACATATATATATACATATATATATACATATATATATATAGTGGAAAATCGATATAACGCCCACCGGTGGGGTCCAAAGCGACTAGGGCGTTATAAATGATACAGCGCTATACTGACGCAGTGAAAAATATTTTACATTACATCCAAACCAGAGCCAAAACACGTGGACATGTACGTCCGCCATCTTGGATTGTTGGGGTTGATGACGAAGCGGTCAAGTTATTTTCTTTTCTGTTTTTTAAACAAGAAATAAACACAGGAATTGAATGCATATAGAATATATTTTATTTTTTTATGTACAATCGAACATTACTTACAAAATAAAAAATACGAAATGTACATTATCACAAAAATCGGTAAAATATTTTATGCTTCCTTTATCACAAAACGGATACGGAATTTATATCTTGAAGAATTCGGAATTTATTGATTGAAGAAATCGGTGATCTTGGTTGGTTTCATGGATGCTCTTGAGAGTCTTCGGGTGTCATCCAGAAGGATTTTAACCTGGTGTATCTTCAAACGAAGATTGGGGCATTCCTGCTCATCCAAGGACTCCAACCAACAAAGACCATAAAGGAAAGATTGTTAAGCTTTGGAGTGGAGAGGCTGGGGGAGGTTCAACTGGTGCCTCTTCTTCTTCCGACTCCTCTAGGGGTTCCTCTTCCTCTCCAGTTGACAGCTGTTCTTCTCTGAGCAGTTCTTCAGCCAGGTCTTTTTCTTCTTGATCAACCCAGGCCTGGAGAGCATCAAGAGCTGATGTGCCAGGGGCGAGGTTGAGGGCCGTGATGTCAGACCTGGCTACCTCCTCCTTGGAGAACTCATTGAAGTCTTCTTCATGATCAGACTTGGGAGGACCTCGGCCTTTCCTCCAGCAGTTAATGATGGTGTCCTTGGTGACCTTCTCCCAGGATGGCCCTGCAAACTCCATCGTCTTCTTAACGTTCATGGCCTTGAGGAAGACGGTCATCACTTTCTGCTCCCTGGCCATAACTTTGCATAATTGATCTTTGTAGAATAGCTTGAAACAGTTGATGACCCCCTGGTCCAAAGGCTGGATCTTGCTGGTGTTGTTCTTGAGCAGAAAGGAAGCGAAGATCTTCCCATCCTTGGACTTTAAGATGTCTCCTTATGGATGAGATGGGGCATTGTTAATGAGGAGGATAGCTTTCTCTTCTTGCCCAAGCTTTCTCAGGTGCTTCCGCACAGCAGGGCAGAACCTCTGGAAGAACCAGTCCTTGAAACAGGCTCCTGTCATCCAAGTCTTCCTGGTGTTGGTGTAAATGCAGGGAAGGAGGGATCTGTTGACATGGTGTAGACACCTGGGGTTTAGTGACTTCCTTATGACCAACGGGGTCATCTTCAGAGACCCTGACCTGTTGGCACAGAGAAGGAGGCTGACTTTGTCCTTTGGCTTCTTGTGTCCAGTCTTTCTTGATGGGTTGTCATCCAGGTCCATAGTTCTGTCTGGAGGGGTCTTGTAGTACAGACCAGTTTCATCTGCATTGAAAACCTGGTCTTCTGTGAAGTTGTTGTCTTCGATTAGTTCATTGAAGAGAGAGAGGTAGTTCTTGGCAGATTCAAGGTCTGCAGACTTGGCCTCTCCATGTTGTTGGTTCATGTGGACCCCATGTCGATCCTGCCAGCGTTGCAGCCACCCCCTGGTTAAGCTGTAGTCAGCATATTCACCTCTCTTTTCCTTGTGAAGATCCTTGTTTATCTTCTTGGCCTGATGAAGGAGGATGGTGCCTGAGATGGGTATGTCAAGTTCTTTAGACTTGCAGAACCAATTGAATAGTTTCTGGTCCAACTCCTGATCCCTCCCAATGTTGACCCTCTTCCTCTTCATCCCTTCACTGGAGTTGACAGTGATGATGAAGCTCTTGATGTTCTCTTCATCCTTCAACAATCCTCTTCGAGTTGAACCGGCGATGCCTGAATCCTTGCTGATGGTCGCTTGAATTTCACCATTCCGTATCCGTTTAATCATGTGTAGCTTCTCCTCTATGGAATAACACTTCCGCTTCGGCATGGCGGCGCTGAACTGAACAGAGCAAACAAAACTAACAAATTTTAAGATTTCTCGGCTGGTAGGTGATTGAGATGTCGAAGAGCTGGTACAGGAGATGGAACGGGAGCTCAGATTTAAGTTGTTGACAACTCTTCCGAAAGGATGTGAGCGGTAGAGCATGCGAACATTTGTTAATCTTGTACAATACAGTACCGTACTTACGTTGTGTACTGTGTTGTATGGTGTTAGAAGGGAACATGAACGTGAGTTACAGGAGATACGGATGCTATGATGATTTGAATTGAATTGATTTTGTTCATCTCAGCTTCGCCATTTATACGCGAAAGGTGCGAGAAGATGACAGCTCGTGAGTATTTTCACACCACATGTCAACTCAACACGGGGCGATGACAGCTTGAATTTTTTTCGCCACTCAGCGCTATTTTGGACTAACTTTGTCTCTATTTTCTCACTTTTTTGCCTTTAAACCTGAAATAGTAGTATTTTTTAGGGTCCAAGGTGTATGAGCGTTATATCAGTACAAGCGCTAGAAAGCTCAGCATTATATCGATTTTCCACTGTGTATATATATATATATATATATATATATATATATATATATATATATATATATATATATATATATATATATATATATATATATATATATATATATATATGTTAAATGAATATTAATTGACTCTACTGTATCTACGAGAAGTTATTTTGAGAGCACAAAATCAAGTTTAAGATGAATGAAAACATATTTACTGCTGATTCAGTTGTTTTTGGGGGTCAATTTGCACTGAAATGTAATTTTTTCAACCTCAAATTGGCGAAATTTGACACATGTGACCTCAGCATATGAAAGACCATGCCAACGTCCTTACTTGGGGTTGAAATCAACTGTCCAACTTGATATTTTAAGAACTTGTGAAAAAAATTTTGAAAAATTAGTGATACCAAAAATCGCACCCATTTTTAGGTGGGTACGGATGTTCAAATACAATTTGTGATATGTTCGCAATCGAGATGACCGAGCAGGCCTCTTGATTATTAATCCTAAGACACTAAACTAAAGAAAAAATGAGGCCTGCAAAGTATAGGAAGTGGTGTCCGGTAACTCCTAAAATAGTGGCCTTTCTGAGTTTGGATCCCTGATTATACTTGTATTTATTTGAGACAAAAGATGTTGAAACTTTTGGAACCCTGACCCAAGTATTTGAATTATTTTCTGTCGTTCTTGGGGAGACAACTGAGTTTTGCCTTTCTTAATTTATTTTATTGCTTGTAATTTATAAGAACTTTTATACTCTTTATAGTTCCTGATACATTTCCCACACCAGAAGCAGTTGAACCAATTCGGTCTTTATGTTTTTAGAATAGTTGAACCGATTCCCATTAGAGCAGTGGTTCCCTACCTTTTTCTGATCGAGTTCCACTTGGAGGTCCCATACCGTCGCCGCGTACCATCTGGTTCCAGAAAAACTCAATTCGATAAGATATCAATTTATTCACAAGAAGAACACACAAATGAACTTACTGTCAACAAAGAACAAAATTTAATGCGAGGGCTGCATCTGTTTCTTCTCCACCAGCTGGTCGATGCGGGGCATAACTTTGCTCACAGCACATCGGAAATTATGCTCGGGCGCAGCAAGACAGTTCCGGCTCTTTGACTTGATGGTCATCATGGCTGAGAACCCCTGCTCGCACGCCCACGTAGAGGGGAAAATCAGTAGCTGAGGAACAGCGTGACGGGCTAGTATCGGGTACAAGGAGGCCATGGTCACCCAGAAGTTCACAGGAGAGCATTCCTTGTGCTTAGTCTTTGCTGTCTCGTCAGCCTGTATATCTATGAGCTCCTCTTGTTCCTCGGTTCCAACAGGCAGATCGTCTGGTTCAACAAAAAATGGATTGGTGATGTTTTTTTTTTAAAGCTTGAGCCCGAAAGTGCTCGCGAACCACTGGTTGGGAACCACTGCATTAGAGTATCAATCATCCCATCTTCTCTAAATTGATGTCCAACACCCCTTTGTCTCGAAGGTTTATAGTATCCTCAACCAAGATACATACCTTCACCCTTGTGGTATGGGGAAAGGAACATCCCATCCCCTGTAATTATTTTATATTTTCCCAACTCGTGTTTCCTTACATTAACTATCATATTTATTTATTGGAAAACTTCACGAAGGTGAATTCCAATGGATATAATTTCTCCATTAAAAGAAATCATGCGATTATCTTGGTCAGTTATCCTAAAATTTACTCTCTGCATGGTTTTCTTCCTGACACAGGTCGATAAACCCGATTTTTGGGTTCCATATTGAATTTATAACCAATTGAGGTTGAGGATGTGCTGAATGAAAATATTGTATTTGTTTTTATTCCATCATAAAAAGCACCATCAATCAAATCACAGTGAATTAATACCGAATTTATTCCTGAGGATATTTGAATGACAATATCACTGCAAAACATCCCATTGGCTTCAATCTTTTTTGAGGAGAAACCCAACAACTCTCTAAATGAATTATCAATTGTGAAATCAACCTTGTCGTTATTTTTAAGTCTAATCATTGTTTTGAATATCTATAACAATATTTTTTGGTTCATCAATAGTTATTTCCAGCCTCACGACCTAACAACAATAACAGTCCATGAACTAATTGTGATGGGTCATTTGGAAGAAAACAAACACCTGAAGCATGGATACTTAAAGCCTGAATAATTTGTTTCTTCTTTTCATTCTTCCTACTTTTACCAGAAATACCATCTGTATAATTAAGAGAGTTCAGCAGATCAATATATACTCCATCATCATTATTTTTCATATCTAATGGTTTGTCAAAATACTTTGATTCATCCCTCACAGTGGAGGAATCCCCAACAGTTGAACCTTGTTTTCCATCTTTTTTGAGAAGAAACATTAATCTGGGGGTTAATTTGACAGGTGGTTGAGCATAACTCAAGTACTTTAATTCATCATTAAATATCAATACCTTTTTTTGAACAAGATGAAATATTGCTGGTTGTTTGGTTGGAATGAGTCCTGCTTTGGTTTTTGAATGTGCTGAAGGTTCATTGTTTTGGAGAGCATTCACAATATAATCAGGGGGTTGATTAATCTCTTCCAGTTGTTGAAATAATTCTTTGTCATCATCTTCTAATTCTCCAATATGCCCTATTTCTTCTTCTGTGATTTGTCTGAAATTTTTTTACATTTGAAGTTTTTTCGTAGTATTTTCTATTGTGGGAACTGTGGAAACATTTATAATTTTTGGGGGGAAGTTTTTAAAAGTGGTTTAAAAATTTCCTCTTCTTTTCTTTCAAATGCTTCTTCACCTGTTAGTTTCTGTCCTGTTAGTTTCAACAAATCCTGTTGTTTTACAACTTTTGAAGCCAACTCTTGATGTTCCTTAAATCTTCTTGCTCTTTCTTTCGCATCCATTTATTTATTGTAAAATATCATTTAATGAATTGTAAAGATCAACAGGGAAATTTTCCTTTTCTTCATCAATAAAGTAGATGTGTTCAAATAAATCCTTTTCTTTAAATATTTCATCAAATTCTTTACTAACATTAATACGAGTTGTTATTTCTTCTTCACTAATACTGGCATTTCTGCTTTTCATACGTTTGCGTTGAGTTTCTTCATCAACATCCAAACCGAATGATAAAATCTTAACCTCGCTCAGATGTTTAATAGTTTGTCTCGTTCCTTCTGGATTAGTTTCTAATATCCCAAGACCACCAGATTTTAGTTTCTTTAACTCACTCTTTCAATGTGAATATTTTGTTGTACCAAGAGAAACCTCCTCAAATATTTGACCTTTGTTCCTCCACTGAAATATAGTAATAATCTTCAATCTTCACCTTCAACCTCTCCAGGTCTTCTTGCTCGAGTTGTTGTTGATACAATGCGTATCACGGGGTGTTTGTTAAAACCAAATTTAAAATATTCTCATTTGGTGATACAGGAACCTTAATTTATGAAAGTTTTTTCCAGAAGCAGATTTACCCACAAGATTTATTATAATAGTTGTCATTTATATGTTATTGTTCATACAATAAAAATATATCCTTTAATATCTCATCGTTTCACAACTATTTATATTTTTCAATCGTGTGCTTCATAGAATCCCCAAATTCCTTTTTACTGCATAATGTGGAACAATTGTCTCTCCAAAAATTGTTGTGGAAATGGCCCTTAGTGTGTTATTAAATGCATGGTGAACCAGGTTGTTTGGTAAATGGAAGTTGCGTGTTTTTTGTTTGTAGTGGTGGTGTACCGAGATCATCATCTTCTTCCTTCCCCTCTACGAACACGTCTCTGCCCATTGGCCTGGGAGGTGAGTGAGCAAAGGTGGGACAGAGAGCGCCAAGGGTGTGTGATCGGCTTTCGTGAGGAGCGAGCTCAAAGAAAGGCAGGGAAGGGACGGACTGCATGAGGTCTGTCTGCCATCTGCTGAGGGAGGAGTAACTGAGCTTGTCGAGTGAGGATTCGGCTGTATGGAAACGACTCGTGGGAGGCTGCAATCTGCGTCGAGAGGAACTGGCTGCTGTGTGAGTCTGTGATTGACTTTATGAGGTCATCGACTGGTTCAACCTGCGTCTCACCACGGAGACTCTGTACTTTCTCACCTCACGGCTCGACACGTTCGTCGATCCGCCTGCGGAGCCCAACACCCTAATTTGGCGAGGCCTGGACTTGTATGCTGGATCTTGTGAAAAGCCAGCTGAAGCATACCATAGATATTTCGTCTTTGGCTGTTGATCTCATCGAGTTTGGACATGCTGAGGCTGTGTGGAGAAGCGGTGCCAGAAGAAAAAAGGACGATGACACCGCCATCTTGTCACGTGGCGTGCTTGAACCCGTTGACCTCGGCTTGTCATCAGCTGCATTGGTGCCTTCGACACTTCCTCTCGTCCATGAAGCATCACCAAGTACTGTGTGTCTTGTCTGAATCTTGTCTAAGGTTTATCTCGCTAGGGTTCCCCTCAAAACTTGTAGCTCCCAAGTTAAAGATTAATAACATTGTGGTGAATGCTTTGCTTGTGATGTCACCAAAAAAAATCTGGCTGAGTTATAAAAGATTTGCTGCCTTAAATTAATTCGATAAAACCAAAATGGTTACGGACTGAGACTCGTCTGGGTCTCTGACAAATTCACCCAGCTGGCAAGGCACTGGTGTATTTTGGTATCGTGATCTGAGGCACATAACCTGATAATTGAGCTGTGAAGTGACACCAGATCTTTTGGCTGGCAAGAGTAAGGTGTGATTGACATCACTTGTCTGAATCCTTAACAATATGTAGAGTAAAATAAAAGTATTGGCATTGTTTCTGATGGAATGACAAGGAAGTTGAAAGTATGATTGACTAGGATAAATACAATTAGAAGAAGAATGTCTCCCTCTTGTGTAGTAGCTGTCCATTACCATTTGTTTTCTCTCATTAACACAATCAAAGATAACAATTCTTTTTTTTTTTCTCTGTGTTTCACTAAATAGTTGTATTATATCTTCAATGTTGCAATGATTGTTTGTTTTGAAGCCCAGTATTAAAACCTTGTGGGAGTAGTTGATACTGTGGTTGAAAACTCAACTTTGTGAAAATTTTCATAATCTAAAAAGTTGGGAGTCAGGAGCATCTTTAAAAGTAATAAGGTTTTACCACATCTGCTTGAATCAACTATGGGACATCTTATGAATTTGGATGATTGTTGAATTTTATCTTATTTCCCCAAATGGGTGAAGAATCATTTATATATTTGGAAAACAGGTTATTTAAGGTTTTTTTTTTTTCCCCAAGTTCAGATTTAATTTCAAGGTGATCCATTATTGTTATTTCCTTGAAAATCATGAATAATATACACAACAATCCTTTGAACAGTTTCTTTCCTTGTAAGGAAAGGTGTTTTATCACCCTCATACTTTACATTCACTTCGAGATCCTCTTGGATTACTCACATTGTTCTTAATCTTCTTCTGGACCTTTTTTTTGTTTCACAGCTTGTTTTCATCAAAACTTGACATATGTATGTAAAATAATACCCTGCACAGACAGTAATTATCTCCAAAACTCAGCAAGGTTTTGGTATTATATTTGCAAACACCCTATTCAATTATGATGTTGTTAATTAACTCAATATATCCTATTACTCACATGAAAGCAACAGCAAGTGCATTAAATCAGATAATTTTATTAACAATCAAGAGATTATAACCATCCACAATGATTTGCACTAAATTAAGATTGCATTTATATGTTCTTATGGAAGTGGAGGGGGCTGATAAGTCTTGGACAAAAACTCCAACTACAATACATGTCCACTTGGTGAAAGTTGCAGTGTTATCAACATCTTGGGTAAATTTAATCAATGAAGCACCAAATCATTACTTTTCTTTCCTTGAGGAGATTTTGAATAATTATATTACATATGGCAGCAAGTGCTCATGTCAGAAGAATGTGGGTGTATTTCCATTTAATGAATGGTCAGGGTGTGGAGAAAGTAGATCTTGGCAGGTGCGAGTTTGGGGCCTCAGAGTAACACGATGGCTGCACAAGCCCTCACCATGTGGACCTTCAGGGCCTTCCTCATGCATTGATGCAACCACAGCAAGTTGGTTTTTTTTTTTTGCTGTTAGGACTTGTTGTTCCAGGACTGGCACCACACAACAGCAATGTTAAGGGTTTGAATTGTCCAACCTTCTCTTTTTCTCTGCATTGCTCATCTTATCTCCTCAAGAAGGGGGTAGTTAGGTCAATCACACAAAGCTTCACGAGACAAAATCGTACATGGCATGGTTCAACACTCCAAAACAAACATAATCAAGGTTAAACATCATGGGCTCATGTATTTCAACAAAACTAACAGGTTCTTTCAGAAGCATTTAACTTGCATGATATGTTTTATCCTTTTCCTCATTTGCTATTTCTAGCTCCTGCTTTCAAGTACCAAATCCAAAGCTGTTCAATTTTGCAGTTACCATTCATATCTACAAAACAATTCACAAGCAGTTCTTCAGAAACTGACTAAGCACTTCTATACTGATGAAAGATGGTCAAGTCAGTGTTAAAAATACCTCAACCTACTCAATCAGAAGACAGATAAGAGGTAATATTTAAATTGGCTTGAAGCATCATTGCATTCTTTTATTCTGACCAATCATTACTTTCACTTGAAGGCCAAAATACATTTAAATTATGATTTATGAGACTTACAGTAAAACCCCACATGTGAACGCATTTTTAGATAGGAAATCCTGAACATCATGCTCCCAATAATCTGAACACCCCACAATGTGAATGCTATTCCAACCTTTGAAGGCATCAGTGCAAAACATGGCCATTGTACAGCTGCATGGCAAACACCATTGCGAATTATCACCCAGTTCGTTTTACTGGATGCAATGGCATGGATAGAAAATGCAGCGGGGTGTGAAGAGATAGTGACTTAATTCGAACCTGTTTCTAAATTAATCAATGGAAATCAACCAATCAGCAGAGGCCTGCACACTTCACTTGCTATTGAAGTTCATGCAGTACAATACACCAAAACACATCACAATCTGGTAAAAGAAGCAGAATCCAACTCGCTGCTGATTTCACATCATAAAGTCAATATCGAAGGAATTCAAAGACAGAGCCCTATCCACGAAAAGGAGGCAGTTTCATAGACATTTGCAACCACGTGCACACATGGTTCCATGCTGCTCATTCAAAGAGGATCCCTGTCAGCAGACCAATGGTAAAAGCAAAGGCCTTAGAAATCACGACTGCCATTGGTGAGGTGGATTTCAAGGCATCCAACGGCTGGCTTGCCCAATTTCAAGCTCGAAACAAGATCTCAGCACGTGCAGTTAGCGGCAAGAGTGGTGGCGTTGATCAGACAACAGTAGAGGAGTGGAAAACACATCTGCAACAGCGATGAGACAGTTTCAAGCCACAAGACATTTTTAACGCTGACGAGACTGGCCTCTTCCCACAAAGGTCACTGGTGGAAAAAGGAGACTCCTGTCATGGTAAAGTCACCAAAGGATCAAATAACACTGCTGTTGTGCGCTAGTATGACTGGCGAGAAACTGAAACCACTTTGCTTTCGTAACATCAGTCAATTCCCTCCCTGTGTCATGGACAGCAAACAAACAAGCATAAATGGATGACCTCAGCATTGTTCATTGAATGGTTGAAAGCACTGGACAAGAAGATGCAAAACCAACAGCAGAGGATTCTTCTCTTTCTAGACAATGCACCATCTCATCCAATGGGTGTGACGCTGACAAACTTGACAGTAAAGTTTCTGTCTTGCATCCCCTTGACCAAGGCGTGATAAGCAACCTGAAGCATCTTTTCAAACAACAGCTGCTCCAGCACGTGTTGTCAAAGATCGATACCGCTTCAAACATAAACAAAATCTTGAAGAGCATTAACGTTCTCTATGCTGTTCAGTGGAGTGGCAATGCATCGGATCAAGTCCAGCCAACAACGATTGTCAAGTGCAGCTTCCCTTCCGAGTCACCCAATAGTGACTGGGACGATGACCTCATTTCGCACGGTGCAGAGATTGGCATATGCGATGACGTGACCCCCCCCCCCCCCCCCCCCGAGGAATACATTCGGTGCGCGTGCATGACTGGGAGAACGATTTAATGGGGAGGAAGTGGAAGACATGCAAGTGACAGTACAAGATGGACTCAGTTGTGTGCAAAAGCTTAAAACTCTTTCTGAATCAAGGATGGGCAGAGTTGCTCACTCCTTTGGAAAGAATCAAACATTCAGTTCAAGTTCATGTCCTGGAGAAAGCCAAATCAAAACCAGAGTTTTATAACATCTTGGCTGAGAGACAAGTAATTGTATAAATTTTAAATTTTGATTCTCATGCTGTCAATTTTGCATTGCATTTTTGATCTCATCCATTTTCTATCTTTCCGTGGCAAATAATTCGAATAATTGTATTACTACTGAATGATTAAATAACTTTTGTGATCTAATCGAATACAGATGTCGCGTTCATGGTCAGTTGATCCCCGAAAATGAACACTCCGCATATGAACACATTTTTGTCCAGTCCCAGAAGTGTTCAGAATAGCAGGGTTTTACTGTATTTGACACACTGCAGGTTTTCCCACTTCCAAAGCACATAGAGGTCTGTAATTTTTATCATAGGTACACTTAAACTGTGAAAGACAGAATCTAAAACAAAAATCCTGAAAATCACATTGTATGATTTTTTTTAAAATAAGTATTTGATCACCTACCAACCAGTAAGAATTCCAGCTCTCACAGACCTGTTAGTTTTGTCTTTAAGAAGCCCTCCCATTCTCCACTCATTACCTGTATTAACTGCACCTGTTGGAACTCGTTATCTGCATAAAAGACAGCTGTCCAGGGACAAAATTGTAGACTTGCACAAGGCTGGGATGGGCGACAGGACAATAGGCAAGCAGCTTGGTGAGAAAGCAACAACTGTTGGCACAATTATTAGAAAATGGAATAAGTTCAAGATAACAGTCAATCTCACCTCATGGAGCCTCAACGATCATGAGAAAGGTGAGCGATAAGCCCAGAACTACATGGCAGGACCTGGTCAATGACCTGAAGAGAAGTGGAACCAGTCTCGAAGAAAACCAGAAGTAACACACTACGCAGTCATGGATTAAAATCCTGCAGCGCACGCAAGGTCCCTCTGCTCAGGCCCGTCTGAAGTTTGCCGATGATCCAGAGGAGGAATGGGAGAAGATCATGTGGTCTGACGAGACTAAAATAGAGCTTTTTGGTTTCAACTCCACTCGCCATGTTTGGAGGAAGAAGGATGAGTGCAACCCCAAGAACACCATCCCAACCATGAAGCATGGAGGTGGAAACATCATTCTTTGGGGATGCTTTTCTGTAAAGGGGACAGGACGACTAACGTATTGAGGGAGGATGGATGGGGCCATGTATCACGATATCTTGGCCAACAACCTCTTCCCTCAACAAGAGCATTGAAGCTGGGTCTTCCAGCATGACAACAACCCAAAACACACAGCCAGGGCAACTAAGTGGCTCCGTAAGAAGCATCTCAAGGTCCTGGAGTGGCCGAGCCAGTCTCCAGACCTGAAAGTCTGTGTTGCCCAGCAACAGCCTCAAAACCTGAAGGATCTGTATGGAGGAGTGGGCCAAAATCCCTGTTGCAGTCTGTGCAAACCTGGTAAAGAAATACAGGAAACGTCTGATCTCTGTCATTGCAAACAAAGGTTTCTGTACCAAATATTAAGTTCTGTTTTTCTGATGTATCAAATACTTATTTCATGCAATAAAATGCAAAATAATTATTTAAAAATCATACAATGTGATTTTCAGGATTTTTGTTTTGGATTCCATATTTCACAGTTGAAGTGTACCTATGATAAAAATTACAGACCTCTACATGCTTTGTAAGTGAGGAAACCTGCAAAATCGGCAGTGTATCAAATACTTGTTCTCCCCACTGTATATGATCAAAGGTATCTCAATTTGTAATCTCAAAACAAAAGTTGACATTAATTATAACCAAAAGAAACATGATGATTCATTCTCAATTTTATTTTTTTTATTTTTTTTAATGAGCTTAGTCTGAAAGTAATTAACACAATTACCATACACAACCTCCATGTTAATGTATTTGACAACCGATCCAGGAAAAAGGTGTGTGTGTGTGTGTGTAAAACATACCTGTGCTCAGTTATTACATCACGCTGTTATATTATTGGCTATTGTCACACTTATGGCCACATACTTTGATCTGAAGACTATAAATAGAAATTTTTCCAATATCACAACTCTCCCCATCATGCATGCTAATTCAGTGTCTACATTTAAATTTTATAACTGCAAAATTGTTTCATCATTCTTTTACTGCCCCAAGCCACACAATATCAAAGTATTAACTTGTTATCATTTAAAGCCAAGTTGCACATTCTTACATTAATTCACAGGGTGGAAATGAATCACCCCATTTCAGGCTCTCAACTCTCCACTCACTCAACACCACATGCAGATGAGATATGAATGCAAACATACAAGAGTTCCAGGTTGGAACACTGAACTTGCATTCTTAACACAAAATTCAACCTTTCCAATCACATTGCATTCACAAATCCATCCAAAGAGAAAACACCTCCACACAATACCATGCAACAATGAAAAAAAAAAAAATCCAAACAGGTAACTCAACAAACATTTATCTATTTCTCACTGAACCATTCTCCTTGCTCTTTTACCCGAGTCAGAACTCAGTCTCAGCATGACGCTGTTCAATGTATTGCTTGCACACCTCCAGAGACGAAGCTGAACACGGCCTTTCTGGATCGGGTCTGCACTCCCATCTCCTTGTTGATGCTCTTAATTTCCTTCCCAAACTTTCCTCAAGTGATTCAAACAATCCCAATCAAACGTACCATTCTCAGGAAATGGCAATTTGCAACATACATCTCACACATGTCCCTCTCCATGACCTGGGGCAGGTTGCCTCGGTATACACAATCTCATCACTCTTCCAAACCCCCATCACAAATACTAAAGAGTATGCACTTCAATGTTGCAAAAATACAATAAATGCTGGCCAGCACTTATCATTCAAGCCACATAACCACAATCACACAGTGAGCAGAGTACCAAACTCGCTCAAGGTACAGCAAAGACTCAAACTCCCCTATGCAAAGATCCCTAATCTCTATTCAGCCCACAGACTTCAAGCAAACCCAAACCAAAGGATCCCCTCAAGCCTATCAATAAAATTATCTGACATGCTTTCCTTTGTTCAAACCGCCCAGGAAAGGGCAAACGCTCTCCACTTACCATGCTCAAGCAACTGCCTCCAGGGATATAGTACATCCAGTCTCAGGCACCAATTATTGTTAACAGTTTTCACCAACTCAATGTAAATCCTGTTACTCAAATAAAAGCCACAATTGATTCACTGTCCACATCACAAAGTACATTAAATCAGATAATTTTATTAACAGAGTACTATGGAATTCAAAACACTGAGATGTAAGCATCCACAATGATTTGCACAAAACCAAGATCACATTTCCTGGCATTTATATATTCTTATTGGAGTGGGGGTCAGGGGGGGCTGATAAGCCTTAGGCAAAAGAACTCCAATTGCAATATGTGTCTACAAGGTGAAAAGCAAATGACATGATGATGGCAAAAGTTGCAGCATGATCAACCAGGTCACCTTGTTGCATAACTGACATCCAATTTGACTTGTAGCATAAAAATTAAATTTATAAAGCAACAGTAACAATTATAATTATTTTCTCCCACATCATATCAATTTTTATGACATTCCTTGTTTTTGTTTCACAACCCAGAGTTTTCATTAGATCTTCATGAAACTTGCCATGTATATGCAGAAAGCGCACAGACAGTAACCATCGCCGCTAATGGAAATCACCTATCCCATTTTCTCCGAAACTGGGCAAGCTGTTTGAATTTTACTTGCAGGAATCAAGCCAGGCATTAGCACAGATAATTTATCGCAAACCTGATGCATCACAATGTCATCATCAAGATGACAAGGATCTTAGCTCATTTCAGCCTGTTGGTGTAAATCTAAAATAATGTTTTTTTTTTTTTTACATTCTTTATCATTATTTAGAAGATAATCACAGAATATTCATTGTTTATAGGCTATTGACCATTTCATCCCACTATCACATGCAGGACAATTCTCAAATTCATCATATGGAGAATCAGGGAATTCAAGAGGCTCAAGATCTGGTATACTATTCATGTTAATAAAGTAAAACTTTGCTTAAACTAAAATTAATCTTCCAAAACTATCGTTTGAACACAAACTCTCAGCATCATAACTGTCATCACTTTCATAAACTTCAGTTTATTACTGACTCATATTTAATATGTAGAAAATAACATTACAATCTATACACATTTTTTAAAATGATCCTTAACTACTATTGAATGAAATGTCATTTCACCTGATATATTTAAATCTTTAGGGTTGTTGAAAATACAAATTTTTCCTTGCCTATTACAGATGGTCTTATCTTTTCTTTATAAAGCTTCATCCATAAGGTTTTTCTTGTTTCATTGCTTTTTCTAGTTTTGAATATATTACCAGGGGAGGAGAAACTTTTGTTGGAGATACTTTAATTGATGTTCTTCCAGAGATACTAAAAGCCCTTCCACTGAAGGAAATTGAAGAACTCATTATTCACCATAATTGTTTTTATACAATCGTTGTTATATTTATCTTTGTTTAACTTTACATCCTCGACATATTTCTCAGTATCTTTTACAAATGAAAAGATTGATTGAAACTTGTCTTTTGTGTCTTGATAACAAATACAACAGAGGTGAAAAAAGTTGGAGAATAAAATGGTTTCAAGCAAAGTTTTATTATATAAATATGGTGAATACAACATACTGCAATGTTTGTAATCACAAATATAAATGTTATAAAAAACACCTTCAAACACACATTCAATCTTTTCAGACAAATATCTCCACTTTACCAAGAAACAAAACATTATGATAGATGTGAAAATGATATTCTTTAAAAGAATTATATTAAACAACTTCAATCACCCAAACACAACAATGAAGAAAGGGAAGCTAAATTTTCCATTGCAAACACTGATGGGGCATTTAAAGGACATCTAAGAATAAGATCGTTTCACTTTCAAGGCCCTGGACCATCTTCAATCATGGAAGAGGATAAATGGAGTTTCTAAGGCATCCATTCAAATGGAAGAGGATAAATAGAGTTTCTAAGGCATCCATTCAAATGAATGGGGAAAAAGGGAAAATGCTGGAAAAGCCCAAAACAGGAGACTGATTCTCCCCCTCCCATACAAAGACATGTTAAATTGAGAGTCTCAAGACCCAAAAGTCCAAAATATGAGGCTGATCTCTATGATCTGTCGATCAATTCTCAGTAACTTTTCCCTATCCTCAATTAACAAAATATTGAATGAATCGAGGTGAGGAATTAACACTTTTTCTCTCTCTGTTCTACTTCCACACAACCTTTTATTTGGCAGGTGGTAATTTTTGAATACTTGTTTTTTATTGTCAATCAAAACTGAATCATACATGAGCTGTGAAAAGAATGAATTTCACAACCTTGAATGGGAAGATGTTGAAATTGCATGGGGTGATTCATTTCCAACTCATTCCAGTTTAAATGACTAACTTCTGGAGGTAAATATTATATTTATTGTTCTTCACTCTGTTTTGAACAGAACATGTTGATCAAGTTTCAAAACCAAAACAAACCATCAGCAAAAAGATTTTGTTCAATGTTATTACTTTTGTTTAATTATAAATGCTTTCCTTATAATTATCTGACTGAATTACAAGAAAAGAATAAGGGGAGGGGGGTAGGTGCACTCCCCCAACAACCCACCACTCTCCTCTCCTGGTGGGTGGGGTTTGTGTGGGTGGAGCTTGTTTATATACAATATAGGTGGAGCATTTTTTTTTTTTTTTAACAAATGTGTGTGGGTAGAGTCAAAAATAAAATTCAATTATTTTTGGTCTTTGGTAGTTCCTGTGAATAAAATGAACCTAAAATCTCATCCCCTTTAAATCATATACCTTACAAGTCCAAGGAACTGTATCAATCACATCAACGATTTTAAAAAAAACTCATTTGTCCACCACTTTGTGTAACCTTTTTCAAAATGATATTTCCACCTACATCACAAACTTTAAACTTAGGATTTCTGACATTAATCTTTTTCATATTCTAATTTTGTATTCGTTGAGATGTGAATCATATCATTATACTTATCTACAATATCCTGAATAAAGGATGACCATTGTTGGAACAGAGTTGTGTGAATTTTTTATATAGTCTCTCTTTTAAGGTACGATTAAAACGTTCAACAACAACTGCCTTCCCTTCATTAAAGGTACTGTATAATGTAATACTGTTATTTTTTCGAAAATTCATAAATGTCTTGTTATAAAACTCTGTACCCTCATCGGTCCACAATTTTTCTCAGTTTTCTTTTGCTTTTATTAAATATCTGTTGAAAGGCCAACATAGGAGTATAACCTGTTTTGTTTTTTGGCTTATAAATAATAGAACCAAGCAATAACCAGAGTGAAGATTTAATCAGCCTTGGTATTTAAATGCAAAACAAAGAATGTGAGAAATACCAAATAAGTTAGAGGATGTAAAGGAAAAAAAAAATGAATATCCTGACTGAAAAAAACTTTGATGGTTATCAACTGAACAATGGAAAAACAATTTACTACAATCTCAAAATGATATGTGGCTCAGGAGGTGGTCAAACAAGAGCATTGAGAGAAGTTTATCATTTTATTTCTGCTCAGACATTTAAACCAAGAACCAAGTTCGAAAATAATCTTTGTGAATATACTCAATGGTGATGAATGCAATAAGAAAACTAGAGGGGAGCACTCGGTGGAGTGCAAAACCTCCGCCGCCAATACTGCAAGGTCACTCAAGTGAACCTGATATCCTATTCATTCAATTTCACATCAACAGTGCTCACAGAGGTATAGTTTGCAACTTTCGCTTTTACTTTTACATACTCAATTCATTAGTCATAACTAGATTCCTTGAGACAGAAATTGATTTTACGTGGGTATATCCACCTGAAGTTCCAAAATCAGCCACAATTATAATTTTGGCATGTTTTTTGTTGGAAATCACCACCAACATGTAGAAATGCAAAAGAAATTCTAAATTTTGTTAAAAAAAAGTTGCAAAAAATTTTTTTTTTGGGGGGGGGGGGGGGTTGGAAATCACTGAAAACATGTAGAAATGCAAAAAAAAAATTCAAATATTTTTTCAAAATGGCCACCATAGCAGCCATATTGGATTTTGGACCAAGTCCAAAATTTAATGGCATGATCCTTGGACCAGACCTAACACCCCCCCCCCAAGTTTCATCGAAATCCGTCGAGGACTTTTTCCGTAATACTGTTCACAAACAAACAAAGGGGTGAAAACAGTAACCTCCATCCATCTTCAAAGATGGCAGAGGTTAAATATCAGCAGATACAGTCTAACAAATGGGAGAATGATAAAAGAACAGGAAGATTAAAAAGAGAGAGCTTAACAGAACAGGGATCAACAATGAAGGTTCATTGGAATAGCTAAGAAGAGGTCAAATCAATTGGGATGGAGAATGAGTCATCATAAATGCTCAAGACCAAGGACACTACACTGATGCCTATAAGAAAATGGCTGGATTCAGCCAAATGCAGCTTTTGTGGGGTAGAAACTGAAAGTACCAGACACCTGGTTCCAGAATGTAAAAAAAAACTCATGTTGTAACAGCAGTACACAGAAAGACATGACCGAATCTGGGGATGTAATCCACTTGTACATCTGTAAACATTTCAACATCCTGGTCCCAGAACAATCATGGAAACACAAAGCAAGTCCTATCCTTGAAAATGAACATAAAACGCTCACACATGACAAGATGATCCCATCAAGTGTGGACATTCCAAACAAAGCATTGCTTCCAGACATAGTGCTCAAGGACAATAAAAAAAAAATGGCATTGTTGATTGGCATTTCAGTTCCCAATGACGATGGACTAAATGCCACAGAAATAAGGAAAATGAACAAGTGCCATGATCTGAAAAATGAGGTCAAGAGGAAATAGAACACAAGATTTTGAAGCAAACACAATGGATTCCATGACCTTTAGAATGTGTTCAGAATCTGATTCTCACATATCCTAAAACCCTGTTCTGCTGCTCTTGCACTTCCACTTACGATTGTGATACCCAGGTCTGAAGCCTGCAATTACATTACAACTATGACTTTCAAAATAATGGTGTGAAAAGCTATTCACATGGGTCTAATGCATTTTTAGAATGTTTCTTTGTCTTTCCTCTGGAAAATAAATCTGTTACATTGTGAAAATATCAATAATCTACTTTATGTTGAATTTTTCTGTGGATTGTATCAATTTTCAGCAGTGTCCGAATTTTGTGACCTTTTCACCTACGACCTAATTGAGATTGTGATTATATCGTCTGAAAGTTTTTATACGATCAAGTATAGGGGTAATTTGTCATCTTGTGATTAAAAAATAAAACGAGTTATGCCATTTATGTTTGCGTTATCCCATAATTTTGTTGGAAAAGTGTGTGCAATGGTCACGTAGAAATATGCGAGTTTTACCAAGATCACACCAGTTGCTGCTTATGAGAAAAGCATGTTTGGATTCCCAAGCGGTTATTATAGTCCAGCAGCCATTTCTCATGCAAGGAAAAATAAGGAAATTCGTTTAACACCCCCTACAGAAAAAGTTTGACTTGGCAGGGTGATAGAATAAACCCCATAGAACACCTTCGGGTAGTATGTGGTTTCAAATTGTGGTATTAAAATTCTACAGGCCATTATACATACCAAGGGTACTTACCAAGAGAGTCGCTGTGGGCTTGCAAAATTTAGGGGGAGGGGTAACAAACATTAATATCTTTGTCTGGACTCAACCAATTTTCAATATCGAGTTATCATTGGCTTCCTATTATAATTCTCTATCAGAGTATGTACAGTTATTTGAAAATGGCCTTTGCCATGGCATCACCAAAGCTAAAATATCACACCAATTCAAACTTTCTGACATTTTCAATTGTGTTCTCATATGAAGGTGAAAGGTGTTTTTCAATTACAACTGGTATGTATACATTTTGGAAATCAAACGCTTAAGAAAGTATTGTTCTGCAGAAATTCATATACATATAGAGGCACGCATAAAGAAAACTGCAACTGTTATTGTTAGCATTCGTCTTTTACTGGTGTAGAGCAACACGGAAGCACATACATCAGAGCAGAGCATAATAGTAGTCTTTGGCAACACAGAAGTACATTAGTGAAAGCCGAGTACAAGAGTCGGCTCTGGCAACACAGAAGCGACTCATTCATCATATTGGATGATAGTTATCATGGTCTACACTGGGAGCTGTACATGACAACACAGAAGCACATTAGTGAGAGCGAATCATAATAGTTGTGCATGGTTGCACGGAAGCGCATTCTTCATAACTGTGTAGACGGTGCTGAACTCTGTAGGGGAACCATCGATCATTGGGCAGTAGCCGATGTTTGTGCGAACAGGAACACAAGAGTGTACCACAGCATTGAAGCCACTCCAGCTGGGTACTTTTTGTTTTTTTTTCTGTGGCGAAGAGCTCCACCTCAAACAGCTTCATTGGTGTCATCCTGATCAATGCCCAAGCAAGATCCATCTTACAGGCTGCCAAATGCAAGCATTCAGAGAATTTAAACCACTCAGCTTGTATCTTCCTGGAGAAACTGATAACAGGCCACTTTCCATATGCACTGTACTCTCTGATGGATTGGCACATCCCAGTGGATTCAATTGTCCGTTTCCTTTTTGTCTGGTCTGAATAGACCCTCGACTCAGGGACTGCACCAAAGTGCCCTCGTTGATTGAGGACTACTGTAGTGGCATGAGTTGTCCTCTTTACATCAAGAGTCTCTTCAGTCATGTCATTATTGTCTGCTGCCACCTGGACAAAGATACCTGGGGAGATGTTTGATGGCAATACCGTACCAAACATGTCGCTCTTGGCTCAGGTCTCCTGTGCAAGGCTTGCGTCAGTTGCCTCAACATCATCGTAGGAGGCACAGTGACCCATTCTGCTCAGCATGGTAATGAGCTGTTTTGACCTCGCCATGTGGCGAACTGCAATTCCCAGGGCCACATGCTTGGGCATGCTTGTTCTAGCACGAGTCACACAGTGTACAACAACCTGAGCAAGCATCAAAACGCACCTTTCATCTGACGAGTTGCTACATTCTGGTGCTGAAAACTCATCTTCATCTTCATCTTCCTTTTCTGGTTTGGCAATAGCCAGTAAAGACTGTCTGGTATCACAGAATTGGATTTTGTCACGGTTAGATCCATGATATTAGGTGGTCGGACTGATATGCCTTGGCATTCATTGATCTCTGCCTTGATGAGTTTCGCAGTGCGGTACAGCAGACTCACCGTCGCAATCATCCATCGCTGTTGTGGGCTGTTTTCTTGGTACACCCATGGCTGTTGCAGTGTTGATGACATCTTGAAGGGATATGGAGCTTGAGTACAAAAGCTCAGACGAAGATCATATGGCTTATGGAAGACAATGTTATCTCCAAAGTGTTTCTTTAGTCGAAGTTTGAGTCGCTGGGTAGTGTAGCTGTCGACTGCCACTCCCTGTCCGCACAGAAGATGATTGTATCTGTCCAGAAGAATTGTCATATCAAAGGCCTTCCCACCATTCACGTCAGCAGAGATATCTTCAGCCAAGTGCTTGAATGCAGTGTCGTAACAAATTTCTTGTCTCCCTTCATGGAAGCCAGCATACTGCAGATTAGCTTTGCTGATGTATGAAGCATGGCAAGCTCTGTGGTATCTAGCTTCTGCTGCCACGAGATCGTTACTGACAGCACTAGTAGTCCGTAACATGTCCTCATCGCCCTTCGCGATCACTGCTTGCACAATAGTTTCACAGGCTTGGAAAGTTCTGACCATGGTCATCTCCTTGACCCTTCTGTGTGTTTTCTTCTTGCAGAAGAGGCACATAGGCCAGTCAGTGGACGTTGACTGGGACCTGGATACCCTGGAGGTCTCCGTAAAACTTGTTTCAGATTGTGTGCCAATCTTAGATTCTTTTGCTGGTGTCGGTGAGAATGCAGATCTTCTCTGCATGTAACGCAGGTTTTCTTTGCTTGTCCATTTTTCATAGCAATTTGAGTGCCATTTAACATCCGCGGTTGCCAAACTGTCAAAATCTGATTTTAAACGTTCGTATACTTCATTTCGTCGGAGTTCCAGTGCTGGAACAAGTGTCTGTATGGAGGTATCTTGGGCTTTCCTCAGTGTCTCGTTTGAGTCCATCCGACAAATTATGCACTGTTGAAAGTTAGTCAACTTCTGTCTCTTTACAGGTAAAAGTTGCACTACTGCCTGACTGAACTGGCCATTGCTTCATTGACTCATAGGATTCTTTGATGCTCAATCTCGAATGATACAGATAAGCAACTATGTTAACACACAGCCTCTTTTACAATCATTAACATGACATTTTAACTTTATTTTTGTAATTATCAAGTCCATAAGAATTTCATTAAAAAAAAAAAAAGATGAACAGCATTTTTTAGTCCAGCAGCATGAACCTGTGAAAAATTCAATTGTTCAACACCCACTACAGAAAAGTTTGACTTGACAACTTCATATGCTCTAAGAGATGCCTAAAATATAAAAAAAAAAGCTCATAATATTTGATGCGTTTGTGATTTTTACCTCTTGTGGTTGTACAGTTGAATGAATAGACATTTCTGTACATATTCTGAAAGAGAATTATAATACAAAGCCAATGATACCAAAATATTGAAAATTGGTTCAGTCTCGACAAAGATATTCACTTTACGTTACCCCTCCCCTAAATTTTGCTCGCCCAGTGACCCTCTTGGTAAGTATCCTTGGTCTGTATAATGGCCTGTAGAATTTTAATGAGACCACAATTTGAAACCACATACCACCTGGAGGTGTTCTACAGAGTCTATTCTTCCACTCTGTCAAGTCAAACCTTTTCTGGAGGGAGTGTTGAACGATTTCATTTTTTTTTCAGGTCCTTGCTCCTGGACTATTACCCCTAAAACACCAAACCAAGCTTTTGCATTCAAAAACAAATAAAATTATCTCTGCTCCTGGTCAATTGCACATCGTCTTTCTACCCTTTTCATCCCATCATTTGTCCAAGTTAAGGTAATCTTCTATCTCCTTGAAAATCAGCTAACATCACTGCATTACGTAAAAAAATATCTCCGCAAAGCGGGCGTAACCCCTCAGCCCATGCATTGTAAAAGGAAGCAGTGATATCACGATGATGCAGTCAGTTAGAGCACGTTGGACATCATATCGAAAATCAGACTTCAAGATGGCTACCGTGGTGGCTGGTGAAAAACGCAGCGCACCCATTTTCGAAAGGAACCTTCCTCCACTCAACTCCAACACACACACACTGCAAAAATGCATTTAATCGGACAAGCCAAGCCGTTCTCAAAATTGACAAAAAACAATTTCAAGACTACTGCCGTGGCGGCCACACTGAAAATCGCAGCGAGCCCATTTTCGAAAGGAATCTTCCTCTACTCAACTGCAACACACACTGCAAAAATGCATTTAATCGGACAAGCGAAGCCGTTCTCGAAATCGATGGAAACCAATTTCAAGATGGCTGCCATGGAGGCCACATTGAAAAATCGCAGCGCGCCCATTTTCAAAAGGAACCTTCCTCTACTCAACCCCAACATATCCTGCAAAAACGGATTTAATCGGACAAGGCGTTCTCCTCGAAATTGACGGAAACCAAAAGTTGACAGAGGGACAACAATACCCCTTAGCCAATTCAGGCTGAGGGGAAAAAGGGGCAAAGCTGAACTTCTTAACTCCAGCTTACTTCCAATCATCAGCACGGTCATGGAATCCATCATTACAGTTGACATGAAAGCATACCTTTTCTCAACAACCACATCTCAGGTCAACATTTTGGATTCAGAACAGGTCCTTCTGTCTTGGACATGCTGCTTCGACTCACCCAAAAATAAATGGAGGCCTTCAGTGTCAGACATGAGATGGGCCATCTCTCTGGACACATCTAGTCCTTTTGATACACTCTGGCATCCTGCTTTGCTCTCCAAACTCTCTGCCTAAGACATCCAAAGTCAACTTCACACATGGCTTACTGACTTCCTCTCCTCTCGTAGCCAATGCATGGCACTCACCAGAATCCAATCATCTCCTCTCCCTGTCAAGGCTGGAGTACCCCCAAGGCAGTATTCTGTTCAGTCATCCTATTCCTGATCTTTATCAATTATCTCTTTGGAAAATTCCTTTTATCTTTTTCCTGACGACTCCATCCTGTGCCATGACATACATCAGACAGGCAAGCTGCAACCTCTTCCTTCAATTCAGACCTTGGGAAAAAAAAAAAAAATCACAAGCTGGTCAAACACTTGGAATATGTATTTAAATCCTGGCAAATCATAGACTCCCACGATCTCTCTCCAAATGGACCATCGGGCAAACCCTCCCATCTACTTTCTTAATAATTCTCTTGATGAAGTTCACTCACTCAAATTACAAGGTCTCACTATCAGCCATGATATTTCTTGGGCAAACCACATGGGGGAGTTGAAGGCTTGCAGCTGTGAGAGTTGAGGGTTTGGACTTGGGGTGTGGTGAGGGATAATTTAAGCAGCATCTTTCAGGAACACATCACTGCACATTCTTAACTTCAGATAGTATTGCACACATATGACTGTTCATTGTATGGTATTTTGAAGTATACTTTACATTACGTGGAAGTTCCGTGGATACCTGCTCGTTTGGTGTCTTGCAAGAACTTGCTTATTTTAAAGTTGTTTATTACAAGAAGACTGTTCACGATGAAACTTGAATTTATCATGGGTTTCACAATAAAGAAAATTTATAAAAGCAGAAGTATTCTGTCTATGGTATTGGGAATGTGTAATGGCACATGATCATCAATTTTGGTGACATGGTGATCATGCCTGAGCACAAGTCTGCAGACTGCAAGATGTCATCCGCAATGCCTGCAACCGCAACCCCATCCAACTCTAGAACTGCAACCACACCAACCAATCCTGCAACATCAAGTTTAGCATGGAAGAACACAAGAACCAACAAGACAAAGAGCAGAGATTGCAGGACCCTCGCCAGGACCCTCGCCCCTTGCAGGACCCCTTGGGACTGACTCAATCGGTCAACTTCCCGACCCGGATCTCAACCAATGGTACTCCATCTCTTCTGGATCTGATTTTGACAAATTTCCCTGACAATATCTGCTGCTCTTCCTTCGCTCCAATTGGTTCTTCTGACCACGTCCTTGTCAAAGTGGACATCTCTCTGGCTGTTATCAGAGAACCACCTCACCGCCGTCGAGTCTGGCATTTCACTCAAGCCGACTGGCAGGGTCTCCGAGCAGCCATCAAACTGAGACTGGTCTCCTATCACTACTTTCTCAAACATCAACTCATCCTGGGAATTCTTTCAAAGAAACTTGCTCTCCCTCATGCACAGATTTATCCCCTCTCGTGTTCAGTTGTCTTACCCTTCCTCCCGCCCTTGGTTTACTGAAGCTTGTGGCGAGGCAGTTGTCCTGAAACAACTTGCCTTTGCCTCATGGAAAGCAAACCCAACTGAGGGCAATCTCAGTTCTTTCCACAAAGCTCAGAACAAGTGTGTATCTACCATCAGGAGAGCCAGAAAACAACATCTTTCTCATCTCAAGTCTGAACTCTCAAACCTCTCTCCCTCCTCAAAATCCTGGTGGTGTTTAATCAAATCTGTTTCTGGTGTATGTTCCCCCTCCATCCCCTCCCTTACCTCAAATGGCCGCACTGCTGATTCCACACGTGATAAAGCTGAATGTCTAAACTCGGTGTTTGCAGCTAAATCTTGTGTCCTAAACCCATCACTATCTCTACCCACTTTACCCAGTCGCACCCAACTGTCCCTGGACTCTGTGTCCTTTTCTCCTGACAAGGTGGAGAGCTTGCTTTCAAACCTCGAGTCAGATTCTGCAACCGGTCCAGACGGCATCAGCCCACGTGTCCTCAAAGCCTGCTCTTCTGCTCTTGCTCACCCACTCTCTGTTCTATTCACCCTCTCATTTGCCCAAGGTCATCTGCCATCTGCTTGGAAATCTGCTAACATCACTGCCCTGCATAAAAAAGGTGCAAAAACAGATCCCTGTAACTACAGACCAATCAGCCTTCTCCCAATTATCAGCAAAGTGATGGAATCCATCATCGCCTCAGATATGAAATCCTTCCTCTTCTCCAATGGCTTGATTTCCAATCATCAATTTGGTTTCAGACCAGGTCACTCTACTCTGGATATGCTGCTTCTGCTCTCCCAATGGATGGAGGTCCTCAATGCCAGACAGGAAATCCGAGCCGTATCCCTGGACATATCATGTGCTTTTGACACAGTCTGGCACCCTGCCCTATTCACCAAACTCTCTTCCCATGGTATTCAAGGCCATCTCCACTCATGGCTCGCAGACTTCCTCTCCTGTCGCAGTCAACGTGTGGCCCTAAATGGAGTTCTTTCATCCCCTCTTCCTGTGCAGGCTGGAGTTCCTCAAGGTAGCGTTCTGGGCCCTGTTATTTTTCTGGTTTTCATCAATGATCTCTCGGACTCTCTGGAAAATCCTCTATTTCTCTTTGCCGACGACTCCACCCTCTGCCGTACCATCTGTCATCCCTCAGACCGGCAAGCAGCAGCTTCTTCGCTCACTGCAGATCTGGATAAAATCACAAACTGGTCCAACACGTGGAACATGTCTTTCAATCCAGACAAATCTCACACTCTCACTATGTCTCTTCGAAAGGACCGTTTACAAAACCCCCCCATCCACTTTCTCAACAATCCTCTGGAAGAAGTCTTTTCTTTCAAGCTTCTAGGTCTCACTATCTGCCATGACCTTTCCTGGGAAAGTCACATTTCCAACCTCGCCTCAAAAGCCAGTCGCCGACTGGGAATCCTCCGTCGTGCTAAGTCCTTCCTCGGCCCTCTTGAGCTTTTGTCCGTAGCCTGATGGAGTACTGCTCTCCCCTCTGGGCTGGTGCTCCTGCCTCCCACCTTTCTCGGCTTCACGCTGTCGAAACCAGGGCATTTAAGATCATCGGCATCTCCCGCAATGAAGCTGAGTCTTTGGGCCTCTCACTCAATCACCGCAGGTTGGTCGGTGGTCTTTGTCTTCTCCCGACTCCTCTCCAGCCTTGCCCCCCCTGCTCTCTCTGCGATTTGTCCCCACCACATTTCCACAGGGCGCTCAAGGTCCGCCAACAACCCCCTTCTGGTAAAACTACCAAAATCACGAATCACTGCTCATCTTCACTCTTTCATTCCTCTTTTTTCCCGCCTTTGGAATAAACTTCCTCACTCTATTCTTTCCCATTCTTCCCTCCAGGCTTTCAAAACAGCTGTTCACCACCACCTCTTATCTTCCCCCATCCAAATCCTCGATCTTTTCTACCCCCGATAATCCACCCAACCCCACTTCCTTCATTTCTCCTGCTTTCCTTCCTGAAAGTCCCTGAAATGTCCATCTTCTCTTCGCCATGTTCCCCGTCCCATCCCCATCCCTCTCCCTTCCACAGTTCACCTGTGTCTGTTCCCCACTGTTTTGTCCCTTCCACTCCCGCCCCTCTTGTCTCATGCCTCCTTGCTGCGAGTTGTGTGTTAGCTCTCATACGAGCCTCGACCAAGGTATACAAAAAAAAAAAAAAAAAAAAAAAAAAAGGACTATTTTGAGTGGTGTATTTTTATAGGTTTTCAGGTAACTTGAATAAGGCTGCCAATCATGTGACCCATGATATCATGTGTGAACCTTTTGTTGCTCATGGACAGCCGGTCATACATGTAAAGTTTTGCCTCGATTTGTTCAGCCACTTCAGAAAAGAAGACTTCAAAGGTTTTTTTGAAGCCCAGAACACAAAATGTCAATCTCTGCTCTCTGCCTTCAAAACCAGATCACAGCAAACACATGCTCGGATGGACCTTATTGTTTTTATACATGTATCGGTGTCGAAGTGAGGAATGGATGATATTACATCGCACAAAAGGTTAAACAAAGCAATATCCTGTAAAAATAACATTGCACCTCCTGAGACACCGTCGTCATGGCACCACAGGACCCAAGACGTCTATTTAATCGACGTTCCCTTGAGAGCAAGGACACTTCACCAAAACGAACAACTAAGCAGCTTGGAGAGCGCTCGCCAAGTGGCTTAAGCACTCAAGCAAGCACTCCAACAAAACGGTTGTTAAGAAATGGCTAGTTTGGCACGAGATTTGAAACACCTTAAACATACACTTCCCGGTGACGCCTGAAATATCAAGCCACGAATGCTGATGTCTCCCGGTGTTTATCGCATTGCAATATACCCAGCAATTCGTAGCTATGATGAACAGGCATTCCATAACACGAGTGATGAAAGTGAAAACAAAAACTTTATCATTAAGAAATCGTTACAGCCTGTTCCAAGTCAAGTTAAGGTTGAGCAGGCCAATAAAACATGGCGGCTTCAGAACCCAGCAAGGTTACCCAGGAAACGCCTTAAGACCCCAGATATCGAGGTGGCCGAGGATCGCCTGATGGATATAATTAAATCAGGCCATTCACGATCTCCAAAAGGGTTTTTTATTAACCCAAACACCCAATTTTCAGTAATGCACTTCCTTGGAGTTTTCTTAGTATGCATGAAATATTTCAGGCTGCAAAGTCTTATAGTTTTGGAGTTATGGAGTTGACACACTGACTCGCATATTTATTGGTATAGATTTTTTATGTTTTATTTATTTTCAAAATGCCCATTGGCTTTTTGTACCCGACAAATTATGCACCTCGACACGCCAGTGTTTTTTTTGTTTTTTTTTACCTCCAAAACAAATGAGTTAGGTCATTTACCTGACACGGAATGTACTCACTCACTTCGTCTATTAAAATACAATCCACAGTTGCAAAGAATTATATACTAAATGTATGGTGAAACAAACAAAAAAAAAAACAACAACACACTTCATGCATATTAAAATTATTTGCAATGCCATCTTTCTATGTTGATCTACATATGTTGGATGTGGACTCACCAGTACTCCCTGGCCCAACACAGTAGAAGCTCGGTGGAAGCTATAAAAATTCAGTATCGACATGGGGAAAATTATAGATTCAATGAATGGTGTAAGAGTCGTACACAAAGATATGGATTTTTAAATTGATGCAAACCGTTTCAACATAACGCATGGCCTTCCTTCCACGGTCTGTCAATAATGAAGAAAAAAAAAAAAAAAAAAAAAAAAAAAAAAAAAAACAACTTTGTAAACCAACGTGTTTCATTCGTTTATAGGTTTTTGTTGTTTAGTTGCATGTGTTATTGTTTATCTTGTTGGGAAAATAACCGTCAGTCCCCCCATGGGGTTACTTTTTAAGCGGTGCAGCAGTTTAACTGCACAGCTTCCCTCCAACACGGGTGCATTTTTTTTTCTCGTGATATTTGACAAAATCACAAAAAAAAGGAGGCAGCCTCAATAAAGGAAACGGGTGGGGACGATCAACTGGTGTGTTTTTTTTTATCCGGCCTAATATCGCAATTTATTACTTTTACGCTCATTCTCGACCTATCATTTCAGGAAATAACTTTGCTACCTGAAGCGTCTTTATCCCACAATAGTATTTAAAACCCCAATATCAGGGCCTCTTTCTCCCCTCGTCCCCAACGCCCACTCCATCCCTTTGCATTTTTCAGTGTTAAGGGCGCTTTGTTTCATTCATTCTTTTGAGCAACAAACTTTTTCCTTTCCCCTTCCTGGCCTCATAACTAATTGTTTGAGCTGAGTATCTGTGGTCCTTTTGAATCTGAACACTCCACAGTGTGATCTTGCCAACTGGCCAATGAGCACAGCTGGTGGCATACTACTTGGGGAGTCCCAAGTCCCAAGTTCGGACTGTTCTGAACCAATGTGAGAAACATTGGTCGAGATCTGGAACGTGAGATCTGTCGCCACGGTACTTTAGACCCCTTCCCACTCCAGGATAGAACGCTGAATCGGTCCTGGGAGACTGGGGTCATTAATACAGAGTTTGCCCGGGCCAGTCAGACACTTGTTCACCTCCAATCCAGGTGAGAGTGCTTTGCTCGGCTTAACCCAACCCGAACCAAGCTCTCCCCTTTTATCCTCCCCGTATCTAACCATCTACTTCTTCTGAGTATCCAACTCTCCTTTGGGACGCAGACATCAGGAGTGATGGGCTAATCAACCTTAGCCTGACAATTTTTAGTTATAAGCAAGATTTGTATTCCGATTGCGATGCCCTCTTGATTTATTCATTTATTTTTGTTCCTTCCCTCGTCTGTCTTACTCTTTTAATGCAGCTTAATTACCCCGACGTTTGACTGTCAATAGAAGGGGTTTTCAAATTATTTTCTCCTCATCCTTCTCGTGTCCACGCGCTCCGAGTCACGTGTTCCAGCACGAAAGCTGCTATTGGCCTTCGCCACCCACATGGGGCGATGCCGTCGGTCAGTTGTCTCGCAAACAAGCAGTCGAAAACGAACTCTGTGGACGGATTCAACATTTGGACACCGGATTTTCATGGTATTCAGCTTGTATTGTCTGGTAATCGGCTGCACAAGTATAAACATCATTTGGCAAACAGCTTTCATCCAACTTCAAGGTCATTCATGGTATTTAGCTTGTTATTGATTAATTCTGTTGGTTCTTGGGTTCGTACATTGCCAACAGGCACACATGAGTTCGGTCGTCAGCGTTTGAAACCAAATTGAAGATCTAACCATTTTCTGCTTTCTAATCCAAGTCGACACCTCTGTTCAACATCTTTGAGTTCATCGCACCCATTGCAGAGCCCAAGTTCGTTGAAATATTGAAGATTATTCCGTGTTTATCTATTATGACCAAGCTTTTAGGGTACAAGCTCAGTGTACAGCCATTGCTCCGGAAGTCCGAATTAATGTTCTCGGGAGAATACATTCGCCGTGTGTGGGTCGCGCTGCCGTATAAACAGTCAGATGTGACCGAGCGAAGTTACCATGCAAATACCAGGGGTTTCCTTAGAAGCCGGTTACTGGCGACCCGCAGCCATCTACTCAGAGAAAAAAAAATGTCAAAGATCGCCACCTAACTTCAACGACAATTTTTCGATTTTTTTTTTTTTTTTGTCACCACGAAATCTCTACATCCCCCTGTTTTGACATCCGAGAAACGGCATATGGTTTCCTTAATGAACGCTAGTTCATCTACACAATAATGTCACACACTTACTTCAGATTGCTCACTGTGCTCCACCATGTGCAGTATCATCTCCCTATTAAGAACTAAGGTATGGCCCAAATGTTGCTAAAATGCCTCTTTTAAAGCGCTTAGATACTCCATCTTCCAGACACCTTGGTGTGCCCTAAACCATGGCCTTAAATTAATGAACCCTGAACTAACTATACAGTATCGCTGAATTTCAGTCAACCAGTCATTATGTTTATGCAACGACATCCAGTACAGGCCAAACCACCTGTTTTGGTAGAGTTTTCCACCCCAACAGCATCATATGAGAACTATTTCATGTCAGAAATCATGATAGAATGCATCTCCAGCCATCTAGGATCTTCCGGCTTCCAGGGCCCTAAGTGGGCCCTGGACCCCGGCCATACAGCTGTGCTCTCTTTGCTCACGGTGATGGTAACCTGCTACTCCAAGAAACAAGGAAACCCCTGAATACTGACACACACACACACACACACACACACACACACACACACACACACACACACACACACACACACACACACACACACACACACACACACACACACACACACACACACACACACACCAATGCAAATCCAAAACAGTGAAATGAATACAAATTCTTTCCCCTGGAGAAAGAAAACACAGGGTGCACCACGGTACCACCAAGCAAGAGATAAATCATATCGATAAGAAATCCCGCTGATATGCAGTGGTAACAATCAAGCCATTAAAGGACAGACCGGCATCAAGACAAGACGGAAAAGACAACTAAGCGGCCCACCACATATCCCTAGCTGATCCCAATGGGGAGGGGGGGAAAGCAAAATAACACAGGAATATTTGTCAAGGTATAAAGAAAATAATCGGTAAAGGGGAAAAAATATATATATATAAAAAAGGGGGGGGGGAGCGAATTTAGGCCTGTTTGAGTTGATGTTCCAGCGGTTTCGCCCCAACCACAGGCCACAAGGATGACGCCTCACCACCACCACCACCACCACCCTTCTCTCCCTCTCTCTCTCTCTGGAAGTGTCCTCACACTTCAACAACGAACGAAACAGAGCAATTCCTGCAACACCATGGAGCCGCACGTTTCCTCAGTCGATACTCATGAGGAGCAAACGCTTCTACTTCCTCTCCCTGTTCAGCACACGACGCCATGTGCAATGCGAGGATTTCCTCCACACCATATTCTCTTCAACACAGACGGTACCTCCAACAGGCAGCCCTCAGAGGATCGCTTAAATCCTCACAGAGCGATCTCGGGCCAAGTTTCTCATCAAAAGCCACAGACGGCGCACCCCGCATTCCTTCTCGTCTCTCACTCGTCCTCTTTTTCTTTTCCCCGTCGTCGTTTTTTTGCCCATGAAATTACGTCGAGCCCTCGCGGTCGGGAGAACGTCGCGATAAGGAAGATATTTTTTTTTTTAAACAAAATAATAAAATAAAATTGGAAGGAAAGGAAGAAACAAAGAAAGGAGCTATTCTTGTTCCACAGCCGAGCTGGCATTTCACGTGAGATACACCCCAACGGTCGCAGATGCTCATCGTTGCAAGCCTAGCCCCATGAATGCACCACAACTAATCACTAAACCCCACGAGCGTAACACACGTAACTTATGTGGTGAAAAACAAAAACAAGAAAAAATAATAATAACAATGTGCTGGGTGTGGTTATTAATTTGCATCGGCACAGTCCAGAAAGGTGTTATATACAATATATGTGCATAAATATATACAAACATACATAGTTACGGTACCGAAACACCACCTCGTCACGCAGGGGGATTAATCCCCGGTTGTCATCGGTAGAGCCGGTCCTGGGACACCACCCAGTCAACCACGAGCTCCAGCGTCTGCCGTGTAATTATTAAATTTAACGAGAGATCACGTGGTTACCGGAGCGGGGAGCACGCCGTCGGCAAAGCACCAATATTATCTTGATTAGATTTTAATTAGAGCGGCCGAGCGTTTTAACCGCCGGTGCGTGCCGACTATTTTTGTTCAAATCTGTGGTAATTACCTCCCAGTTTATGTCGGCTCGAACAATATGAAACACCAATGGAAGGAAAGGACAAACACGGACGGGTTGGAAATCGATAAATAATTTATTAATAAATAAATAAAAAGAACTTTTTATTTTCTGAGGTAAATAATGAACGAATTTCTCGAGGATTCTTAATCATTATTAATGATCATGTTTATTCTTATGTCTTTCAGACCGTGTTCATTGTTGATGCTGCAATCCATCGCCAATTCTATTAACAAAGACAACTACAGTCTTATTTATGAACACGGTTTAATGCGATGCTCACTGCACGAAGTATCAAGAGAGCAGCTCTTTCACTTTTATCGGAGGAATCCCTGGATCCCTACGCGAGTACTTCCAGTTTCGAGATAGTCTACATACAGTTGATGGTGTCATACTCTACAAGGATCGTGTCCTTATACCGCCGTCTCTCAGGGATGAGGTGTTAGCCGCTCTGCACGCTGCCCATCAAGGGGTCACCTCTATGACTGCGAGAGCAGAGTCCTCCATCTTCTGGCCTGGCATCGCCCCTGCCATTGCGGCCCTTCGTGCTGGGTGCTACCGTTGTAATCGGGTTGCACCCTCCAATCCAAGTGCGCCACCCACTCCCTCGACACCTCCAGATTATCCATTCCAATGTATGTGTGCCGACTACTTCCACTAAAAAGGATGCAACTACTTGGTGGTGGTCGACCGTTATTCTAACTGGCCGATAGTTGAGAGAGCCTCACATGGTGCAGGTGGACTCATCGCTTGCCCAAGACGTACCTTTGTCACATTTGGTATTCCTGATGAATTAGCTTCCGATGGTGGTCCTGAATTCACAGCCGTCGCTGCACATCAATTCCTCAAGGACTGAGGTGTACATCATCGACTCTCCGCAGTAGCTTATCCACATAGCAACTGCCGTGCTGAAGTTGGTGTCAAGACTGTGAAGCGTCTTATCATGGACAACACTAGCCCTAATGGAGGCCTTGATACCGATGCGTTCCAACGTGCCATGCTCCAGTATAGAAATACCCCAGACAGAGACACAAAATTCTCTCCAGCGATGTGCATTTTCGGCCATCCAATTCGAGACTTCATCCCAATACCGCCTGGCAGATACAAACCTCATAACACTTGGCGTAAGCCTCTGGCGGCTCGGAAGGAAGCACGCCGCAACCGCCACATGAGAGATGCTGAGCACTGGTCTGAACATACCAAGAGACTCTTGCCTCTTGTCAGCGACTGTGTTCGCGTCCATAATCAGACCGGGCCACACCCCCTCAAATGGGACAAAACCGGCATCATCATCGAGGTTCGCCAGTTTGACCAATATGTGGTGAAAGTTGATGGTTCAGGAAGAGTTACTAAGCGCAATAGGAAATTCCTGCAAAAGTATATAATTGACATATATAGAAATATATATAATTGACACCTCCCACCTCCTTTCGCCGAAGAAGCTGAATAAATCAATCCAAGAAGGCCTACACAAGGAAAGTGCTTTGCTGTTTCAAACTCTTCCCAGAGTTCCTCCACAACTATAAAGATGCTCACACTCTCAGGTAGGGTGGGTTTAATGGGTGGTGGGTCAAGGGTGGGTGTGGCTTGCATGGGTGTGGGTTGTGTGTGGGTGAAGTAAAAAAAGAGGTGGTCAAATTTTTTCAAAAAAAATTATCTTTGTCTTTTGCAAATCTTGTGAATAAAATGAACCTAAAGTCTCTTCTCCTTTTAAATCATATAATTTGTAAGCAAGGAACTGTATCCATTACAACAACAATTTAAAAAAGTTCATTTGTCCATCGCTTAGTATAAACTTTTTCAAAATGAGATTGCCACCTGAATATTCTTACTATATCAGATTAAACTCTTTTTAGATTAAATCTAACTTTAAATTAAATCTTTTTAGATTAAGATTAAATCTTTTTAGATTAAACTCTTTTTAGAGTATAAATCTTTTTAGCTTTCTCAGATTAAACTCTTTTTCATCTTCTAGTTTTGTGAATGTTTCTGATGGCTTGGATTTTGTTGAGGTATGAATTGTACAGTTGTACTTATGTACAATGTCCTGAATTAAACATAACCATTGTTGAGAACCGAGTTGAGTGAATTTTTTTTATCTGGTCTCTCTTTTCAAGTGCGATTAAAATGCTCAATAACAACCGCTTTTACTTCATTAAAGGTGTTGTATAATATAATACCGTTATATTTAAGAAAATTCATCAATGTTGTTTTGTAGGACTCTGTACCCCTCATAAGTCCACAAATTTTGAGGTTTTTCTCTTGCTTTTAGTAAATATCTGTTGGAAGGCCAACATAAGAGTATAACCTCTTGTTTTTCAAAGGAAGAATCCATGCATATCCACAGAGACTACCAAAGTAAATGGATACCATGATTTTTAAAGATTTTATTTATTTAACACTTAAAGTATATTTGATCCATTTTTATTAGCTTGCCTGTTCGAAGAACAGAGAGCTTTTGCGATACCCCCGGCGTGAGCGTCAGCGTGAAAATGTTAAAGTTTTTGGTGCAAGTTATTTTCGCAGCTTGCCATTCATTTAATATGTGTACTCGGATGCTGATATTTGGCATGGAGATTCCTTTAGGGTATATTATTGATGTAATGAAGTTGAAATTAAAAAATAATTTCAAATGTTTTAAATTTTTGACCTGTTTTGAACTTAACTTTTTTGTAGCACATCAACATTATTTCCTTTCTAATGTTTTTATCTACCACACTATTTTTTACTGATTACAATATACAAATACATATATTGCTTTACAATTATTTGGATCAGACTTCACTGCAATGCTTTATAAAAAATATAATTAGACTAGTCTTTTTAAAAACGATAAATGTATAAACAGGCGAGCATTGGGTGACTTTGACACCAACTCTGATAATACCTGCACTAGTACTTGGGAGACGTGCCATTTGCAGATTTCAACGCTTTTACTCTTTCAGGCATAGAACTAACGAGTTCCGAAATCTTCTCGTTGAATTTCTGCCCAGGCTTCACACAAACGGTTCAGCAATTCTGCCCATGATGTTGGTTTCCTGGACTTTTTTCTGCACAGCTCGATCCAATGTGACGCAGAGGTGTTCAATGGGATTCATGTCAGGAGACTGACTTGGCCATGGAAGTCGCTTGATCCCATTTCTGTCCTGCCATTCTTTGTTCTTTTTTGCAGTGTGGCATGCTGCTCCATCTTCCATGATCAGTGTTGTTTTTGACCATCTGACCAGTGGAAAAGATGGGGAGAAGTCCATTCTCAAGGATAGAAATGAATATTGTAGAGTTAATGTTGCCACCACACTTTACAAGCTCTTACCGACCAGCACTCGAGATTGCTCCCCACACCATCACTGAAAAATCACCGTGTTTGACAGAACTCTTGACTGGGAAGTCTCCAGACCCATATGTGTCCACTGTCAGAAAATTAAACAAATTTGGACACCTGAAAGAGAAGTTTGCCAAAACTCCAAGGGTCTGGTGGCTATCTCGTCAGCCCACTTCTTTTTACTTTGAATGTTGTCTGCTCCAAGAAGAGGTTTTCTCTTTGCTGCTCTCCCATTGTAGCCCAGTTGATGAAGGTACCGCACAGCAGTTCTTGAGCTAAATTGGACCTCCTCTGCAACATCTGCTGTCTTGCAACGGGGAGTTTTCTCAATGGACTACTTGACAGCTCGGAGATACCTTTCTGAGGGCCCAGGTTGACCAGAACGGGAAGCTGTGGATTCCTTTTCTTTGCTGGTGAATTGCACAATCACCTGATTGACCAAAGAAAGCGGAATGCCAACGTTCTGAGCTATCTGACACTGGCTGACTCCACCTTCTGATTGACCAACAATTCGTCCTCTTTGAAAATCACAAAGGTCGTGTGCCTTGTATTTTCTCAACTTTAATATCTTTTCATTATTTAACATTTTAGTTAAATCCAAACTTGTTGGTTTAGCAACATCAGTATAAAGCCAATCTTTTATTGAAAATACCCCATTCTTATGTTGTAGAACATATTTATTAAAATACCAAATACCCTTTTCTTGTAGGTATGCTTGGACACAGAAATGATAATTTTTCTTGAAACCTTCTTGCTGTCATTTATGTATCAGAAATATATGACATTAATATTATGACAGGTAATACTGTTGCAGAAATGGCCCTTAGTGTGTTATTAAATATAAGATTAGCCCAGATTCCCCTTTATATGCATGTTTATTCAGGTTGTTCAGTAATTGGACGTTACATGTGTGTCGGGAGGTGTAGCCGGCTGTCCAGTGTTTGTACAGTGGTGGTGGACCGGGAGGCGCCTTGCTTATTTTTCCTTCCCCTCTCCGAACTAGCCCCGCCCAGCGCTCTGAGAGTGTCGGTCGGTGAGATGTGTCGACAGCCGATTGCTGGAGGGCAGCTGCAATCTCGAGCGATGAACCAATCACGAGTCCCCGGGGGAGTGTCCAGAGAGCGAGCGCCGGTAAGGCAAGAGAGAAATGACGAGTGGGAGCCGCGATTGGTTGTGTAAGGGACGGCTGTGTCTGTCTGCGATCTGCTTCGTGAAAGAGGCAAGAGAGGCTGCTCGAGTCGAGTCTGCGATCTGCTTGGTGAGGAGTGAGTTGACGGCTGTTCCTCCTCGGCGATGGACCCAGCATGCGGGTCGTCCCCGGGTTGAACCTGAATCCAACCACGGAGCCTCTGACTGCCTTTGCTCCAGGCATGGCCCAAAACGTTTTTCCATCCCGTCGATCTGTCTGCGGAACCCAACACCCCGATTTGGCCTGATCTGGTGAGCAGGCCAGGCCTGGATTTGTATGCTGGACCTTGTGAAAAGCCAGCTGGAGCACATTGTGGATCTATCGCTCTTGTGCTGTCGACCTTATGGGGGCTGAATGCGCTGAGGCTGGTGCGTGGGTGGTGCGACAAAAGGACGACGCTGCCATTTTGCCATGCTGCATGCTCGAGCTGGGTGCTCAAATCCGTTGACATCAGCTTGTGACGAGCCGCATTCGTGCCTTCGACATTTTTCCTCTCGTCCATGAAGCATCACCAAGTACTCTGTCTTGTCTGCACGTTGTCTTAGGTTTATCTCACTGGGGTTCCCTTTGAAACCCATAATCCGTAGCTCCCTAGTTAAGATCGGGTTATCGATTAATTATAACGTTCGAGAATGTTTTGCTTGTGTTGTCTTCCCCGATGTGTCCCCAATAAATCTGGCTGATTCATCTGAAAGTTCCCGCATTGAGTTTATTTGTGCCGTGCTGAGGAACAATTCGCTCCATTTGTATTTAAAACCAAAATGGTTACGGACTGGCAGACTCCGCTCGATCTCTGAAAAAAACAGTCTGTAACCGGGTTTATTTCCCCAGCTGGCAAGGCACAGGTGTATGTTGGTATCGTGATCTGAGGCGCGTAACCCGAGACCTGTGCCGAGCCGGCCAGCGTTATAACCCGGAGACGGCGGTGCTGTCAAGTGACGCCGAATCTTCAACATGTGGCTGTCAAGAGTAGGGTGCGAAGCCCATCACTGCCGAATCCTTTACAATAACTCCCCATTGTCAAATCAGTTTGTATTCCCTTACGTACTACATATAATCCTGTTCTTTGTGTTTTCATGATATAAATTACGGCAAAACCGTAATTGATCTTCGCCTGATTAAATTCTTTTATTTGTTGTTTGCTAATCGTGCTTCCACAAATATCATTATCAACACCAAGTGGATAATATTCTTCCTCACGAGACTGAATTCATTCTTTCAGATATTCTCGGTTTATTATAAATGACCAATTATACCCTAAATCATTCTTATCATATCTCCAATGTTCTATTGTCAAACAAACGATACGCCCTTCTTTATGAAATTTTATTTCAATTGGAACTGTGAATTCTGTGGGACCCAGAGATAAAATCAACCCTTCTCTATCTTTGGAATACATTTTATTTGAGGATATACTCTACCAGTCAAAAGTTTTACAACACCCCTATTTTTCCAGTTTTTACTGAAATTTAAGCAGTTTAATGTTTCAATGTACTCTGAAATTAAAGCACAGAACAAATAAACAATTGCAGATAACAAAGAAATCATGGAATCGTTTTGTTGAACAAAATTTGATCCAAATTTTTGACTCTTCAAAGTAGCCACCTTTGGCAGATATAACAGCCGAACATAATCGTCGCATTCTTTCTTCAATGGAAATCAAATAATTTTCAGAAAGTTCTTCCCAACACTGTTGCAGAAGTTCCCACAAATGTGTTGCACTTAATGGTTGCTTTGCTTTCACCCTTCTGTCCAGTTCATCCCAAACCAGCTCGATGGGGTTTAAGTCTGTTGACTGTGCTAGCCATTCCATAATTTGAAGCCTACCGTCTTGTTCTTTTCTTCCAAGGTAGTTCTGACATAGCCTGGAGGTATGTTTTGGGTCGTTATCTTGCCGTAGGATGAACCCCTGACCAACTAGGCGTAGACCAGAGGGCATTGCATGGCACTGCAAAATGCTGTAGTAGCCCTTTTGGTTCAGGGTGCCAGTCACTCTGTGCAAGTCACCGACTCTGGATCCAGCAAAAGAGCCCCAGATCATCACACTTCCTCCATGTTTGACAGTTGATGTCACACACTGAGGACCCATCCTTTCGCCCACTCGATGGCGTACAAAAACCGTACGTGATGAACCGAAGATTTCAAATTTTGATTCTTTGGTCCATAAGACCTTCTTCCAGTTTTCAGGAGTCCACTGGCAGTGCTTCATGGCACAGGCAAGCCTCTTTTTCTTATTTTGCAATATTAGCAATGGCTCTCTTACTGTCACTCAACCTGTCAAACCTGCAGCTCAAAGTCTTCTCTTTACAGCTGAAACTGAGACTTCCTTACTTTCCTCCAGTTTCCAAATGCCTTTTGATGGTGTTGGAAAGTGTACTCACTGACACCTTGGCATACTTTGCAATTTCTTTTAAGGAAATACCTATGCTTTTAAGGGTTACTAGACAACTCGTGAACCCATTGGGATCCCATTGTGACAGCAGTTGATAAAAAAAATCATTTCAAAAACAAAAAAGAAAGCTAAAGCAAACGATACCGCTGAGGTTGTTTGCATTGATCAAATACTCCCGAAGAGTACTGTACTGAATTTGGAATTGATTTTTAAATAATTTTTTTTTGTTGCCCGATTTGAACGAAACTTGATATTGAGCGTCAATGTGATAAAAAAAAAAAGGAGAAAAGAAAGTGGAAGAAATTATGCATAATCTTCTAAAGACAATTTTATTTATTAATGAACACGGAAGTATTAGATCAAAATGGCGATGTTTATTTTATGCTGAAAAATAAATCGTTCTTCGTCTTTACTAAATGTTTGAGATTTTAAAATAAATCATTTCAAGAAAAAAAAAATTGCTCGAGCAAACTATACCGCTGAGGTTGTTTGCATTCATCAAATTCTCCCGAAGAGTACTTAACTAAATCGGGACTTGATTTTTTTTAATAAAAAATCTTCGTTGCCCGATTTGAACAAAACTTGATATTGCACACCACAGGACAATGGTTAGTAAGGTGGCCCAAAAATTTTTGTGCTATCTTGTACCTTTTTGGCTGTATTTCGGAAACATACACACATATATACAACTTGAGAGTTTTAGTAATATATAGATAATGGTCTGTCTGTCTTCTTTTTTTAATTGTCTTTTTCTCGCCATTATGATAGCAATATACTATTCCCTGCAGTGCAATATTATCCAAATAATGCTTCAAAGGGTGTTGCAACACAATCTGTTCCAACACTGCTTTTATACAGACAGAGGGTTTGTAACTAATCAACAAAAGTTGGGACACCTGTAGGAATTGTTTGCATCAACTTTCAAGGCTTAATTTACTTCCATTGCTGCAGAACAGCTGCAGTTGCTAACCCATTACTTGTTCCCTGAAAAGGGCCTTTTTAACAACTTTGAAATTTACATTATTTTTCAGTTTTTGGGAACCTAAACTTTTTTTAACCTTTGGCAGTTTACCACATAGCTTTGTACCATTTCAGGTTCTTCACTGGACTCGAACTGCTTAAATTTCAGTAAAACTGAAAAATCGGGTGTGTTCTAAAGCTTTTGACCGGTAGAGCACTTGATGGTGATGACTTTTGCAGAGGACTGTTGGAATGGAGGAACACTCCTCGGGACATGGGCCACTGCCCGACTCAAGTCGTGTTCGGCCACCCTACACGTACAGCGGTGTCCTAACATCGCTGTACGCTTGCTGCTGAGTGGCAGATGGCGATGGACGAGTGTGACATGAAAGCCACCTCACTGCACACAAAAAGTAGCATGTATTATAGCAAGACTGCAAAGGCATTGAAATCGCAATGGATCAGCACAGACATGTCTGGAACAACACCGGTATCATCGTCGATACCGGTTGGTGTTATGTCTCCACCTATCCTCCCCCTCCTGAAACACTCATGAAATCAAACATCACATTTCCAGCCACTTATTGTCTTGCTATGACCATCCCCATGTGATCGTTAGCAGTACCACCTACAATTGTTGGATGAGGTGGATTTTATGAATCAAGTCAGGTCATTGTGGATACCATGGCAAATGATGCATATTCACTTCCTGTATGGCAATTGGAAATCTAAACATTGAGGACATAGATGGCTGATCAAACATTGCAATATAACACTGCTAGTTATCCAGAGAGTTTGTCTCAAACTTATCCAAATTTGTCTTGACATCCTGTACCAGGCACTTTAGAGAGGCATGGAGCACATTTTAGATGCCCCAGTTCTGTTGTCATCCTGCTGGCTCACGTAACATGTTCTCCATTATCACCCTCTTAAACTGAAGATAGACTGACACTCAATCATGGGAATACATCAAACTGATGACCAATAAGCGATGCTACACTGTCACAAGATCTGTATAGTACATTCATTCCGTGTGCCGACAAAGATGGAGAGAGGTTATGTTTTCACCCCTGTCTGTCTATCTTTTAGCAGGATATCTCAAAAAGTTATTTACAGATTCAGAGGAAATTTGGTGGACAGGTTTGGTGTGTGACAAGGACTAATTGATTTGATTATGGTGAAGATCCAAATGTGGATACGAGAATTTTTTAAGTGGTTCTTCACCATTGAGCGATTGGGCTAAAACAGATATAAAACAGGGTATCTCAGAAACTTGTGGACGGATTCAGACAAAACTTGGTGGAAAAGTTGGGTGTGTTACATGGCCGAATCGATTTGATTCTGGTGAGGATATAGTTTCAAGAATCCTTTTTTTATTTCTTCTCCATTGAGAGAGAAGGCCAAAATGATACATCACATATTTCTTCAAAACATTGCAGAGGGTTTGTCACAAAACTAGATGGATGAGATAGTTAGGTGACAAGAACATGCTGATTAGATTTTGGTTCAGGTCTGGATGTATATCCGGCCTATCAGTGGGATACAAAAAGTAAACTGTTCAGCCTGGCAGAGGTATGCACTCTACTGAGTGCTATGTAGTTGTTATGGTACTTGGAATTTAGTACCTGCACAATTAGTGTTTTATTTTGGAATCATTTCGTATTTGCAATATTGGTTCAGGAAAGATTGAGGAAATATGAACTAGGCTGATACTCATAGCTGAAACAACATGTATCTAGAAACAGCATTGGACAAAAGAAAGCAGTCATCATTGTTGGGCAATGGTAGAACTGGGTGGCTGGGTTGATGACTGCAGCCTGTCTGTCATTGGTGTGAGACACTTTCTGGCACAGTGTAATCAAGTTATCTGTCATGTGATATACCTGTGGGCTTTTGTCAAAAAGACTGAGAGGTCATTAATGCAAATAAAGAACAGGATAGGTCCCAATATATGGAATGAGAAACACCAACCTCTCCAGACTGGGACAGTTAATGGAACACATTGATATTGTAACTGAACTTGGAGGCATATGTCAAAAACAAACTTTAATAATGAGTCAACAAAAGTGCAAAATTTAAAGATTGTCAAAAGTAACTTAATTGCAATAAATCATAACAAACAAATATAATCCATCAAAGAACACGAAAATGCTTACAATTAACAGTTTTCCCCAAGCCAGCCATGTTGAATTATTTCCAAGTTTCAAGTCTCATCTTATCAAACATGTGATCCGCAGCGCTGTGCCAGGTCCACAAAGGAAAACCACAGCATTGCTTACTGGTCACTCCATCCATTCATTGTGTTGGTGTTGGTGCCACCTCAGCGGTCTCCTGGGCTATTGGGCACAATCCTGGACGGGTCACCACTTCAACACACAATATCTGCAAGCTGGCACTCATTTTTGCGGATCCCAGAAGGATGACAGGCTGATTCAGCCCCACCTGGTGTTAATTCAACAACCAAGCAGGATATGAACTCAGGACCCGAGGATCCCAAGCCCACCACTCCAACCATTAAGCCAACACCAGGCATACTCGTCGCTGCAGTTTCAGAATAAACTGTTTTGAATGCCATCATGTTTACATCATTGCTTTACCAAGTCATGTTCATTACCCTGTTTCACGTATGTGTGTGTATGTGTATGCGTGTGTGTGTAACAGCATTATGGAGTCATTGAAAGAACAATGTTGTAAAAGCAGGTCATGGCATTGTCCTGGATATGATACATCAAGAACACAAATTCTTGACACCCATTAAACACCGTTTTGTTATAAACCATCCTAATTTCAACCCATTAATGAGCACATTTTAGATGCGGTCAATACACCTTCATTAGGCATCAGATATGAAGCTTGTGGCCAAGTTTCATCAAAATTGTGTTTGGTTCAAGCGATAATGACCAAAGTATTTACAGACTGACTGACTTACGTACAGACATTGCTCAATCGCGTAAGCTCACTGGACTAAAAATGGTAAAGCAGCACATAAAGTGTATGAGTAACTCAAAAAGGCATCACAAAGAACAAATCTATAAATTCTGTTTTGAAAGAATCCATGCATTGTGTTTCATTACCGATTTAAATCCATGGTGTGTAAACACATCCCAAAGGTCATAAATGATTTATTTTCCCTTGAGTGAGGATAAGGTTTAAAAGCTTTGTAAGCTGTTCCTTTCTATAATCCTTATCTGGCATAAATGATACACATCCAGGCCGCCCCCGATCACCTTTGTCACGATGACTTTCTGCGCATGTGCACTGAACAATCTGGGGCAGCTTGCGTCATTTTGAAAGTGCCGTATTACCGATGCCATTTTAACAATACTGCAAAATATTCTCTGAGCAGATTCTGTGCTGAGACTAAATCAGACAGTAATAGAGATTTTCACGATACACTCAATCACTGCCTGGTAAAATTTCACAAGAACGGTCGTGCTAACATGAAAACTCTTGTGTCCTCAGAAAGTACAACCATTGATGGGACTTGTTCACAAAATGATCGATATTCACCTCCCATCCGAGATCATTTAAAATATGGATACCAAGGAATTTAAAGGAATCTGCAAGTTCAACCTCAGCACTGTCAATAAAAAGAGATTAATTTTTGACCTATTTTTCCAAAAATCAACAATAATTTCTTTTATTTTATTGACGTTGAGCTCCAAGTTTCTGTCTGAGCACCAACACAATATAATTTCGACCTGCTGGTGATAATTACCTTGTTCACCGTTGTGAATCAGTGCCAAAACAGTTGGGCGATGCTGTAAACTGTTGCACAGGACATTCAGTGATGTTTTCAATCCCAAAGTATGGACTTGACATACTGTTGTGATGCCAGGTATCGATGGCGAGCACGACAGCTCGAGGGAGCAGTGGAGTCGGCTCCACTGAACACACCGGAATCGAGGTCGTGACTCTCGGATAAGTCCGGAAGACACGGGTCCCTTACAGGACCATGAATCGCCAATAATTCGACCGCATGGGGTAGGGTTAATTGCCAAACTTCAGTATACCTAAATACCCACGCGGCAAAGCTACCGGGGAATTCACACCCTCGACGGACCTCGAGCAGAACGGCCGTTACCGGACTCGAACCGTGTGTAACCCGAGCGGTGGTCAGCAAGGCCTGTCGGACCAAATGAACAATTTACAACCTCGCCATTTCTCAACACACACCGTGCTCAGCCAATAAAAGAAATGACAGGGAATAAGCTGGGACATCCAACAAGAGGGAAATTTATTTTACAATAATGGGCAAAAACCGGGAAGGGAAACAACGAGCAGATTACAACCGAATATATTCCAATGTACAATAACGCAAGCACTTAACGATTCCACTTAACAGACGGGCACACACACAGACACTCTCCCCAAAAAAAATGATGGCTGCGGCCTTTATTGATACCCCCAGCTCGGAGGGAAGGTGAGCTGGAGGTGAGAAGCTCTAGCTTGGACCTTCCCGCTTCGTGCGGTTTTTGATGATCCGGTTCAGCGGGACTCAAACCCGCAACACAATGCAATGATGGACGCCAGTCGGCACGAAGGTGGATCAGACAGAACGCCGGCAGGCCAGACGAGACGACCAGGCGACGAGGCTGTCAAGGCGACCAGGCGACGCGACCTTGACTGGACCTCAACACAACTGAACTCCATTCGACTCCAACTAAACTCCAGGTGGATTGTAACTTCACTCGAGCACAGTCGGGTCTCAACGCTTTCTTGCCCAACAACTGCACTGGACCGATCGCCACCTCACTCACGCACAGTCGGGTCTCAATACTCTCTTGCCACAGTCCGATCGCGCCGAATCAATATCCCCTCCTTGTCCAGGTGGGGAGGGATGCCTCCTCACGACCCGCTCTCCCTCACTGGACGGTTTTCGTGCGTAAATGCGCTCGTCACCTCTGTCACTGGCCAAAACGGGCGCCAAGTCTGTTGATTGGTTCGGGGTGTGGTGACATCATCGGACCGCCCCTCACAGTGGGGGGGTCACATTGGTCGAAGGACGGCAACCTCGCTCACATCACCCCGATTGGGCGAGAGCCACCGTGAGGTTCCGCCTTGAACTCCACCCACCGTAGGCGCTATGGCGTCGGGTTGAGGAAGCGAGGCGAAGGCGTGTTGTTGTTGTTATCGTTGTTGTTCAAGATGTCAGATATAAAGATTGAAAGCCTGAATGAGATAACTTCGCAGCGCATGAACACTTAATTACCCACTAAACAAGGGACGGGACCTTTACTAGAAACACACACTTACCGATATCACTGTTCTATAAGGACCTGAAAGTTGAGTGCTCATGGCTGTCAGATTCGTAACAATACATCCTGGCCAACAATATTTGTAAATCTCCCCTGGAAACCTCTCTCAGTGATACATCACACCATGCACCAATCTCCCAAAGAGAAATTCTCAGACATATCAGCAGCACCTGTATTGAATAAGGAACTTGGAATTGCAGGAAATAGAGCCATTGCCAAATCTCTCTCACTTTCCAGCATGCTATGATTTGCAATGATTGACGGTTCAGTTTCGATGGCACCGATTCAGTTTGGTGACATCTTTTTCAAAATTATAGTGGACAACATGCATCCAGAGGGTAGTCTTCTCCCCAGGGATTGGTACTTGCGACATGTTCGTGGATTTCATCCGTTGAGACCTGGAAGACTTTTTTCTTGTCCGTTGGACAGAAATGTAATTGTACAAAAAAAAAAAATGGAATTGTACATTGTCAATTCTGTCCAATCATTTCTGGTTTCAAGATTTTTTTTACATCCGTAAGGTGTGCCGCATGAAAGCCTGACAACCTATTATACATCTCAACACAGAGTTCGTGCATGGTATCCGAGTACAGCCTACATGTCCCGATTCTTGAATAAGAATGCTTCAGGCAGTTTAAGCAACACTTGCAGAGTTTGAAATCACCTTATCTAGAGCACATATCCACCAATAAGCCATTCATCGACACCTTGAATACTGCTCTCTCATCTTGGCTGGCTCCCCTGGCTTACATCTTGCTTAGGTTGACCCTGTGGAAACCAAGGCTCTCAAGATCATTGGAATCTTTCACGATGAAGCTGAGTCTATGGGCCTATCACTTCACCATCATCGACAGGAGGGTGGTCTCTGTCTTGTTCCACCACATTTTTTGCACTCTCTTGCACTTTCTGCCCTCTCCTTGCTTCGTCCCCCTGCCCAGGTATCGGCAGGACGCACGCAGTCTACCAGCAACCCACTCCTCGTGAAACGGCCTAAATCCAGAACCATTGCTCACCTCCACTCATGTATTCATCTTTTTCCCAACTGTATTCAATCCGATTCTTCCTTCCAAGTCTTCATGACATCTGTTCACCACCATCTGAAGTCATCCACTAGCCAAAACCATGATTTTTTTCCACACACGTCAAAACATCCCGCTCCACTCATAAAAAATATGCTTTCGTATCCATCTTGTCCACCCCTTGTATTCTCCTCTCCCCCTCAGTTACCTGCATCCCTTGTTTGTCAGTCTCAGTCTATTTTTCCCTCCTCCTTGCTGTTGGAGTTTTGCCTTTCTACTGCTGTTCTCTTTGTTATGTTGTGTCCTGATCTGTTTGGTGCCCTTCAGCTATTCCACAAGCCGAGAAGACCATGAATACGTATGTTAAAAAACAAAGGTGAGGGTTGAAAGAACGTTCTCCTTCTCATGTGCAAAATACAGTGAATGAGTGAAGATCAAAAGACAGTGGATCAGGATGAGGGAGGACTTAAAATGGTGTATTGCTTGTTGAAACCTCAGGAGGGAATATCAAGATTGGACCATCACTCATCCATTGCCTTTTCTTCTTCGATAAGCTCATCCAATGCTCAAATTTAGTGATCGTAATGAGCACCAGAAATGTGGGATGCCATCCAGACCAGGGCTTTTGAATTTTGGAATTTTTCGAAGTGTTTCAGAATTTTTTGATTTGGCAATTATCACTTGAGGAATAGCCTCTCGATGTTGCTTCTTCTGTTCCAAGTTTTGGATCTATTCCAACTTCTTGTGGTCTTCTTTTCAGTTTTCATAAATCCCTTTCCAGAACTAGCTCATGTTTTTCTTGGGTGGAGGGATTGCAACACTGCTTCTGTTTTCTTAGTTTTTGATTGAATCCTATGAGTAAATTTTCAAACAGCTGGTCTTTTCTTCTGTCATTTATTTTGTTAGTTGTTATCTCCATTTGCAGATACCAACTAACGAGAGAATACCAAAAAAAACAAGTCACCTTCCTGAATCCAGAACCACTGCTCACCTCCTCTCATTTATTTCCTTTTCCCACCTGTGGAACCACCTTCCACACCCTCTTCAATCTAAGAGAAGATCAAAAGACATGTCAGGATGAGAAAGGACTTGAAATGGTGTATTGCTTGTTGAAAACTGGGGAGGGAAGATCAGGATTGGACTACCACACATCCGTTGCCTTCTCCCCTTGGATAAGCTCATCCAATGCTCTCCTGTGTGAGTACTCAAATGCTTATTCAAATCGCCTTTATAAGAGAAACCCTGATCACAAATCGAGCATTTGTAAGGACGCTCTCCTGAATGGACACTTGTATGCTTATTCAAACTGCCTTTATGAGAGAAAGCTTTATCACAGATAGAGCACTTGTGCAGGCATTCTCCTGCATAAGCGATACGATGGCGATCCAAGTTATGTTTATGACTAAAATCCTTATTACAAACAGAGCATTGATATGGACGCTCTCCTGTATGGATCCTCATATGCTTTTTCAAACTGCTTTCATGAGAGAAACCCTCATCACAGACAGAGCATTTGTAAGGACGCTCTCCTGTATGGATCATCATATGTTTATTCAACTTGCCTTTTTGTGAGAAGCCCTTATCACAGACGGAACATTTGTATGGACGCTCTCCTGTGTGGATCCTCACATGCATATTCAAATAGCCTTTTTGAGAGAAAGCTTTATCACAGACAGAGCATTTGTAAGGTCGCTCTCCTGTATGGATCCTCATATGCAATTTCAAATGGCCCTTTTGAGAGAATCCATTTTCACATATGGAACATTTGAAAGGTCGTTCTCCTGTATGGATCCTCATATGCAATTTCAAATGGCCTTTATGAGAGAAACCTTTATCACAGACAGAGCATTTGTGAGGATGCTCTCCTGTGTGGATCCTCATATGCTCATTCAAATTGCCCTTTTGAGAGAAACCTTTATCACAGACAGAGCATTTGTGTGGGCGTTCTCCACTGTGAGTCCTCATGTGTATTTTGATGTTTCTCAGTGAAGGAAAATCTCTACTGCATATATTACACTTATAATGCACTTGTCTTTTGATAACCTTTTTGGGTTTGTATAATTTAATATTTATCTTTGTGCTGTTTTCACCAGACATGCACTTGTATTTTGAAGGTGGTGAGTCTTGTTCTTGGGATTGTTTCTTCAAAATGGGCATCTTCTTCACTGTCAAGCTGCTCCTGGACCTTATCTGCCCAATTCGACTTCTTGATTGTTCTATAAAAACAAGGAAATAAGTTATTTTACAATTTTTTGTCAAACTCAAAATACAAAATATTTAAGAATTTACGAAAATTTTATAAACCCTGAATTTAAAAGATTGAATGTTCATTTTGTTGGTTTCTGCTCACCTGCTGCAGAACAGACAGTGCTGCCATTTGTCAAATGAACATCTCAATCTTCCTTTACAGATTGATATCTTAAAGTTTCGAGACAGATGATTTGTTGCATTGTCTCAATTCCACATTTACAGGATAGACATCACCTGAGTACAATTCACATCTGCTGTAAAGGCCTGGTCACACCTTGACGTTTTAGCCAGCGATGGCAACGTATTAAAATGTATGTAAAACGCTGGCTTACGTTGAACTTTTGATGTTTTTTTTTTAAGATTCGGACGTATTCATAGCGACTTGGTCTTATGTATAACGCATTGGTAACGGACACAGAACGTTTCGTTGTGTTATAGATAACTTATACCAACGAATGCTGAACCTGTTGTCGGCCTACACAACCGATGCCCAACGATAGTCTAACTTAGGCATAGCGCGTTGCACGCATCGCCAACGATGTCGTGACGTAGCCTATTAAAAGGCTGACGCACAATGATTCGAATCATAACTGCCGTAGAAATGGAAGTGTCAACATCGCGGTCACACCTTGGCGATCTTGCCAACATATGCCGACCTAAGAAAAATGTGTCTAAAACGTTGAGGCACGTCAAATACGGTATACGTGAGTAGAACGCTAAAGTACGCTATCATACGTCATAGTAAGTAGAGTACGTCAAGAAATTTTAAACATGTTCAAAATTTTACGACGTACTCGGCGTTTGACACACGTTCCGCATGCGATGGAGATAAGTTTTACACACGATATGTGGACGCTTACACACGTCCACAAAGGCTACTTATAAGCTACTCATAAGTCGAAACACGTCGCGGTAATGTCTTTTTTACGCGAAACTTATTTCTAACTCATGTTTGACGTGCTTCGAACCAATTCTTTATGTAGTCCCAACACACATCGACGTATGTAGACGTATTCCAATGGCGTCTTCCGGTCGACAAAAAAAATAAATTAACGTGTTTCTAGCTTACAACTGCCATATAAAGACGTGTTCCCAGCGGTTTTGGGAATTGGTATATAAAAATGCTGCTCATAAAAGGGGAACCCAACAGTGTTTTCGAGTCCTTTTTGAGTCGATGTCCATGTCAGCAGTAACAGTATCAGTATCAGTATCAGTATTAGTAGTAGTTTGTTCATGTTGGCAGTAGTAGGTGAGTGTGAGGGGGAGGGTGTGGGTTATGATGGATCGTCCTTGCGTTTAACGATTTAACGATTTAAATGATAACTCAACGATTTAAATGGCTGCATCTCCACTATTGAAAGTAGACGCTTGCGCTCAACAATTGGATTTTTTTTACACTCAACGACTTTTAAACGGTACCACTCAGCTATTTTCATTGTTTACAATGAACGATTTAAATTGCTGTCACTCGCCTTTGTTTTTTGACGCTGGCGCTCGGAAATTTTAATCGTTTCTATTGAACGTGCTAAATCGCTCAAACCCCACTATTGAAAGTAGACCCTTGCGCTCAACAATTGGATTTTTTTTACACTCAACGACTTTTAAACGGTACCACTCAGCTATTTTCATTGTTTACAATGAACGATTTAAATTGCTGTCACTCGCCTTTGTTTTTTGACGCTGGGGTTTGGAAATTTGAAGCGTTTCTTCTGAACGTGTTAAAACTCTCAAACTCGACTATTTTAAATAGATGCTGCCGATGGAGAATTGGAATCATAGCCAAGCTAGACATCGAAGTGTGAACATCCTCGTCATGCCGAAGAAAAGTTTGAAGAATGCTGCAAATAAGTGTCCTGGCCGTGGCCGTGGACGATGACGCAAGGACGATCCATTATACCGACGTCTTTCAGCCTATGAGTAACTTAAAAGTAACGTCTGTCGACGTGTGGCAACGATCGCGTAACGTGCCAACAACACGTTAATCATAGGTTAGAAATAAGTTTCGGGTACGCTAAACATTACCTCGGCGTGTCTCAACTTATGATTAACTTACAAGTAGCATGTGTTGACGTCTGTCAACGATCGCAGACCGTGCATACAACTTGTGGCCAGCGTAGCGGAACGTGTGAGTCATACGCCAGCATACTTCGTGAAATTTCAAGCATGAAAAAAATTGAGGACAACCAAAAAGTACAACGTTTAAAGCCAACGTACAACGACGTATGGCAGTGTTTTTCAGCGTGCTCTCAATGTTATCAAAAAAACTTACCCATAACGTATTCAACGTGTGCCAGCGTTTTAGAAAAAAAATTCAAAAATCGGCATACGTTGGCTAAAACGTCAAGGTGTGACCGGGCCTTAAGAACAAGGCTCCATAATTCTGCCGTCATGATGGGAAATGTATATATACAAGCTGGTGTGTGTGCAGCAAACATTTCAGAGGTATTTTCCCATGCTCGACTCGGTATATCTGTAAATTGGTGTCTATAATCCGCACCATAATTTTCCGACCTCTTGCGCTGACTTCCGGTTCAGGGATTTTTCCACATGTTGATCAAATCCGCCATTGCTGCACCCACCTCATTACAACCAAGTTCTCCAAACTGGCTTGTTCGCGTTTTTCTGGTGTATCTTTTATGGGTCGCCGAAATAGGTGACTCTTATTGTCAGTAATTCTGTCTGTTTGTTTGTTTGTTCATTTGTCATCAGCATAATTGGTCGTAAACGTGAGCCGATTTTGACCACATTCGGGTGGTAGGTACATCTTATGACCTAGTGCTTTGGAAATTGTGATGGTTGCTAGGGACGCCTTGGTTCCCGAGCAACAACCGAAAAACGTTCAAAATCGGTACCGTTCACGCGAAATCAATTCCGAAAGCCATTATCCAACGTAGGGTTATGAAATTTGGCACGAATGATCTACAGGTGATGCTCTGTCAAATATATTCCAGTTTTTGTGATATATGGAATTATTTACCCGCAGCGTCCACTACAATTAGAGTATGCGTGAAAATTGGCGAAAATTGAAGGCCCCCTCGTGACCAGGTGAGTGTATCGATACCAATGAAACTTTGCAGGTTCATGGTACTCAATGAGTACTACAACTTTGCCTCAGGACATATTGACCGATTTCGCTTCGGTCAGGGGTCAAAGGTCAATTAGTGCAAAAATCGATAATATGCGAGAGCTGGAGGTGCCTTCGCGCCAAATGCTACTCCTCTTAAGGTTATGGTCGGATGGTCATGAAAATTCACACTAATCATCTGGAACACATTGTGCACAAACGATTGAGCCGGATTTTCGATTTAGATCTTTGTTCACCCACAGCACCCCCCTTGAACTTTGGGGATTTCCGATTTCAAACCGCATTTTCAGTACTTTTCATTCAAAAGGATACCGAGTAGTTATCAGTCGATGAAACTGGATGAGATTTGATATGCATAATATTAAGGGGATTCCCTATCCGCTATATGACATCCATTTTGCTCTATATCTTATAGTTTCCAAATGGCAACCCTCTCAACTTGTGTGTCGGAGGACCATTAAGCATTCCTGCTGAAACTTCAAAATACACTAGCTCCAAGACAATTGAACTGAATCAAATGAAACTTTACATTCTTATAGACCGTAATGAGTACTACAACTTTGCTCATTTGCATAATGACCTATCTCGATTAGTTCAGGGGTCAAAGGTCAATAAGTGCATTTTTCGGTCAAAATGTCGATTCAAATCCCCCGACTGGCAAAACGGCTGAACCGATCCAAACAAATTTTTGCACGTGAATACTCCCCGATGAGTAGTACAAGTTTGCTCATTTGCATAATGACCTATCTCCACTTGGTCAGCGGTCAAAGTGTCACAATACTAACAGTCCTGCTTGGTGACCCATCGCCACCTCCCGGCTTGTTTATTAATTTATTTGTATACATTGTCATCCAAGTGTTACTGTTATATCCCATCAAAAACAGAATCTTTGTGAAATAAATTATGAATGCCAAAGAGGCCTTTTGTACATGTGCTGTGTGTGTGTGTTTTCAGTACTACTCACCACACACTTTTAACCTGCTGTTTGCTAGTGCTAAACTGCAATTCTCAAATAGTCTTTTATTCCACAAGTCTCGACTATGCACATAATAAAATAATTTTTAGCATTTACATGAGTGGAAATTTCAAAAATGTTAATCATAAATGTTCTGTTCCTGAATTAAAAGCAGACTCAAATACAGGAATACGAGAAATATCAATGGGTGAGAGGTGTCTGGTATGTACTATTTGCTGTTGATACAATGAGCTAGTGGCGGCAGTGGTTACAACACATACGTATACTTCTCTTCTCACCAACAGATGCAAAATCTCGTATAATTTGTCTTGTGGCCCCGGAACCAAACAACAACAAAAAGATCATTTGTAATGGTACTCAAACCCATACAACTCGCACTCCAGTAGATGATAAATGGAGTTTCTGGGACTCCCATTCAAATGAATGGGGAAAAGAGAAAAACTTTCTGACTCAAGCCCCAAAAGCCCAAAATAGGAGACTGATTTTCTCCCCACCTATCCCCTTCCCTCCCATACAAGCAAATGTAAAATTCAGACTGATTTTCTCCCCACCTATCCCCTTCCCTCCCATACAAGCAAATGTAAAACTGAGTGATTTTCTTTCCACCTATCCCCTTCCCTCCCATACAAGCAAATGTAAGATTGAGACTGATTTTCTCCCCACCTATCCCATTTAGGCCATAGGCGAAATAGGGCCACCATGGAACCCCCGCCACCCACCTCCCAACAAACTACGCTTTTTTGAAGTGTCTGGATATGCTGAATACGAATTTGAATGTTAACATTGAAAATATTGGGATGCACGACCTGTTTTAGCCTCATGAAAAGGGGTACCGTCAAAAATGAATTTTCTTCATTTGTGCCAAAAGCGATTTCCGTACACAATTAGAATGGCTTCTGGACGACCAATTACAATGTCGGACTGCACATATTATGGCTTATATGAAACATAATCTCATGCTGGTTCCATGTATGTATCGAAAATTTATATATCCAAGAGCTTATATAACATGTTGAGTACATGTACTGTATCGTCTTATTAACTGCCCATTACTATGTTGCAGAGTTTTCAATAAAGCTTATTTTATCCTGTTTCTTGTTATATATCCTGCTAATTAACCATGAGGTGACAAGCCAATACCAACTGCATTCCACTTGATGCCAAAATGGATCCAATATCTTGGATACCCGCAATGTTATCACATCCTAAATTGCATATGGTTAATCTCATTGTGTTTGTCAACTATGAGCAGAGCCTCCATCGAGGTCAATACCTGACACAGAAATGAGTTGGTGCTGAAGAGAAAGCTTGATTTCCCATGAACAAAGATATCCATATTTAAATTGGTATTGTGTGAATTTTTTTTCCTCCACATAATTATATTTTTAATGTGCAGAATATGGCCATTGGAGCAGTAGTACAGACACCTCCCCCTCAAGGAACTTCATCAACAAATATTCATTTGCAGATTACTTAAGAATTATTCCCATCATTTACATTGAAGCCAACAGGTTAGTTAAGATACAATTCATTAATTATGACTAGTGCATGCCTGTACGTGTGTGTCCGTACGTGTGACCGTACGTGCGTGGCCGTACATGCAAAATATAATAATAAAACTTTCAAACCGCGTGCCACAAACAACAACCACACAGGCCGTTCCTTCGCTCTTGCGTGCCCGTACGTGCAAAAAAAAAAAAACTTTCAAACAACCACACAGGCCGTTCCTTCGCTCTCGTAAATGACGACTGGATTGGGGCATTGTGTTTATCTATAAATGCGCATAAGAAATCGAGAAATTATTAGAATACAGTAAAGTCATCACTATCCGGAAGTAGTGCGTGCCCGTACGGAATGTTCACATGCATTCCACGAATTATCGCTTGCATATAAGTAACTGCTGTGATACTTCCACACACAGAGTTAATTAAAATCCAAATTAAAATCAAGTTTACCTCCCTGTCTTTGCCAGCCATGACATTCGCTGCCATTGACCATTGCCACTCTGACGCCATGGTGGTGACAGGGTAGGATTTGTAGGAGACCTGAAAGTACAGTGTCATTTGGTATTCCATGTTCGAGTTGTTTTAGTTTTAAAATAGTTAAAAAAAAATAGTTTGCAAAGCATACCACCAAAATGATGATGCATTTTGTTGGCAAGAAAAAATTGAGAAAGAAATCGAGAAAGAATACAGTAATCGTCACTGACAGGATTGGGGTATTGTGTTAAAGAAAATCGAGAAAGAAATGGAGAAAGTACAGAAATCGAGAAAGAAAGAATACAGTCATTCGATAAATGGAGAAAAAAAATCGAGAAAGAATACAGTAAGTCGCCACTCTCCGGAAGTTCGCATATCGCAGTTACGATTATTTGCAATTTAGTTTTAATGGCCAATTATTCAATTAGCACCAACGTATTTTGCCTTTTCGCAATGTCATTGCAAGGAAAAACATAAAGAGAAGAAGAAAGAGGAGAAAGAAAAAAAAACGTGAAAAAAAATTTACTTCCTGCTTCGGAGCATACCAACCAGCTAACTCTGATGTTACCGAAATTTAGGCATCGTCTAATATGAAAACGATCATAACTTGGGGCATTGTGTTCATCTATAAATGCGCATAAGTAATCGAGAAATTATTAGACAACACGAAGTCATCATTATCCGGAAGTCCGTACGTTATAACTCGTAATGGGGAACACGGTTGACTCGTATAACTCGTAATCGGCCACGCCTACGCAGTAATGTGTCCTGTCATTGGTTGGTAAATAAATGGCCATAACTTGGGAAGCACTTCTCCTATTAATATCAAACCTTGAACAGGCACATCCTCAGGTCCCAGCAATATACCTGGCAAGTTTCAATTAGATCGGACCAGTGGTTGTCGAGAAACAGCGGTCACACACACACACACACACACACACACACACACACACACACACACACACACACACACACACACACACACACACACACACACACACACACACACACACACACACACACACACACACACACACACACACACTGCTGGAATTATAGAAAGATATTAACATCAAATATGTAGTTAAGTTTTCTCTTTTAGGTCAAAGACAATCACTTAAGTCAATTATGAATAGCAAAATAACTATCAATTTTAAATTTAATCACAGATATGACATTTTAAATTTTTTAATGTTGGCTTTCTTATCTATTTGCAGGTTCACAGAGGCTGAGTGCAACCATGCAAAGTGATGTCTGACCCAATGAACTCATCAGAACGTCAAGAGAAAGAAGGCCCCCCCAACCAAACACCCAAAGGATGGTGGCAGTGGAGGCCAAGGGACAAGGCCAAAGTCCAGGAGTATCATATACACATCCCTGGGCTTCAGTATGGACTTCTCGTGGCATTATCAATAAGTGCAGAATCTGATGAAAGACTTGCCAGGTTGAAGGACATACGTGACAGGAGACTGCCTCAGCCATTAGAATCTGTTCACCGAATGACTGCCACCTGTGACCTCATACCAGACACCATTACTGAAGGTGATAGATATCACAGAGAATGTCAGCAAATATTCACTATGAATCTCAATCGACTTTCCAGTCATTATGATCCATCTGAACCATCATGTTCCAAGTTAAGTCGGAGGGGGCTCAGCTGGTGACAAGGTACTATTCTCACCCGATTGTATATTCTGCCACTCGATGGAGTGGAAGAAAGTGAAAGTCAAAGGGACATGGACTACTGAGGGCTTAAATCAGTTTGAGTTTGATGGATGGAGAATGGTGGTCAAAACTGCTGAGGACAAATTAGATGAGAAGTTGCTGATCAGAATTAGAGGCCATGATTTGTTTGCTACAGAAGCTAAATACCACAAATCCTGCAGGGTCCAATACACACAAAATGCAGACAAATGGAGAAGTACAAGCATAGAAGACAAGGAGCAACAAATCAAACTAGCTGAGGCACACAGTGAAGCGTTTGGTGCTGTATGCCAAGTAATCGACAGGGATATCATCATCAGCAAGAATATGATGAAACTGTCAGAGCTAACTGAAATTTATATCTCTCACCTGAAATGCACCAACTTCCCCAATCCCAAATTTAGTGGAGAAAACCTCAAAGCTAAGCTGGAGAAACATGACAAATACAAGGACATACTGGCCTTCTGCACACTAAACAGAAGAGGCAACTTCCAGTCTTACATTGTTTACAGCTCTCACCGTGACATTAGTGACACAGTTCGATGTGCAGATGAACTTGGTTGTAGGGACATGATCCAGGATGTTGGAAATTACCTACATCAAGTGATTCTGGAGAGCTTCGCAAAAGCTGATGACTTGAAATGGCCTCCATCTGCCCAGGACCTTGGAAACATGACAGCTGTAATTCCATCACAATTGGAAAAAAAATTTGAATTACCTGATATCAGGCAAACCAACTCCTCACACGTCGAAAGTGCACAGGCTCGTGACTTCAACTGGGCAAGATATTTGTCGTGCAACATCGAATGGGGAATGGAAACTCCCGAAGCATATGCTCATATGCATGACACTTCGTCACCTTTTCAGGAGCGAAAAATTGATAACCTTGCTGAACCTAATGGGACACTCAGAAAACTACTCATTCTCACTAGAGTTGGAAACTGCCCTTGCTCAGGCTGTTGCTGAAACATCAAGTCTGCTGTCAACGCAAATCATTCGATCACCAGGGGCCCCTTCCATTTTCCACTCTGAATTTGATAATTTTGACCAGTTACTGAACAACCTCACTAGAATGGTCTCAATCCACACTACACTGTTTTCATCAGAAATTTATCAAGATTAACCAAATCACAACTATACAAGAGAAAATGTAGAACGTATCTTTGAAAGAGATGTCTCAACTCCTTTCATACAAAAGAATGATTAAATCAACATTCGAAACATTGTAGTAATCATGAATCAACCGTAATCAATTTACCAAAAGCAGGTTCAAACATATAATTCAAAGATTTTAATAAATCTATAAAACATCTGTTTGTGATATATGCTGATTTTGAAAGTATCCTTGAAAAGATAGATACTGTTTCTCCAAATCCAAATAAATCGTACACAAATAAATATCAAAAACATACTCCTTGTGGCTTGTGTTATTATATCAAATCATCTGTTGGTGATGAATAAAAGTGAGAATTTTATGGAGAATATGCCTTGGGGGAGTTTGTAAGACGATTGGAAAAAGACTATACAAGACGAAGAGACATAATGGTGAAAACCCATAAACCAATGTCATTCACAAAGAGAGAGAAAAAGGAATTTAGAAAGAACAGTATCTGTCATATTTGTGCAGAGAAAATTGAGGGAGAGGTCAAAGTTCGGGATCATTGTCATCTCACTGGAAAATATAGAGGTCCAGCTCATTCCCGTTGTAATCTTAATTAGAAACCCCCAGACTTTATTCCTGTCTTTCTTCACAACAACGCTCATGATGATACACATCTATTTTATTTATAAATGAACTTTCAAAGACATCTGGAGATATTTCTGCCATTCCTAACACAGATCAAATATACATCTCATTCACAAAAACAATTCATACATCCCCCATAACCCATATCAGATTTCTTGAAACATACAAGTTTATGGCAAGTCCATTATCTAACTTAGCATCAAATATTAAAAACTTCCCGAATCTTAAATCACATTTCTCACATCAAGAAGAGATTGATCTCTTCTCACAAAACGGAATATACCCGTATGACTGCATGGATTCATTTGATAATTTTAAAGAAACAAAACTTCCTTCAAGGGAAAGTTTCTTTTGCAAGTTAAACTAGCATCCGTTGAAGCCAAAGTCTTCGATATCCCCCGCCATAGTAAATGAGGACAAGGTTTTCACTCCACTTACAAGCCATTTAAGATACTGGATTATTAGGGAAATTCATCTCAATCCAACTTGTTTACATGGAAACGGAATTTTTTTTTTAAATCTGTAAACATCAAAAGGCACGAGTTCACCACTTGCTTGATATGTGTACCAAATTTCGTAAAGATATCTTGAGGGGATTTGTGGTTAAGCTCCGGAAAGGAAATGTGACGGACGGTAGGACGAATGGACGGACGCAACTTATGTCTATCAATTCACAAGTAGCAAAAGGCACCAGTTCAATTTATTCTTGATGTGTGTACCAAATTTCATAAAGAAATAGTTAATAGTTTTGCAACTATGCTCTGGAAACAAAGGTTAACCTCAATTATTTCTTAACACTCAACTTGTTTCCACGGAAAGTGACAGAAATCTTTTTGGGGGAAATCTCTAAATATCAAATGGCACCAGTTCACCACTTGCTTGATATGTGTACCAGATTTCGTAAATATATCTTGAGGGGATTTGCAGTTAAGCTCCGGAAACGAAATGTGATGGACGGATGGACGTACGGACGGCCGTACAGAACCCATTTCTATATCCCCCGCCAACTTCGTTGGTTGGCGGGGGATAATAAAACTCATATTTCCGATAGAGATTATGCACAAGCTAAAAAGGTTTGGGAGAAGTTTAATATAAAGAATCTTGGAGAATATCATGATTTGTATCTTAAAACTGATGTATTGTTATTGGCTGATGTGTTTGAAACTCTGAGAACAGTCTGTCATAATAAAAATTCTTATGGACAAGTCTGAAGACGATGATGGTTCACGAGCGGTATTTGATGATGTAGATTGTTTCAGAAGTCAAAGATGAGACAATGTGATAATGTTTGACCAAGTTATAAAAATGATTAACATGATGTGGTACGAGTGACAGGTTATTAGCTGCAAAATGTTGAAAACCCGGTTTCATTCAACAACATTAAAAAATTGACCTTTGCATAACCTTTAAAGGTCACAAAACAATGTTGTGGACATTAAAATAAGGAAACAGGATACGTGCTATAGCTTAATGGAGTTAGTTCGTCGAAGAAGGTCGAAAACCCGGTTTGATTCCCACAACTTTGAAAATATCACCTTTGTGAACTTTAAAGGTCAAAGGTCAAGGATTATGACCTTTGGTGCAAAACTTCCTCAGGAACATTCCAGGAACAATACAACGTCATATTGGCTATATGGCATTTCGCACTCCTCGGATTAGTCATACTTTGATGAAATCAGCGTAAAAACAAACTTGAAGGGGGCGCCACGGGCAAGGTGTTCGAGATAGAGCAAAATGGTTTCAAGACTTTAGGCGGGGAATGACCTCAAGATTATGCATAAAAAATATTGTCATCCTAGCTCTCAAAATCTGGGTGGTCGTATGATTTTTATGTCAAAATTCGAAATTTTCTAAGTTCATGACCTTCTGACCTTGGGAAGAAAATGAAAAAAAAAATAATCGAGCTCCATGTGGCTATGCAGGTGCCATTGGGCTAACCAAATACCGAAAACCCCTGCCAGATTCGACAAACCCCTCGGAGAAGATGGATTTTTATGTCAAAATCACAATTTTCTAAGTTCGTGACCTTGTGACCTTGTGACCTTGACATGAAAATGAAAAAAAAATCGAGCTCTGTGGGGCTATGCAGGTGCCATTGGGCTAACCAAATGCCGAAACCCCTGCCATATTTGACAAACCCCTTGGAGAAGAAATTTTGTCAAAATTCGCAATTTTCTAAGTTCGTGACCTTGACCTTGGGACGAAAATGAAAAATCGAGCTCCTTGGGGCTATGCAGGTGCCATTGGGCTAACCAAATACTGAAACCCCTGTCAGATTCGACAAACCCCCGAGGAAAAGATGCAAATTGAAATCGGCTACCCCTAAAAACATGTTTTTTGGGCGTGGCTCCGCCCATAATAGGTGCACCACGCCCATTTTCAGTAAACAACTAGATCATGATATAAACCTCCCACCAAAATTTGGTCAGGATCGGATCAAAACCCACGGAGCTATGCTCGGAACAGACAGACAGACATACAGACAGAGACACAACAATAACGAATATAGTGGTCACTTATTTTTTCGTGAAAATATTTTTTCGTGAAGCAATGAGACCCCGCTCACTATTACACGGCCCCGGGTTTGGCTTGGAGTGCTATGTTAAAAATGACAAAACAGAATTTGGAAATAATCAGTGATACAGATATGCTTTTAATGATAGAGAAGGCTAAAAGAGGAGGAATATCTCAAGTATATTCCAAGAGATATGCTTAAGCAAATAACAAATATCTTCTTGATTAAAATAAGAATGAGGACAACTCTTACCTGATGTATTATGATGCTAACAATTTGTATGGGTGGGCTCTGTCTCAATCTTTACCTGATGGAAAACTTAAATGGGTTTAAGAAAAACATTATGAAAAAGTTTTGCAAGACATTGTTGTCTCCTCTCAAAAAGAATTGGATGAAGTTGAAGTTGGATATGATGTTGAGGTTGATTTAAAATATCCAGAAGAACTTCATCACAAACATAAAGACCTATTTATGCCCCTGATAATGTCCAAGAAAAGAATGGTTAAGTAATTATCAAGTCATTTAATATAAAAGGTAAAACTCCAGAAAAACTACTTACAACATTAAATGATAAAGAAAGTTATGTTTTGCATTTAAGGAACTTAAGACAATATTTATCTGCTGGGATGAGAATGAGGAAAATTCATAGGATTTTGAAATTTAAACAAAGTCATTTGTTTAAAAGGTACATTGATTTTAATACAAAAAGGAGAACAGAAGCAAAAACAGATTTTGAAAAGGACTTTTATAAATTAATGAATCATGCTGTATTTGGAAAGACTATGGAAAATGTTTGGAATCTACAAAACAAGACTTGCTACATCATGGAAACAGGCTTCAAAGTTAATTAACAGACCAAGTTTTTAGCGAGCAGAGGTGTTTTCAGAGAACTTTTGTGCTATTCATTTGAAAAAAAAAAAGTATTGAAATGGATAAATCTATTTTTATGGGAACATCAATTTTTGACTTGTCAAAGTCGTTAATGTATGACTATTATTATAATAATTTAAAATCGAAGTACAAGGATAATGTGTCATTGTTATACAGTCATGCGCCGCTTTACGACGTTCCAGTCAAAGACAGATCGCATATACGACTGTGGTCCCATAAGATTATAATGGAGCTGAAAAAGTCCCATCACCGAGTGATGTCATCGCCGTCGTAGCGCTGCCAGTTGTGTAAAAGTACAGCATAGCACATACAATTATGTACAGTACATAATACTTCATAATGATAACAAATGACAGTGTGAGCCCGTTATAATGCGATCGTTGAGGTCTATAAAATGTCATCGCGAAAAAAGCAGGGTCGTGCTAAATCGGGATTCAAGGAAATCAACTTTAAAATTGAACCAATGTTTGCACGTTTACCTTCCAGCAAGTAAATTACCTTTGAATTGAAGAATTCCGCGAATAAATCATTGTTGTTGCAGTCGAAATTAAAACACAAATTTATTTTTAGTGAAGCTTTTTATATTGTTAAAACAATCGCACTGTTCTGAAAATATTGTTACGGTTGTGGAAATTCACAGATCACCATTCAGGTTCCCCGAAGATCAGTTATGTCGGTCGATAAGTGTGTGTTCCAGGTTCGATTTCCCCACCAATGTATAACGGGAATTATTTGTGTGCCGGGTTGTGCATCTTCAGTTAGCCGTTATTCTGTCTCTATCTTTTATTTTAACAACGACAATAACAACAATAAAAACAACAACGACAACCCACGGCCGCGTTTCACGGTGATCTTCAACCACGTCTGCGTGAAGCCGGTGATCTTCAACCACGTCCGCGTGAAGCCGGTGATTTCAACCATGTCCGCATGCAAGCATGACTTGCAAAACGAATCAGAAAGGCCTTACCCTCTGAAGGAGCTGGCCAATCAAAAGTGAGAGGGGTGGAGCCAGCCAGGGGTGAAGGATCGAAGGTGAAAGAGCGAGTACCCCCCTCCCCCTGAACCCGATAAAGAGCCGTGCTGGAATGCCGAGAAGAGGAGTTGAGTTGAGAGTTGGGCTTGAGTTAGGCTGGGCCGTTGGAGAGAGTCTGGAGTCTGGAGTTCTTGGATTGCGGTTGGTGGAGGGAGTGGAGAGACGCCCCATTGGGAGCTGGAGAGTTCGGAGTTCGGGCAGTTGGTTCACTGGGGGTTCGCCGGCGTGACCAGGAGGCCTGAGTCAAGAGCCATTCACTACTCCAACGTGTCGTTGGCGAGAGCAGGCCGCAGTGGAGGCCGGACGACCAAGGGAGCCAGTTGGAGCTCGGAGGTCCAGGCAAAGACGCCGAGGGTCGCCGAACCAGGACCCAGCGAGTCACCAAGAGGGTGGCCAGGTAGCCCGCTCGGTCTCTCGGAGCTCCTTCGGTCATCCCGGCTCCGGGCAATTATAAAGGCTCACGAGCCCGGTTCTTTCTTTCTTTCTTGGGTTTTCCATGAAAGTCTGTGGTGCCTTGTCCCCAAGTAGAACTGACTAAGTGCATGTACATAATAAATAAACATCAGCTGTAGGTTTTTGCTCGTGTCTTGTCCCCATCCCCCCATTCATTGCATATGTGCATTTGAAATAAATTACCCCATTTTTGAATGTTAACCTGCTCGTTGTGTCACTTTCTGCCATTGACTGCCATGATGCGTTCGGAATGTTAGCTGGCTGAGTATAAGCCGATAAAACGTACATCTGGTCCGACGGGGCTTGGCGATATAAAACCGCTCAGCAATCGTATACGGAACAAGCTCCTCAAGCGGCTCGTTTTGATGCAGGCTCCGTCGAGGTATAAACTACCGGCATTTCTGTCCACACGAATAAGTAGGTACATCGACAATTCGGCGATCGACCATGTAGCGTGTGGACAGAAGAGTTGGCTGGTTTATGGCGTGTTAAAAACACCCGTCGCTGGGTTTCGACGTTGATCCGGAAGCTGCGACGAGATTGCCATGTTTGGTGGGCGCGCGCGGCTGCAATTGAGCTAAAGGCGTACGTCCACACGCCAGAGTGGTGGAAATCAACAACAACATATCACACAATTGACAGGTGCTAGTTAATTAATTTGTAAATTATAACATCGATGCAATGATTTCGTATTTATAAAATCCAAACGCTATTTATTCACCTTTCAATAATCGATGCGAGAGGAGATTGTAAGTAGCCGCTAACAACACCCATGGCCGTCATGAACAGCACAAAGGTAAAATTAACGAGTCTTCGGTCTCTCCTGGATGTGTGTTACAATTGCCGACAGTATTCATTTCTGTAACATGCTGTACAGGTTTGTAGCCGAGGAGCAATAGGCTAGACCATCTAGACTAGGTGAGTAGTAGGCTATACCATCTAGGTTTGTGTAAGTACACTATGATGTTCGCACAATGACGACATCGCTTAACGACAAATTTCTCAGAACGTATCCCCGTCGTTAAGGCCTAAGTCACATTTGCTCTACGGCGAGGATACGGCGGTCGTACGCCCTCTGAATTGACAGAAACGTGTGGCAGCCGCAGAGTTTCTGTGGTGGCCTCAGGGTGGCCCTACACCGTATGGCTATATTTTACAGGTCGTAAGGTCGCCGTGGAATTATAACGCGGAGTTATAACTTTTTTCATTTTTACGTTCGCCGTAGCAATTCGACAAGCCGAAAAAAAAACTGGTAAAAAAAAAAAAAAATTTTTTTACCCATTCGTTACCGTCCGTCTGGCCGCACGTTCGCCTTAGGGCCCCCTGCGGTCGCCTTGCGGGAACCTTGAGGCTACCTTGCATCTGCCTTGAAAATTCTATGGCTGCCAAAGGGCCCCCTAAAGGTCACCATGTGACATCAAATCAAAGACCGTACGGCAACCCCACATTTTCGGTCTCCACAATTTCTAAGACCTAAGGCCTAAGTCACATTTGCTCTACGGCGAGGATACGCGGCCGTACGCCCTCTGAATTGACAGAAACGTGCGGTGGCCGCAGGGTTTCTGAGGTGGCCTCAGGGTGGCCCTATGCCGTATGGCTATATTTTACAGGCCGTAAGGTCGCCGTGGAATTATAATGCGGAGTTATAACTTTTTCATTTCTACGTTCGCCGTAGCAATTCGACAAGGCGAAAAAAAAAAAACTGGTAAAAAAAAAAAATTATTAACAAGCTGCTCAAGCGGCACGTGTTGATGCAGGCTCCGTCGAGGTATAAACTCCCGGCATTTCTGTCCGCGCGAACAAGTAGGTACATCGACAATTCGGCGATCGACCATGTAGCGCGTGGACAGAAGAGTTGGCTGGTTTATGGCGTGTTAAAAAACACCCGTCGCTGGGTTTCGGCGTTGATCCGGAAGCTGCGACGAGATTGCCACGTTCGGTGGGCACGCGCGGCTGCAATTGAGCTAAAGGCGTACGTCCGCACGCCAGAGTGGCGGAAATCAACAACAACATATCACACAATTGACACGTGCTAGTTAATTCATTTGTAAATTATAACATCGATGCAATGATTACGTATTTATAAAATCCAAACGCTATTTATTCACCTTTCAATAATCGATGCGAGAGGAGATTGTAAGTAGCCGCTAACAACACCCATGGCCGTCATGAACAGCACAAAGGTAAAATTAACGAGTCTTCGGTCTTTCCTGGATGTGTGTTACAATTGCCGACAGTATTCAGTGCAGTAACATGCTGTACAGGTTTGTAGCCGAGGAGCAATAGGCTATACCATCTAGACTAGGTGAGTAGTAGGCTCTACCATCTAGGTTTGTGTAAGTACACTATGATGTTCGCACAATGATGACATCGCTTAACGACACATTTCTCAGAACGTATCCTCATCGTTAAGGCCTAAGTCACATTTGCTCTACGGCGAGGATACGGCGGCCATACGCCCTCTGAATTGACAGAAACGTGTGGCAGCCGCACAGTTTCTGCGGTGGCCTCAGGGTGGCCCTACACCATTTGGCTATATTTTACAGGTCATAAGGTCGCCGTGGAATTATAACGCGGAGTTATAACTTTTTTCATTTCTACGTTCGCCGAAGCAATTCGACAAGCCGAAAAAAAAAACTTAAAAAAAAAAAAAAAATTTTTACCCATTCGTTACCGTCCGTCTGGCCGCACGTTCGCCTTAGGGCCCCCTGCGGTCGCCTTGCGGGAACCTTGAGGCTACCTTGCATCTGCCTTGAAAATTCTATGGCTGCCGCAGGGCCCCCTTAAGGTCACCATGCGACATCAAATCAAAGACCGTACAGCAAACCCACATTTTCGGTCTCCACAATTTCTAAGACCTAAGGCCTAAGTCACATTTGCTCTACGGCGAGGATACGCAGCCGTACACCCTCTGAATTGACAGAAACATGCGGTGGCCGCAGAGTTTCTGAGGTGGCCTCACGGTGGCCCTACGCCGTATGGCTATATTTTACAGGCCGTAAGGTCGCCGTGGAATTATAACGCAGAGTTATAACTTTTTCATTTCTACGTTCGCCGTAGCAATTCGACAAGGCGAAAAAAAAACTGGTAAAGAAATAAATAAATTATTAACCCATCGTTACCGTCCATCTGGCCGCACGTTCGCCTGAGGGCCCCCCTGCGGTCCCCTGTGGTCGCCTTGCGGGCACCTTGTCTGCCTTGAAAATTCTATGCCCGCCGCAGGAACACCCGAAGGTCACCGTGCGACATCAAATCAAAGACCGTACGGCAACCCCACGTTTTCGGTCTCCACAATTTATAAATACGCCGTGCAGCTCCCCGAAAAATAAAAACATATGTGACTGCTACATTGTGTGACCGTGGAAATACTGCGGCCGCCGTACAATTGCTAGTGGCCATAGATTTTGGAGACCCCACGGCCGCCGTGGCAAATGTGACCTCGGCCTAAGTGGCGCATGACTGAAAATGGATACAGATAGTTTTATATTAGAAATTAAGACAAGTGATGTATATGAGGATATGATTGATAATATTGATATATATATATATATATATATATATATATATATATATATATATATATATATGATACAAGTAATTATAAGTCAGGTGATGTGTTGTTTCCATCAAAGAATAAAAAGGTTATTGGTAAGTTTAAAGATGAATTGGGTGGGAAGGTCATGAGTGAATTTATAGGATTGAGATCAAAGTCTTATGCTTTCACATATATTGATAAAAATAACATTGAAATGTGTGATAAGAAGCTAAAAGGGAATACAGAAAAATATAATCAAGGAAGCAATAAACTTTAAATATTATCACAACTGTTTAACCTTAAAGAAGGAAGAGAACAGAAAAATGAATACAATAAGAAGTTATAAAAATGACAAATACAGAAGAGATAAATAAGAAAGCATAAGGAGCTTTTGATGATAAAATATATATTTCAGAGAATGGAATCAATAGTCTCCCTTATTGTTATAAATATAAGTGTTAAGACATTGGGTTGGGAATTTTAACAGGCTACTGCCGTTTTTTACTGATTTATAAATGATAGAACCAGGCAATAACCAAACCAAAGAGTGGAGATGTAATCAGCCTTGGTATTTAAATGGGAAACAAAGAATGTGAGAAATATCAAATAAGTCTTCTTGAAGAAATAACCGGGTAAAAGTAGATAAAACAAATAAGCGGATAAATTTAATTACAAATAGTTGAAGGACATGCCGTCGGACATGTTAATACGGACATGCCGTCCGTGACAATTTTCAGGCATGGCGCAACACTCTTCATCCAGCGCTGAAGTTTACCATAGAGCTGGAATGTCAAACACGTTACCATTTTTGGACATGTTGGTTGACAGATCCAACCAACGGTTTCACAACATCCGTCTACCGGAAGCCGACTTTCACAGGACAGAAAACTCGCTGGGACTCCTACAGCTCCATGAGGTACAAAATTGCCTTGATCAATATCCTGGCTAACAGAGCACAGAGGATTTCTTCATCTTGCAATCTTCCTGCTGAAATTGACAAAATCATAAATATTCTCGGTGAAAATGGTTATCTTGAGAAAATAGTGAAGAGACACATCAGTTTCTAAACACGACAAGAAATCGAAAGATTGGTCCGGACAAATGTCCAGTCGATATCAGGATACCCTGGAAAGGGCAATCATCAGAAATGTTTGAAGTACAAATCAAGCATATTGTATACAACACGTTTCTGGCTGTGCAACCCCGAGTAATCTTTACCTCTCGCCATTTACTGACGTCAGTCAACAAGGATTTGCTACCCACCTCACAAACCAGCAATGTTATTAATGAGTTTAAGTGCCGATGTGAAGCTCGGTACGTGGGCCACACAACACGAAGATTGGCTGATTGGATCAAACAACACATCCCCTTGGCAATTCGAAGAAAGATTGTGAGGGTTAGAATACAACCAGTGCGAGCATGTAGAAATATCCAGCAACCACCGGCTACTGTACCTGCTTCATCTGCCATTGCACAGCACCTGGTTGCCAACCCTATCTGTGCAGACCAGTACAATGCAGATATGTTCAGGATATTGAGCCGAGGTCGGAGCTCGTTTCATTTACGTATGTTGGAAGCAACCTTCATCCTTACCACTGATCCAATACTATGTCGTCAAAAGGAATTTGTACGATCTCTGTGTCTCTTTCAGAATGGAAAGATCAAGGGAAGTATGGTAACAAATGGTGAATGTACCTGAGCGGAAACCCCTCCCCCTATCTCAAGGATGTGGTTGCAAACGTCAATCATTGACGAACTCTGCTCCAGCGAATGGGAGCTCGAGGTGAAGATGATGAGCCGACCAATGGGCGTTCATATTAACCGTGATGTCATTACGGCTGAACGAATCAGCGTCTACCTTATTGAGAGCTGCGGAAAAGCACACGCCTTCACTTCCTTCTTCACTTGCTGCGATTTTTTAGCCTGAAGAGAGCAGCACGAAAATCTTCGGTCACTATTATATGGTGACGTCCACGGGACTTGAACAGGCCCGCCAACGTAGAATGAGCCGAAACGATGGAGGCAGTTAATTTGTTTATAACCCAAACATGGCGGTTCTAATCGCTCTACCGCAAACGGGACGAGGAAGGTGGCACGAGTCGCTTTTCACTGAGTTGATGATGTTTATTTGTTTTTATTATTACCAGAAATAACAAGACTCAGCAAGAAGAGGGATCCGGGGCGATTCGACGGGATGGTGTGGGATCGGGCGTCGGGAAAAACACAGACAATTCCAATGAATATACAGTTCTCAATCCTTCTAAGGCGCCACGCACGCACACACACACACACACACACACACACACACACACACACACACACAAAACGTAGCTACTTCTGGTGGTCAGGCTGGACCGTGGTGTGGACGCAACAGTCCCTGGATTGGCGCCGGACGAGCTGGCCTTGCTCTCGTCAGGGGGGCAGGAGAAACCGTGGTGCTGTCGACCTCCTGGTCTTGGCCCAAGTCCGCTCACAGCCGCCAGGGAACCAGTTCTGGCGCCAAGTTGCGAGCAGGAGAGGGAGGCAGGTCCGCCCGCCGTTCGACCCCGTACTCCGAGTCAGCAGAACCCCAGAGCCAACCAAGGTGAGGAACGAGGCTCAGCAAGGCTCCAAGACACGATCAAGAACACGATCGAATCAGCACAACAACAAGGATGCTCCCCGCGCAACAGCCTCCCCACCAAAAAAAACATGATCTTTTGGTTGTAATCTTCTTCCTCTTCCTTTTTGACCCCGAACAGAACCTTTTTATCCTTGGTCCTCGTCACTTCCAATCGAGCCGTTTATTGGCCCACCGCCATCGCCTTCCGCCAATCGTGATCACGGGGCGGAGCCATCCGCTACACTGTCCTGTGACGTCACGGCCAGTCTCCAGAGAATACCAAAAGGGGTTTACGCAGACACACTTACCCTATCCCGTGTCCCTATCTAATTACGTGACAATTATCATTTCCCCCTTGAAGAAATGAACATTTACTAGACAACTTATCACCACTGAATTGCTACTTATTACATCGAGATCCTGGTAAACTCGAACAGCATGGCATACCTAATTAAACATCCTAATTACCCTTTGAATGCATACCCCCCCCTCAAACGTAACAATATCATGTTTGTTTGTATCCATATTAAAGTTCTGAAGTACCAAACATCTGTTTATTTATATTTCTCTGCATTGCAGGTGTTCAAGAAAGACCGATTGATTATATATATATATATATATATATATATATATATATATATATATATATATATATATATATATATATATATATATATATATACATACAGATATCTTCTTCTTCTTCTTTCGGCTGCTCCCGTTGGGGTCGCCACAGCGGATCATCCGTGTAATCCGCATAGTGATTTGGCAGATGTTTTACGCCAGATGCCCTTCCTGACGCAACCCTGGTCGCCTCTTACGACAAAGGGATATGGTACACCGATTTTAACTGGGGTATACACCAGCCCAGCACACTGGTACTCATTTCGCCGACCTCGGAAGGATGGCAGGCTGAGTCAACCCCCTGGTGTATTAATTCAGTGGCACGACGGGGCTTGAACTCAGGACCTTTTGGATCCCAAGCCACTGCCCTAACCACTGCGCAAACACCAGGCTTTCTACATACATACATATATATATATATATATATATATATATATATATATATATATATATACATATATATACATATATATACATACATATATATATATATACATATATATATATATATATATATATATATATACATATATACATATACATATACATATACATATATATATATGTACACATACATATACATATATATATATGTACACATACATATATATATATATGTACACATACATATATATGTACACATACATATATATGTACATACATATATATATATATATATATATATATATATATATATATATATATATATATATATATACACATACATATATATATACACATACATATATATATACATATATACACATACATATATATATACACATACATATATATATATATATATACACATACATATATATATATATATATATATATATATACATATTTACATATACATATATATGTATATACATATACATATATATGTATATACATATATATATATATATATACACATATACATATATATGTATATACATATACATATTTTTTTTTTTACACACACACACACACACACACACACACACACACAC